>NC_081413.1:461167537-461522537 GCF_030272615.1 Cryptomeria japonica | reverse complement strand
TTCATTATGGATATTATTACACTTTACTTAAGTTAACTTAGGATAATGCATCTCTTTGTAGTTTGGATTGGAGACACTTAGGGAAGTGTGCACATAGGGATATAGCTTGTAGGAGAAATTCCACCTTTTGTGGTCTTATTTGGCTATTACACTCCACATTTGGTGGGTCATCCACCTCTTGTGGAATATTATATTATTTCTCCTACCTACCCCTAGTATTTCTTACCTACCCTTGTTTCTCATTGAGACACATGTCATGATTGTGTGCTCATATATCCATATGGTCTTGCTTATATAAGCGGGCCTATATTCATTGTATTGGTTAATCCAGTTGATCATTTGTATATTGATGAGAATACAGTTTGTTCTTGTCATTCTTTTGTCTCTCTTTTATGCTTTTCATTGTGCCCTTGATCTTGGCAAAATCTCACATGGTATTAGAGCTATTGGGGCTTCATTGATTGGTTTTGGGAGACATCTTGGAAGGCTTCTATTTTCGGATATGAGGGACAACATTTTTTGGAGGCATCTTAGAGCGTTTTCAACCTTACCATTGCATCTGGGAGGCCATTTCCATAAAAATCGAGTATAAACTCGACCTATTTTGACGAAAATTGAATTTTTGGTGTTGGAGGAATGTTTTGCCCAATTCAGGCGGTACGGTACGAAATTTTCGAATCTCAAAAAAAAAAATATTTTGCAGGTCCTTACCTTCTGCCCAGTTAGCAATGCACAGTCAGCGCCCAGTTAGCAACGCATAGTCAGTCGCTCAGTCAACATTTTTTGAAAAAAATTAGACCCCTCTCTGTTGAGCAGTTTGGTTTTTTGCGTCAACTTTGGAGGCCCATATCTTGCTCAATGTTGCTCCTTTTTGGGTGCATTTTTTTTTTATTTGGGCTAATTTTTTGTGCTCTTCGCAGTGGTGTGGTTAGTTTCTGATTTTGGTGCACAAGTTTTTCAAAATTTTCGGATTCTCTCAGCTGTACCTATCTAATCCTTAATTTTGCAACTTCAAAGGCTTCGTTTGAGCTCATACGACCTCCTTTTCAGGTGCCGTTTTTTTTTAAAGTGCATATTTTTTTGTCTACTTTCATAATCTATGATCAGATTTCAGAGATTTTGAGTGAAAATTGTACTTTCAAATATTGGTCTTATTTGGCCTACTTGGTACTTGTAATTTGCTTGGATCTTTGTTTAGATCTCTTACATTATTATTTTGAATCTCTTTAGCCTTGTTAAGGCATTTGTAAAGTTGAAATTAGAAGTCCACTTTACCATTTTTTGCAAGTGGCCCATTGTACACGCACTAAGTATAAAGTGCCAAATCATCTTTTTTTTTTAGGGGGGGGGGTGTGGGGGGGTTCTTTGATTAAGTGAATTTGGGGGGGTGTCTTGTGTGATTGTGCCTCTCTTTCCTTGTTCTCTTTCATTTTTGTTGCAATGAATCCTCATAAATTTCCACCTTTAACTCCACATAATTATGCATCATGGAAAATTAAAGTATGGAGCAAATTAATGGAAAAATGTCTCATGCATTACATAGATGGAACTATAGTAGCACCACCTGATCCTAAGGCTAATCCTAATGCTCAGTTAGAATGGCTCACTAAGAATTGCATGGCTCTTGGAACTTTGCGTAAGTATGTATCAAATGACCTCATTTTTCACATTGAGAAGTGTACAACAATCAAAGAGGCTTGGGATATGTATCAGAAATTGTATGGTCAAGTTGATGAAATCGGAGGTTACAAGATTGACAATGAGCTCACCAACTTGGATCCCAAGAGTTTTGATACAATCCAAGATTATGTCACTAAAGCAAATGAGCTAAGAGCAAAGCTTAAGGATTGTAGAATTGACAAAAAGGATGCTCAGTTGATATTCAACTTGTTGGACAAGCTTGCACCAAAATATGCAACATTTGTGTCTAGCTTCCAAACTCATCGTTTGACAGCGAGGAGTTCCTACATTATGCCTTCATTTGATGCTTTCACATAAATGTTGATATTGGAACAATCTAAGTTGTTGACCATGGGGCTTCCCAAGTCTTCAAAGTCCAAGGCTTTGGTGGCTAATCAAGGGAGTCAAGGGAGTCAAGGCAAAGATTCCAACAAGAAGAAGAAATCTAAGTCAAAGCCACAATAGGAAAAAGGACAATCATCCTCCCCATCACAAGGCGATTTTTCATCCTCTTCCAAGAAGGGGACTCCACCTAAGAAGGATAAACCAACTTGTGCATATTGCAAGAAGTATGGTCATGATGAGCATCAATGCCACACCAAGCAAGTTGATGAGTTGACAAATCTTCTTAAGAAAAACAACATCAACTTGCCATCTGCCTACACAAACAAGGATTCATTTCCTTCCTTTTCCTCACAATCTAAGGGAAAAGGGCAAGCATTTGTTGCTACAACAGGTTCTTCACAGCAGTGGATACTTGACTCGGGTGCCTCGTATCACATGGGTTCTACAAAGGAGCAGTTTTCTTCATTGGAGTCATCTAAGGTACCTCACATTTACATAGGTGATGATACACAAGTAGAGGTTGAAGGGAAAGGTTCAGTTGACATGAATGATGGAACATTTGAGAATGTTCTTTATGTTCCTAACTTGTCTACCAACCTTCTCTCTATCTACCAAATCACTCACTGTGGGAATGGGAAAAAGGTTGAGTTTACACCAAATTCAGTTGTGGTAAAGGAACTTGATGATGATGCCTTGGTAGCAGTGGGACAAGTCAATGACAACTCAAGGCTTTATTCATTCTCCCACTTTGTGCCAAGTTCTCCTTCTAGGGCCTTGCTTACTCATTCAAATTCAGAAAGTAAGCTATGACATGAGCGGTTTGGTCACCTCAACTACCGCTATCTTCAGCAGCTCAGCACTAAAGACATGGTCACAGGTCTACCTCGAATCAGTTTTTTAGAGGGTGTATGTTCAGGTTGTTCCATGGGCAAGCATCCCGAGGAGAAGTTTGATAAGGGGAAAGCTTGAAGAGCTTTGAAAGTTCTTTAACTTGTTCACAACGATGTAGTAGGTCCATTTCTAGCACCTTCATTTAGCAAGGCCCACTATGTCCTCACCTTCATTGATGACTACTCTCGCTTCACTTGGGTCTACTTTCTCATTCATAAGAGTGAAGTATTTGATAGATTTCAGGACTTCAAGACTCATGTGGAGAAGCAATCCGCGAAAGTGATCAAGATTCTTCGTACAGATAATGGAAGGGAATGTGTGAACAAGAGACTTGAGGATTTTTGTACATTTGAGGGGATTGATCTTCAACATTTTGTTGCATACACTCCACAACATAACGGAGTTGCAGAATGTAAGAATAGAACTCTCAAAGAAATGGCTAGTTGTATGATAAATGCACGTTCTCTTGATCCTGCCTTTTGGGTAGAGGCTATCAGTTGTGCCACACACATCCAAAATCGAGTTCCTCACAAAGTTTTGCAAGGTATTACTCCTTTTGAGGCTTGGAATGGTAGGAAACCGATTGTGAGACATTTCAGAGTCTTTGGGTGTCCAACATGGGCTCGCATACCTCTGCAGAAACGCAAGGCATTGGAACCTCAGAATAGGCCTTGCATATTTGTTGGATATCCTGAGGGTGTTAAGGAATATAGATTGATGGATCCTGAGACACATGAGGTGTTTATTGAGAGGAGTGTTCACTTTGAGGAAATCTCTCCTAGCTTATCCTCTTTACCTCCTCCACCTTCCTCCATTGTGGATAGTGATGCCAGTGATTCAAATGATGAGACTCCTTCAACTCTGACTCGCAGGGTTACACCTCCACAGGGTCCACTTGCAGTTGAGGAGCCTCATTCTCCACCTCCACCTAGACCTCGTTGGGCTCAACAGACACTTGAGTCAACGGGTTCTCTTGTTGGGGATCCTTCAGATACATGGAGAACTCGATCACAGTATTAGGACCTTCCACATGCATTCATTACTACCACTTCCGATCCATAGACATTTTGGGAAGCATCAGGGGTTCCTGAGTGGGACCAAGCTATGGAGGGAGAGTATAGTTCCTTGATGAAAAACACCACATGGGATTTAGTCCATCTCCCTAAGGGGAGAAAGATGGTTTGATGTATGTGGATCTATCAAACCAAGTTTGTAGCAGATGGTAGTGTGGATAAGTATAAGGCTCGGTTTGTTGCGAAAGGTTTCTCTCAGGTTCTAGGTGTTGACTATACTGAGACCTTTGCGCCCATAGCCAAGATGAACTCCACTTGCTTGACCCTTGCTATTGTTGCAGCTCATGGTTGGGTTGTACATCAGATGGATGTGAAGAGTGATTTTCTTCATGGGGATCTTGATGAGGATATTTATATGGAGCAGCCACAGGGTTTCATCCAGGATACTTCCTTGGTTTGCAGACTAAGGAAATCTCTCTATGGCCTCAAGAAAGCCCCCAGGGCTTGGTACGCCAAGATGGATTCCTTTCTTCTCTCAACAAGGTTCACCAGGTGTCATTCCGATCCGAATGTCTACATTTTGTGACAGGATGACTCTCACTTGATACTTGTGCTCTATGTTGATGATTTGATCATTACAGGGAGCACCACATCCATCATTAGCAGGGTCAAATCTATTTTGCATGACAGATTTGCTATGACTGACTTGGGTCTTTTGCACTACTTTCTCGAGATAGAGATTTCACAGTCACCTTCCGGGATTACACTATCGCAACCCAAGTATGTTATTGTTCTACTTGCATGCTTTCATATGGCTGATTGTAAGCCTGCACCGACTCCCTTTCTTTCAAGAGTCAAGCTTGAGGCTCAGTGGTCTTCTCCACCAGTTGATGCCACATTATATTGTTAGCTTGTGGGTAGTCTCATCTACTTGACTCACACACGCCCTGATATTTCATTTGCGGTTGGCATGGTTTCCTGCTTCATGCAGGAACCACATGAGCTTCATTGGAAAGCCACCAAACGCATCCTTCATTACATCTAGGGTACACATCACTATGGGATTCACTATGCCACATGCACATGACTTCGCTTGGTTGGTTACACAGACTTCAATTGGGCTGGTGATCTTGATGATCGTAAGTCTACTTCAGGTTACAGTTTTCACCTTGGTTCAGGCCCCATTTGTTGGTAGAGAAAGAAGCAACATGCTATTGCTCTCTCTTCGACTGAGGCTAAGTATTGAGGAGTTGTTAACGCAACGATTGAGACCATTTGGCTTCAACAGATTCTCACAGACTTTGGGTTCACCACTCCACGACTGATAGTTATACATTGTGACAATTAGAGTGCTATTGCAATCTCAAAGAACCCGGTCCAACACCAGCGGACCAAATACATCGAGATCCATATGCACTATATCCGAGAGCTGATTTAGGAGCAGGTCATTGATTTGCAGTATTGTCCTACAACGGAGCAGGTTGTAGACATATTCACCAAACCTTTCACCGAGAGTATGCTCCAGCAGTTGCGATCTCTCTTGGGGGTGCGAGATGTCTCATTAGGGGGGGTCAGCTGACTTCTCCTTCCTCTCTTATTGGGGGGACTTTTTCCTCTTTGAGGTTTTGTCTTTCTTCTTTGAGAGTCTTTTGTACATTCATCTCTCTTTTGGGGGGAGTTTTTTCCCACTGGGTTTTCTCCCTTTGTCCGTTTGTGAGAGATTACATTGCATAGTTTTGCTTGCATTTGCATTTTGTACATGGGTACCTATCATGGCCTAGTAGCCGAGACCCATCTTGCATTATTGACTTGAGTCTTCATTCCCCTAAGTTGCACTTAAGGGGAGGTGTTGGTGTAAATAAATATTCATTATGGATATTATTACACTTTACTTAAGTTAACTTAGGATAATGCATCTCTTCGTAGTTTGGATTTGAGACACTTAGAGAAGTGTGCACATAGGGATATGGCTTGTAGGAGAAATTCCACCTTTTGTGGTCTTATTTTGTTGTTACACTCCACATTCAGTGGGTCATCCACCTCTTGTGGAATATTATATTATTTCTCCTACCTACCCCTAGTATTTCTTGCCTACCCTTGTTTCTCATTGAGACACATGTCATGATTGTGTGCTTGTACATCCATATGGCCTTGCCTATATAAGCAGACCTATATTCATTGTATTGGTTAATCCAGTTGATCATTTGTATATTGATGAGAATACAGTTTGTTCTTGTCATTCTTTTGTCTCTTTTTTATGCTTTTCATTGTGCCCTTGATCTTGGCAAAATCTCACACTTTGGACTACCACTGCATAGCTCACTACTTCCACGAAAATTACATGGCATTAATGAAAATTGTAAACCATTTCAAGTCTATCATTTTTAATTTCATTGGATTCCACTTTGTGTCGTTACATTGCAACCTTAAATCTTCTTACTATTTTGGGTTGACTCTCTTACATTACTCCATTCCTCTACAATCACCACACACGTATCTCCCATTCTAGCATAAGCAGGCACGATGCTCTGCATCAAACACACTCAGTAGAAATTTTATGAGCATAGGCTCACAAAACTGGAGTTGAGTGATAGAATCACCCTTTGAGATTGCAAACAATCTGCAGTGAACTCCATCGCTATGACAATTGCACATGAAACTTTTTTTTTTTCTCTTCTTCCAACATTTCGTCAAGACAACTGTAACCCTCCTTTTGCAATTATGCTTACCACTTTTTTCTCCTCTCATGGATTGGTATCCATAGTGTCTTTTCCTCCTCCACTAATGGCTCTCTTCTCTCTTCTTCTCCTTCATGGGATCCAACCAACCTCCCCCACCAATTATCCTCTCCACTCTTCCTCTTTTTTATGGATTTGAATCCACCATGAACCGACCACCTCCACCAAGTTTCGCTGGCACAATCTTTCACAACTTCCACATACAAACATGCATCATTTGTATTCCACCTTGTCATTTCACTATCCTCGTTTTTACTTACTTCAACACAAAAATCCATCTCAAATTCTTTATTACAAAATTTATAAAAATTTACCTCCTCATCAAACTTCTCAAATTTGACTTCAACAAAGTCATCAACTACTATGTAATTATGTTCTCTACCTTTTTAGTCTCATTCACATGAAATAAATCTCACCTTTTGTGGCAACCTTTTTCCCACCTGGAATCAATTCATCGCTTTCTCTGACAATTGCTTCAATACATGTCAACAAGTCGTCATTTTCAACTTCTTCTTGGTTAGCTTTAGCAAAACCAATGTTTTCCTCTTTGACTGCAATATATTCATTCTTCTCAAGTTCACCTTCCAAGAAGTTATTGATTCTTCTAATCTCCTCTTTCAATATGACATCCTCATCTTCATTAATCTACTTATCAAACAAGGGGCCCTCAAAGTGCATAATTTTAGCTTCCACATCTTGAGTATCTTCTTGGCTTGTCACAAAAACCACCGTGTCTTCTATACCTTTACCTTATTTAAGAACTTCTTCAATCACACCTCCATCTTCAAACCTATGACTAAGTATGATGTCATTATCACTCTCCACTGCACTTCTTAAATCCGCAACACTTGATGTTGTCACCTCTTCAATATAACTCTCACTTCCCTCTCTAGTTTCTTCTAAACTTAACTCTGAAATTATATTATTATTTTTTATTACTCAGTCAATATGGACACTTTGTTCATGAGATCCTTCATCCCATTTTGCACCATCTCTTTCATATCTACAATCTTATTCTTTTCATTGATCTTCTCCTCCTCTTTTCCAACATCACTATGTCTTTTAATCAAAATTCCAAAAGGTCCTTCCATTGTTTCTTCAATCTCATCAATCATACATGCTATTTTTCTTATCCTGATGATGGATCACAAAGTGTGATCCAAAACGTTGATGCAAAAAAGATACACACAATCAAATCCAGAAGCAAATCAATGAATCAGTTGTGGATTGTGGGAATTTGATAAAATTAATTAATTCTTTCTTCAAAGTCCAAAATCTGGCCTCTTGGTCTCTCATCTATTCCCTTCATTGTGTAACAGGAAATACTTACTTTACCTCAATCTTCTCTTTTCTACTCAAATCTTCAAACCCTCAATCTCGCACATGTAAACGGCCTCACATTCAGCGATGTGTTTACACCTGCAGGAGCCTCAACTCCTCAAACCCTCTAAAAAGTTCTTCTTGCAAGTTGCATGTAAACATGCAACAAATCTCTCACACAATCCAACCCTCGGGTCCTAGTGCAAATTGCCTCACTCCAACGAATCTATCTGCATGCTTAGAATCTTCTAGCTCTGATACCACTAATGGAAAAATAAACCCACTCAACAACCACTTGAAACACACTTCTAGAACTATGCAAATCTGATTTGAAACAACAAATATTAAGAAAAAAACACCAAATTTGAGCAAACTAAAACTTGAGATTTTTCTCTTAAAACTTTAATCAACTTTTCATTACATAAACTTGAGCCTATTGGCTTTGCCTTTCATTATCCCCATCTGATATGGGTTTTTACATAGACCTGCAACAAAATGTATTAACAATACCAATGGCTTCTTGAAAGCCTTCCTAATGGTTTCTCTCCAAAATCCCACATACCACAAACCAATAATTAACTTTCCACACCCAAACCTACACCCAGCTCTCTATCCTTCTTCCTAAAATCTGAAGTTCTCTTTATTTCAAAAAACCTTTCCCAAAAATAAACCAAAATAAAAACTCCCAATACTACCTTCCTCCTTCCCCCACCAAATGCCTTGCACAACCTTTATTTAAAAACACCACAAAAACACCCAATAAAAGAAAAATGACCCACTACACACCACTCGAAGAATCAAATTAATTCATTCTTGCTAAATTTAGAGTCTGTAGGGACTCCACTACCCTGAGTATGACAGACAATATCCCCACTTTTTAGTCAAAGAAGACACACAAAAAAAATAAATTGAAAATCACATTGGGGTACATGGATGCCCTGCATCAAATATTATAAAGACATTTTATTATTTTATTTTATGAAAAAAATTGTTATGTCTTTTATAATGACTAGAGCTCGCATCTTGGTAGGGTGCTCATTGCTCAAGACAAGGCGAGCCCCCCAACCTCTCGAGATGCAGATTGGGTCCGAATGAGCCTAAAATTAGGAAAATTAATGTGGAGAGAATCAATCTTAGGACCTAGATGGGACGAACCCAAAGCCCTTAGCCAACTACCCTAGTCATTCAAGCTTAAAATTTTATTATTAGTAATACAATATAATTTGTTTATTATTAATATAATAGAATTTGATAAAAGATTTTGTGTCGTGTTGGTGAAGTTGAATGGTTCTAAATGAGATTGTTGTAAAAAAAGTTTGCACCCTTGTTGAGGTATCAACTTAGCAACCTTGTGAAACATGGAAACAACCTCGAAGTGTGGAACCTCGTGCAAAGGGATTGAATCTCCAGAGAAGGATAAATTCCTTCTCAATCCAAGTGCAGGAGTTGAACTAACTCAACACTCTAAATATTACTTTTAAATATATCCTAACAGCTTGCAAAGGACAAAGGGAAGAAGGAGATGCTAAAATGAAAGGAGGTGATGCACCAAGATAAGAGATTTTCCTCTCCCCACCCTAAAATGACACAAATGATTAATTGAAATACCCTGGAGATGCACAAACTTTAGTTGCATTAATGACCCCAAACACATGTATGGAGGTTAGGATTTGTTGATTGTCAAAAGGGGAGAAAGTTTCCCACAAGTCACACTCAAAAACAAGTTAACATGACATATATGTGAAAGAAAGCCACAAAACATACACTTACAATGAAGGTAAGAAAATATACACAACATGCATAAGTTGAAAGAAGGAAATAATGATAATTTCAATTCATTCTTAGGCCAATGGCCAAACTTACAGTTGCAAAAATGCAAGAAAAATATGCAAATCTTCAAGAGAAGTGAAAGAGAAAAGAGTAGCTCAAGCCAGCAAGGAGAGAATCCTTTACAATGAGGCTTAACGACCTATATATAGCAAGTTGGTTGCAGAGAAGATACCAATGGTCAAGGAGGGGAATCCTTGACCCTTGTGTGTGCAGAGGAATGTCAGTCTGGAATGGCAGGGAAGTGCACAGACCTAACATGGTGTGCATGCAAGCAACCTGGCCATACCTTGACAAGGCAATCCCAAGAAGAAAATGACTTCTAGAAGGTAGATTGTCTGAAATTCCAAAGTCAAAGCATGCATACATGACATGAAGGCCATCAAGTAACCATAAATAAGCATGACCTTGCACTCCACCTGATGGCAATCTTGCAAAAAGAATAAAATGCACCCCTATAGCTTCATGAATGAAAGTAGACAAGTTGTGGGGGTCGGTGGAGCATTAAGAGCCTCGTTGAGTGTGGATCATGCAATTTGGAAGTGTAAATGTCACTAGAGGTCGAACATCGAGCCCATCTGCAAGGAGAGAGGAGTCAGGAACTCCGATATTCTAGGGTCATGAAGGAAAAGGTTGGGAATTTTGAGATTCTAGGGTTCAAGGAAGGAAAGGGCTTGAGAACTAAGAATTTTGGGATTCCAAGATTCTGAGGTTCAAGGAAGGAAAGGGCTTGAGAAGTGGGAATTTTGGGATTCTAGGGTTCAAGGAAGGAAAGGGCTTGAGAACTGGAAATTATGGGATTCAAGGGTTCAAGGAAGGAAACGGCTTGAGAACTGGGAAATCCGGGATTTTGGGGTTCAAGGAAGGAAAGGTCTTGAGAATTGAGAATTTTGGGATTCCTATATTCTGAGGTTCGAGGAAGGAAAGGGCTTGAGAAATGGGAATTTTAGGATTCCGAGATTCTTGGGATTTAAGGAAGGAAAGAGCTTGAGAACTGGGAATTCCGGGATTCTGGGATTCTGGGATTCCAAGGTTCAAGGAAGGAAAGGGCTTGAGAAATGGGAATTCCAGTATTTCAGGATTCTGAGGTTCAAGGAAGGAAAGGGCTTGAGAGCTTCCACTTCCTAACAAGACACCACTTAACATTTCATGATTCCATTGGTTTTGTCCTTGATCAACTGGGGCAACGCTGGTCCATGGAAAATATCTCTGATCGGTTCTCACTGATGGACCAAGGATGTCATAAAATGACAACAAAGCTCACTAAGGATAAAGTTTTGTTGACTGCAAGGCTCCAACATCATTTTGGGTGAGGTGAAAAATGAAATCATACCTCAAGCATTTTTGGTAGAATACATACTCCTTAAACATTGGCTCTTAATCAAAGAAATTTTAGCTTGAGGCTCATGCTTCCATATCGAGTAGCTAAATGATTTTCGTAGATTTGATTTAAAACTTTCCAACCCAAAAAATAATAGAATTTTTAATTAATGCATATTTATATTTTCTATTTACAAATCTACTATTTTCTTAGCAATGTAAGTGTTAGTAAATCTATTGATTTGATCTAAAACCTTTCACCCCAAAAAAACATACAATAGAATTTTTAATTAGTACATATTTATATTTTCTATTTACAAAACTATTATTTTATTAGTAGTTTAAGTGTTGGTTTATAAATTTTAATGTACAAGTTGGTGTTCAACATAAATTAAAATTAAATTTGAATCCCCATTTTTCTAGCTCTAAAACTCATTATTACTTTGTATCTTCATAGTCTAGGTAAAAATCACCAATGTGATCCTGAACCTCATTCAAGATTGTAACCCTAGCCTTCACTCCTAGTTTCAAAATTCAAAAGTAACCATGGGCCCAAGTCAACTGCATCTCCACTAGTAGTTACACATTGACTCATTATTGAAATATTTGAATCTAAATGTTAGGGTGTTGTATAAAAGGGCGATGCCTCGAGTCATTTAGATTAACTTGAGCCTGTTTCATGTTAACTTTACAAAGCACTTGCAATTGAAAATATAAAATATTATAGAAGTATCTACATGCCTAGGGAAGAATACATAGGCATTCACATTATACTTAGTGTGTCTTTAAACTTGTTGAAACATCATTGAGTTGGTGCCCACGTGATGAAGGGTACTCCCCTTATAAACCCAAACACACAACAACAATAGAGAAATAACTAGAAAATGCAAGAAAGAAACATGTTCCTTCTATTATCTCAATGAAATAAAATTACAACATTCAGAAAATAAAATGCTACACCCACATGGGCATTCTCATTACAATAATTTGCAAGCCAGAGTCACAACATGCACTACAAGATATGTCCTCTGTAACCCTTGTTCACCCTTTTATAGAGCACTTATAACTGCCTTAGAATGTTTTGGAAAGTGTAACTTTTCTTCTTTTCATGCCCGATGGTCCATCAATTCATTTTTCCCACCCAGGTGGAATTTCATTGAAACTTGAGTTTTGGTGGCACAACTTCCAAGAGTCATATCTTTTGACTCGAACGTCTAATTTGCTATTATAATATATCGTTGGAAAGATCACAAAGAGATCTACAATCTATTTGTTTAGCTTTTGAACTTTTTTGGGGCCTTTGAGGTCTTCAATTTTGAGTTTTAAGCTTCATTGGAGAAATTGCTCAAGACAAAAACTTTGATATCTTTCAAACTGTACAAGATATTGAGATGATTCTTTTACCAATCATCTTATTTTTCAATTTCTCCATAGGACTAGTTTTCATCTCCATACAACAAAAAATGAGCAAAAGTCTTGAAAATAGCACGTGACTATTTTTGGCTTCTAAACATCTTATATAGTGCATCCATCATAATGAGCTCCAACAAAACTAAAGAAAAAACATAAAACAAAAGGAAAATATAATATTTCTTTTTGGGTGATGCAATATTGCTCCTACACCATGGATGCTCCTACATCACCAAGGCAAGACCTAACTACTACAAAGATGAGATGTGGATTTCTCCTCTTTATAGCAAGTTCTAATAATGGTTTTAACACCAACTAGTCTTGATATACATAAACAAATAAATTTCAAAGGATTATTGATATTGAGTTCATGTACATGGATCTCAATTTTAGAGTCGTGAATATCAAGTTTAGGGTTGTGAATCTTAAGTTCAAGATTACACATAAATTCAAGACTACAAATTCAATGATTACCCATGTAATTTTTTTCATAATGTTTTAATCCTAACTAATGCAAATCTAACAGTAAAATTCTAAGTCTAATCATAAAGTGTGTGTGACAAAAAAATATTTTTTGTCATACACAAAAATAAGCACCTATTTCCTTCTTTATCAATTTCAATACATGTTTAAGTAGTTTATCTAGACTTGATTATTTTATTTAGGTTACTTGATTATGTAAGAGTTGATATATAATTATATATATCATGCAAGATTTGGCTGAAAATTGCAGACACCCAAGATCTAGGAACTTTTATGAAAACATATGAAAGGTCAAATATGAGAGAATAGTGTTATTATATCAAATGATTCAAGTGGTAGATTAGTAGATTGAATTAGGTTACAAAGTGAACACCTTGGTTATATAGGCCAAGGTGAACATAAGATTGCATAAGATTATGGCATGTGTCTTAAAATTACCACCTAAGACATAAAGTGAAAACTACCTTATGTGTAACCTAAATAAACTTAAGTAACAAGTGTGAATAGGCCCTAGGTGATAAACTAGATAGGTAAACTTCTCTTTCACACCAACATCACACTTAAGTGCAACTTGGATAGAAGTACACAAATACAAATAATGCAAACATGGGTCTCACCTACTAGGTCATGTTAGGTACCCATATATAAATGCAATGCAATATCTCACAAATGTAGAAAATGAGAAAATCTAGTGAGATAAAACTCTTCTCGAAAAGAGATGAAAATAACATACTCACAATAAAGAATGAGAAGGAAAAAACCCATGCGAGGATAAATTATCCCCCATAAGAGAGAAGAAGAAGAGAGACCATGTAGCCCCACTCAAAATAGAGCCTCTTGCAATGATGGTATATTCTCAACATTGAATGATAAAGATGATCTAATCTTGTTGAAAAACATTCCTCCCCTTAGAAAGAAACAAAACCAAGATAGAACGCAAGATGTCTTTCCATTCTCGAAAGGAAGATAAAAGAAGAAATATTATGAGTATTGTCTCTAAATCTTGCTCAAGTGTCTCCATATTGATGTTTTAAGCTATTTCACTCAAGTCAATTGTTTTAGGCCACATTAATTAAGATGAAAATCCAAAATCTAGTGAAAACAGATGTAGAAAATAATTTAAAGACAAAGATATATTCTTTAAAGATAAATATGCCTCCTCCAAATGTTGCTCAAAACTATCCACACTTAGGTCAAATCATGTAGAGAATGAATAAGAGGGTTATAGTATCCCTTCATAATAATTGAAGAAGAGTCATCTCCATAAAAGAGAAGACGAATGTGATCGATGAAGTCTCCAAAATATGAAATGTGTGACTCAACCAAAAAAATATGTAATGTCTATGAAGTGATCACCCCAAGTAGCCATATCTAGAAAACAATGTATGTCTTGTTGCACTGAATCACAAATAGCCAAAATTGTGGCAACACAAGCATCATCAAATGCAATAGTAGATGAAGGAGATGGAATATTAGTACATGTGTTTAGAACCTTAGTATATATAAGAACTCCAATATTCAAATGACCATACTAAAACTCCTTAATAGTGTCCATACATGTCATAGTGTGTCCATCAATTAAAGGAAAAATACGAGCAAAATGTGAGAAGGTGTGGACTCAAGATTGGTGATCAAACTCCTCAGTTGCAACTATATCTCTATTTTACAAATATCAAATGATGACAAAATATGATGTGAACTCAACATGATTTTTTACTCCACCATCTATGATATGATGTATATAGAAAGGATATTGGTCTACAATGAAGGCACACAAAGAATGAATCATTAAATATTTCATCATCCATCTAAATATATCCCTTCCCAAATATGCATATATATGTTGATAGCCATCAACATATGTGGCACTGAGGAACAAGACTCAAATGAAGAGAGAATACTTTATGTTGAAGATATATTATGAGAAGCTCCAAAATCAAGTTTCCAACTCTTTGACTCAAAATATGTAACTGCTACAAGTCAAATCTAGGAGCTAATATTAAAGCTTTTGAAAACATGGAAAATAAATCATCATTAGTATCATCAATAATATCAACATTATCATCAAAATCATCATCCAAATTAATCACAATAGGAGATCTCATGTAAGGAGGAGGATAAGAAGAATCATTAGGCATGGACAACTTCAACTTTTGGTGAGAGTGATCAAGGTAAATCTTCTCTCTAGGATTGGATTAAAGTTTGGGAAGATGAGATCAAATTGGAATTTGATTGATTAGGAGAATAATCACTTTTGGAAGCAATTTCAAAAGCCTTGGCATAATGTCTTCATCGGTGTTCTCTCACACTACAATTTTGTTGGTTACGACTCAAAGATTGTGGAGAAGAAGGTTGGGGATCACTCAACATTGATTCCTTTTCTTCCTTTGCTCTAGGGATGGAAGGATGAATGTAAGGAACCATTGAAGGTTGAGAGATAGAAGATGCTAAGTGTTTTTCTCTTTGTCCTTTATAAGATTTTGGAGGTGGAACAACAACATATATTGGAGAAATGGTAGGAGTAGGAAGGAGTTTCAGTCCAGGATGTGGAGAAAGATGAGCTATTTCCATATCCATAGATGATGGCAAAGGATCCTTAGGTAGAGCAATTGAAGAAGACCCCAAAAAATTACTTAAGGCAACTACATTATTGGATTTGAACTTCTAATAGGAAAGAAATATGATATCTCGATGAGGTTTAAGAGGTTGGGGTGTTTGAGGCCAAAAGAAATAAAGGTAAAGTTTCCACAATTAGCTAAGGGCTAGAAAAAACTATTATTTATAGCTATAAAAATTGCCCATTATGAGGGATATTCAAGCACTCATTAATGGTAGAAGGGACCGCCTTCATGAATGTGAACCAATAATAACCCAACTTCACACAAAATTGATCTAAGGTAGGCATAATGGTAAAGGTAACATCTAAGCACTTAGTTCCAATGTCTATGAGAAGGATCATGAAACCTATGGTGGGACAAGTGAAACTATCATGCACCTTTATTAAGACTTTAGATTTATCATGTGTCTAGATGTAATTATTGTGTGTAGTGATGTGTTTAGGATGAAAAAGGGATGGGCTAAACTAGCTATCAACTCAACAAGGACCAAATACTCTTTCATTAAACATTGGAATACAAGCCATAAAGTGTGTATGCGTGACTTACTCTTACTCAAAGAGAGTCAAGCAATCCCTGGGTTCTATTCATTTGTCACTTGAAATACTATTCGATTGATTCAAATGTGACCTAACTAGGTCCTAAGAATGTATGATTGCGCACATGAATTGATAAAACTGATAGACAAAGAAATTGAAATCTACAGAATAATATAAAAATGTAATAAAGACTCATAAATGTACCTATGATAGAAAACAAAGCTGAAACTATGTGGACACTATGGCTAGGAATCCAAGTCTTGACTGATATTCAGTTGAATATTTGAAAGTAGATCTAAAACTTAGAGCCTCTATGCTATCTTCCTTCCAAATTTCAACCCAAACAAAGAGGATTATGGCACTAGATTCCCTAGTCCAAAGGACATAAGTGATTGTTGCTACTATCAAGACCCTTTTTTAATTTTTTTGAGGGTTTCTATCTCTGGATCCTAAGAACTCATGTATCTTCAAACTTTTGCTAAGACCTATTTGAACCTGCAAAATAGAGAGAAGATAGGATTGTGGCTATATAGGGGCTTACCTCAATTAATTCTGTATTTTGGTGATTTCCACTTCCACAGATAGCCAAGTTGAATCTGAAAATAATAGTGTGTGCTTTGAGCCTTAAGTGTGTCTAAGATTGTGATGAACATAAATGCATAAATATAAAATAAGTATCATACTCAAGTGTATTAGAGTAAACCCTAAATGAGACAATCAAGGGTGATGCATGAATTAACCTAAGAATACATCAATCACATAACTCAATGATAAAACTCATTGTTGGTTAACAGATTTGTCCTTTTAAAAATAATCCTAAAAAATGACTCACTATGCCCAAAGGAAAGACAAATTGAAACCTAAAAATTGGAGAAATTGTTATTTTATTTAGTAACTTTCCTTTGAATTTTCAAGGTACAACTCCCTTGTTGGATATGATTTGATTTTCTATTAGATATGCTTTTTACCAGAAAGCAAGAAAGGTAGAACTTTTTAATGAGGAAACTCTAAAAAGCAAAAAAGGGGGGAGATTTACAACAATTACATAAATGAATAGAATAGAAAGATCCCATCCCATCAAGATTTACAGAACAAAGCATTACTATTTCATTCATTCAAAGCTAAATTTCATAGTAATGTGTATATGAAAATCCTAACTCTTATTCAACATATTATAAGAAATTTTTTTTGAATGCATAATGCTTAAACATAAGAAGAAAAACACAATTCACCAACCATAACTCAAAGTTTATCATTCAAGAAATTGCATCAGGTTTCCATTTTAGTATCCATTCAAAAATTTCTAAGGAGTCTTTTCAAGCCAAAACAAATTGAAAAATTCCTTTGTTGTCTCTGCATACTATCTGACATAAATAACCCACAACTCATAACTGTTGGCAATTGACACGCATTCGGTGATTTTAGGAGACTTTCGGTGGTTGATTATTTGTTTAGGGTTGTCATTGATGGAAAATTTTCATGGTGATTTGATTCGGCAGTTGTCATCCAAGTTATCTGGTAGATGGAGGTAACTGGTAGATAGTTAACCGACAAAACGGGGTAAAACAAGGTATTTGAGTAATGCTTTGATCTAGAATGATCTCCGGTGATTACGGTGCTTTTGGTGATTATTTTTGTTATCTCAATGATATGGAAGACCTTTAGGAAGCATGTGGTTATAATCTTTCTATCTAGATCTATGTTTTGTTCATGATTGAAGTCTATATAGTGGTTTTTGATATAATAGAGCTTGGAGACATCACATCGAGAGCTTATAGGACTATGATGTTGTAGCTAGGGCGAAAATTGTAGCTAGTGAGGATACAACAAGACCAATATTTTCTAGGGTCTCCATGACTACATCATCATGCCTTTCTATTATGACCAAGTGACACAATAGTTTGTTCAAATATAGGGTACTGGACCACTTTAATATCGATCTACATGTGGTCCACTCATAGTGTTGTGAGATCCAAAGCTCAACCTAGACCCACATCACTAGTTGTTGCACTTGGCGATCTAGAGGACAAGGAGTGAGATGAACCACTAGTCTCTGGTGATGATATGGTTGGTGTATATAATGAGCTTTTATGAGATGGTGAGTATTTACTTCGTGCCCCCATATTCCCTAAGATCACCCTATTGGATATTCAAGACCATGGGCTCGGTTAGGATGTGATGAGGAGGAGGAGATAGATGGAGATGGAGATGAGGACTAGGAGTAGGATGAGGACCATATCTAGGACTAGGAGCAAGGTGAGGACCATACTCAAGACCACAAGAAAGGTGAGTACTAGGATATGTTGCCTACAAAGGATAGAGGGAATATAACATACCACTATGGAGGCCTACCTCTTGAGCATGTATATCATCATTACTAGCCCCTTTTTATGAGATATAAAATCATCGTGACCATGTAGGGATGAGAATTTTTTTTGTTACTGTGCCCCCAACTACATTTTATACAACTATATTTGAGATTCCAATGTCAGTTTACTCCAAGTGGTGAGAGGGAGATCCAGGTAAGAAGTTTCATATATACACATTTATGTTTAAATGTTTATTTCAATTTCAATATACATGATGATGTGTTTGATATTAAAATTTCTATGAGCACGCAACAGTTTGTGTGAGTTAGTCCTAGATCATAAAATAGTGCAAAGAGACACAAGAGCATCTTCAATTTTATGAGAGTAGAGTTGGAGACTTTGTGATATGAGGTGGAGTAATGAAAAGATTTAGAGGAGCGACTACATTGCGATAACATAGAGATCAAGATAGAAGCAACAAGACTAGAAGGTATTGTTGAGGGGATGGAGAGGAGGAGCTACTCTAGGAGTCACTCACGATCCATGGCATCCCATAGATGTTCCTCTATTTTTTAGCCACCACCACAACTAGGGCCTAAGGCTTCTATTAGCCATGATTCGTAAGGTCATGAGATATATATGATTGTGTAGCATCATAAACTATATCTTTATACAATTTCATCCTCACCTAGGCCTCACTTTTGTATTCTAGCCTTTCATTCTTTGACTCCACTTGGATTCTACTAAGACCCATCTAGAATTTGCATATTTTGTGCTATGTGGGACATTGTTCAAATTCAAGCCATGATTGGTAGGACCAAGACACCCTGGACGCCATAGTCCTCCCAAAAGGGTTCCAAATTTGGACCCCATAATGGTCACATTTTGGAGGTGGGAAAATATTCTTTGTGTTGTTCTGCTCTAAAATTTCAAACACATTTGGTGTAGTTAGGTATAAAAGAAAGCCTAAACCCCTAATTTTGTAACCTCTATCAATCTCTCAATTTAAAATTCAATTGTACTTTTGCAAATTGAAGTGAGCAAGCAACCAAGCATCATAAAGGCAATGAAGGAGAGGTCAAGTTCATATTTCAAGCATTCATGATGGCATCCATGATAAAGGCACTATGAGGACATTCTACATGACATTATCAAGTTATGCATGAAGAGTTCAAATAAATATTTTTCAAGGTATCAAGTTCCAATTCAAGCATTTCAATTCAGATTTATCCTTGCCCTCAAAAGGTAAGCTTTTGTGATTTAGTCAATTTCATTTTCAAGTTCAATTTCGATTCAATTCAAGGGTTAATTCCAAACATGGGGTTTGACCTATTGAAACCCCCATCAACAACACCATTTTCATTCTTTTTGCATGCAAGTGACAAATTCAAGAGCTACAAACAAATATTTCGACAAATTTTTTGATGATAATCAAATTTGACTTTTGTAGGAGTGAAAATCAAAGGACCAAGTTGATTTTTACTTCTTGGTCCTATGAATCTCTGGTGAGTTTTGGGGAGTATATTATGAGAAACTTTCCAATTTAAAAATTTTCTTGTTTTTTCGCGTTTGATAGCTAAGGACAAGGTCAATTTTTGCATCCCAGTCTTGCACTTTTAAGCCAAAATTTTAGGCACAGGTTCCCCTCTATTCCTTCTACCTAGATCCAATTGTGTGTTTACACAATGTGCATGTAGCTGCTTGTTCATGTTATTTTTATGTCAATTTCCAATCATATTTTTAACATGTTTTGTGGAAATAAGTGAATTCATAACCTAAATTGTGAAACCCTATTTCCCTTGATCATATTTTTGGTGACTCGACATTGTGCTTGGATCAGTTTTTATTTTTATTTTAAGATTTTATTTGTATGCATTTAATCAATTCACATTTGCACTAATTTCTAAAAAATATCATTTATGCTCTTAATTTACATTAATCTAAGAGGTTCAATTCATAAAACCCTATTTTATTTTGATAAAATTAAATTGTGGGTTGCATAATTTCTGATTTTTATGCTTATATCTGATTATTACATGTTATTTTCAGATTTAGAAGCATTTAGTTATCACATATATCATTTCTTTAGATAATCTTATTTGTTAATCAATCATTTAATAAGGAAATTGTATTGTTTAATCATCTATTTAGCTTGCATTTCAAGTCTATCCACTCAATTTTTCTTTCTTTGTGCATGGGTTTTGTATGTCTTTCACTTACATCTAACATCCAAGTGAGAAGAAGTTATAGACTTATGGATTCCTAAAGTTTAAATGCTAAGGGGTGTGAGCCTTTGTTGAATAAATTATTCCATGGGAACTTGGGTGAATCTTCAATCCCTACACAAGACACATCTAACATTATAGAGAACAATTCCCTTTGCACTTCTCATGATGAGGATGACCCATTAACTAGGGTTACTATTGACCAATTAGGGAAGCTTGACTATGAGTAGGATAAGTTTCAACAATGGATGGGTCAAGAACACCCTGATGATATGATGAAAGAATAAGGATCCAGTCAACTACTAAGAGGGGGGGGGGGTGAATCAGTAGATATAAAAACTGATAATAAACTTTCACCAATCTCAAAATCAACCTCTCAAAGTAAAATTAGAATTGACAAGTTAAACCACTAAACTATAAATGCAATATCACTATCAAGCTTAACTTGGTTGATTGTTATAACAACTTAACAATAAACAACTTGAAACTCATAAACATCCAAATACTTTTATTGACATAAGTAAAACTTCATTTCATATTGCTGCCGGTTATCATAACTTATCAAAGTGGATTAAGTAGTTAAGAAAATCAACCATAGAAAACATAAGCACAAAAACATTCACCACTTGACACAATATTTTTGACGTGGAAACCCAAATGGGAAAAACCACGGTGAGATGAGACTTACAAGATAACTATCTAAACTCTTCTGAAGTTCGCCCTGTTAGGAGCCAAGCCTGTTAAAGCTTTACAAAAAGTCCTGTTAAGAACAGATCCTATTAGGGACCACCCAGTTAAGGGATTGACTATAATGCCTTGTTAGAAGCAATACACTGGGAGGAGTAAACTCAGTAGAGGATTTGAAATCCAAGCTAATGAACCACTTGGTTAGAGGATTTAAATAACACCAAGCTTGTTAGAGCTTACCTGGTTAGGGGATTTCAAACTATTGTAATTGTTAGAAAACAATAGGGGTTTGCTGATCTATTTGAATAGCACTACACTTGTTTGTTCAGATCCTTTTCATACTCCTATATGCCTTTACACAAACTGCAGATACATCATCCGGTTCGGCAACCACACACTCAACTGAAACAAAACAACTCATCGACCTTATAAACAAATCAATAGGTCAGTAACACAACAAAAACCTAATTCTCTCATAGAGATTACAAACAAGTCGGTTCAAGTATGACCATTGGATTACATAACAATCTCTACACATCATTCAAGAAAGCCTTGACCGCTCCTTGATCATCGCTTCATTGAACTCAGTAACTCATCACGTGCTTTGTATTACATGCAATATATTTGCTCATTCCCTAGACAAAAACTATTATCTCTACACGCCAAAAACACTTTGAAACTCTCTTCATACAATATGCATACGTGTCATAATCATTACCGCTCATCATTAGATCATAAACCAATACAACCAATTCACCAAACTTAATCGGTTAGGGTTTGTCAAATCAACAAGTAGGGTTTACCGGTTCAACTCTCCAATACTTAGCAATACCGGTTCACTCCACAAACTTACCTACTGGTTATAGTTTCCTTCACTAGCTCTTCCTACAGGTTACAAAACAATATTATAATAATGTCATTACCGATTAATTGACATCAATGATAACATAACATTTCATTAATGCAATCTTCATGCAAATGCCAACAATCCCCCCCTTTGGCATTGATGGCAATACAAATATCAATACCATTGATTGTTATGATTATGAATAGGAATCCTAGTTTACATTTTACTATGTACTCTCCTTGTCATCAACTTGTGGTTGGCTGTAGATTTTCTTTCTATCAATCATACAATTCTTCTCCCACATAATCACATAGTTCTTCTCCCCCTTTGACAACAATGCCAAATTGAAAGTAAAACATGCAATGTAAAACTTCACTGTTCAACATCAACAACCTGCAATTTGATGCTACCCCTGTGGAATAACTCCACTCCACATCAATCCTGTTGTGAAATTCTGCAAGTAGCTACAGGATTGGTCTACTCTACATCATGTTCAACTCACCTCATGAAGGGGTACAACGCCTAGCTGACTTCTAAGATACTCAAAAGTAGTCTTAGGTAGAGGTTTAGTAAAGAAATCTGCAAGCTACTCCTTGGTAGAAACATGCTCCAAGATCATATCTTTACTCTACACTTTTTCCCTCAAGAAATGATACTTCAATTCAGTATGCTTGGTTCGTGCGTGCAAAATAGGGTTCTTGGAAATATTTATGGCACTGGTATTGTCACATAAGATCTTTAAAGGTTCTATAAACTTCATCTTGAAACCTTCCAAAATGTGCCTCATCTAGATAGCCTGGGTACAATTCATATAAGCTGCAACATACTTAGCTTCAATAGTAGACTATGATATACAACTTTGCTTCTTGCTAATCCATGAAACAAGTCTTCCTCCAAGAAAGAATGCTCCACCGATTATACTTTTCCTATCATCAATATTACCTGCCCAGTCTGCATCTGTGTACACCTTCAAGTCAAAGTTACCTTCATATGGATACCATAATCCATAGTCAATGTAAAGCAGAAAAATCGAACCCTAGTTGTTCTCCCCTCCCCAACTTCCGAGGAGAGAGAAGGGAGGTCACTAGGGTTGATGGTTTTCACTTGGGAGAGACTTTACATTCAAAAGAGGGGTTGAAACCCACAAGATCCAATCCCACACAATGCAAGATTGGATTCTAAATGAGTTTCAAGGGTTAAGACATCAAGGATACCCTCTTTTGTAAAGAATATAGATAGAATGATTGAACTAGGAATGTATGTAGAAGCAAGAAAGATTCACTTATAAACAAAGATAGGGATACGGGATGAAGCTGTGGACCTGGAATTAGCAGTAAAATGTCGAGACGGTGCTGTTCTGCAAATTTGAGCGAAAGTTGACGGGACGATGGCGCTCGGCGTGCACACGGTCCTCCGAAAAATCCGCGAAACGAAGGGGGATCTGTTCATCTCTGCACAAGGATTCCAGATCTTCAATTACAGCTGCGTACCTGCAACCTACACACAGAAAAGAGAGGACGATTGGGGGGTTAGGGATGAGGGGTTTGCCTTTAGGTCAAACCCCGGTTTTGGAATTAACCAAGAAATGAGAATGCTGTAAATGTAAATGTTTGTAATGTAAACAAGTACTGATACCTTGTTGTAAGAATGTTTGTATTCTTACATACGAAGGTGTAATGTATGTAGTATGTTGTATGTTGTATGTGATCTCCTCTTCAATGGTTGAATCCTTGTCTTGAATGCAACACCTAGCCTTGAATGGAGACTTAGAATGCTCTATTTCTTGAAGGAATACTTGAATGCTTGAATGTTTGAATGTTTGAATATCGCTTCCGCGTCTTTGCACATATATGTCCTCCTCCCTTTTTGAGAGAGGAAATGTAGTTTATATACTTGTCAATTAGGGTTGATAGACTGATTTTCCCGACCTTAGGCCGACCAGGAAACATTATTTCCCGAATTGCAAACTTAAAGACCCGATGCCCAAAAGAGACCGGGCCCAAAATAGGGCCAGGGACCATGGCACCCAGAATAGGGCCAGGGACCAAGGCGTTGGGTGCCATGGTCCCACCTCCCGGGACAGCAGGGTGCAAGGAGGGATCATGCCAAGGTGCAGAAAAATGCAGTTTTTGGTGTCACAAGCAGGTTTCGGGGTCTCCATTCAGGTTCAATGTTGCACTGCCATCGTGAAGACCCAAATGCAGTTGAAATTGCAAGTGTCGCAATTTTAGGATGCTACATTTAGCCCCCACTTTAGCGGGAGTATAAGCATACGCCAATACTTCCGGTAAAGTACAAGGAAACAACATTGAAAAACTTTCACCACGTCAAGGAGGCAAGATACACCAAGCCCCCAGTGGACTAAGGATCTTACGAATTCGATTGACAAAGTAAAAGGGAAGATCACGAGGGAGAACCATGACTGTCAGTAGTAAGGTTCCCTCACTATGAGTCATGCAAGAAAGATATCAAAAATTTTCAAGGCAAAGCTAAATTTGTCAAGAAATTTTCAAGTATCTTAAAGAGATATGAACGGGATGTATGCCCCCCTACGTTAAAGCGATCGCACACGCCTCACCGGGGGTGATTGCTTTAAGGTAGTGATACATATAAGAAATGAGAAAGGAGCACGTTATCACAGGGATTTAGCCCCCAAGTGTGAGATAAGCCCAAGGATAATAGACACAAAACACAACGCACAAGGTGACTTCGCTTTCCTCGGGGTCAGTATGCTGTATGATAATTCATGTATATCATATGTATGTATGCATAATTGTTCTTCATTCCCCAATCAAGGAAGGTCACCTAGAAGAAGGGAACACATGTGTCTTTTGAGTCAACATGAGAGAGACCAAAAGAGATCTCAATGCTTTGCATCGTCCTCAAGTAGGCAACACTAAGGACAACAAATAGAAGAATGAGAATAACACATAGAAGAAGTAACAAAAGAGATCAAGAGAGGAGGAGAGAGTCTGCTATGCTAATGAACTAGTCTAGCACGTCATCTACCCCCCGATCTTGCTGATCAATATTTCGAGAAGGTAGGAAACATGCTAGAGGAGGAACATCCAACACAACAGATGGAGCTATCACAAGATCCAAACAAGGGCTATGTTCATGTTCCGAGCCACGTTGTTCTTGTCTAGGAGCTAGGATAAGTGTTTTAGCAAATTTGTTAGATAAATGGTTATCCACATCAACATATTCATATTCACTATCAGAATGAACAGGAGTAACATTTTCATCATGAATAACATTTTCATCTATATCATCATCAAGATTTATAAAAATAGGATCTTTAACTCGCACAGGATCAAGACCATCATACATCTTATGTTTAGGAGATTTTGGCTCAATTTTCGGCTGAGGAGAAAATGGAATAATACTAGTTGAAGGTGTTTTTGGGGATTGCAAAGTTTGAGAAGCAGCTGCCTGAGCTCTAAGACGACACTTTCGTCGGCGTTCATGTGCAGAACGATTTCGTCTAGTCTTAGTAGGAAGATGAGGAGATTGAGGAGGAGGAATGTTCTCATCCTTATCACTTGGGTGTTTAGGTTGTGGTCTCTTAGGTTGGATAATAGGAGAAGAGGAAGGTCTCTTCTCTCTATAAGAGGAAGGAGGAGGAACTGCTCCATATAAAGGAGGAATATTTGGTTTAGGAAGGAGACCAAGTCCATCATGACGAGGAGGTATAGGTCTACCTTTAGAAAATTTATTAGATATGGGCATAGTCACATTCATAGGAATGGGTTGGGAATCTTCTTGAGGAAAGACATTAGTTTTATCTTTCAAAGGAAGAACTTCCTTCTCAAGAATGATAGGAATGTCAAGTTTGGGTGTTCTAGGTTCACTTAGAGATAGGATCATATCTTTTTTCCACTTTTGATAAGATTTGAAAAGATGATCACTTCACGGAGGAAGAGATTGGAATTGTTTAGGCCAAAAGTAATCAATAGGAACGCTAGAAGTTCTTTTAGCAAATTTAAAGAGGCTATGATTGATAGTAACAACTTCACCATTATGGGGAAATTTCAAGCACTTGTGAATAGGAGAAGCAATAGCTTTCATGGAAGATAGCCAAGGATAGCCTAGCTTCACACGAAATTGTTCGGATGATGGAATAATAGCAAAGCTCACATTAAGGGATTTGTTATGGACCTCAATAGGTAATGTAATAGAACCAATTGTAGGAGAAGAAAATGCATCAAATAATTTCACAACCACATTTGTTTTGTCATAGATCACTTGATTCAATTGCAAAGTAAAAAGAAATTCTTCAGAAATGACATTAACCATACAAGAAGGATCAATAAGCACTCCACGGCAAGGTGTATTCTTGACTTTTGCAACTATATATAAAGGACCATCAGGTGCCCTGATAGTTTCACTGGAATCAAATGTGATGGAAGGTTCTTTAGGGATTTTCTGTTGCTCCACAAAGTTAATGACATTCGGAGTCATAGACACGAGATCATCAGGTGAGACAGAGGAATCAGTAGTATCAATCGCATTAGAGGTATGAGAAGGCAATGGATCAGTAAAAATCTTAAGATTTTGGTTAGGAGGAGCTACAGATGTGTTGCCTTTATCATTCACACCAGAAACAAAGATAGTATTATTATCAATCAAATCTTGAATTTTACCCTTTAAAGGAAAACATTTTTCAGTATCATACCCAGGATGACGATGAAATTGACAAAAAGATTTGTTATCAAAATAGGGCGAATTAATCTTTGCAGGATCTATTTGCCTTATAGGAGGAAGAGTAAGCACATTTTGTTCCAATAACTTATTCATAATACTATGCAATGACTCATTCAAAGGAGTAAACTTTCTTTCTTTCTTGAAAAACTTAGAAATAGGAGGCACACCTGATGCTGCATTCACATTATTGTTGATGATGTTTTCATTGAACTTGATGGATTTTCTGTTCGGTTTAAACTTCCCAAATGGTTGTTGACTACTATCACCCTTATCACTCAGAGCCATAGGATTTGCTTGTTCCATTTGGCTCACAGTTAGTTGATAATTGTGAAGAGTTGCGCACAACTGTTGGAAAGAAGTAAACTCAGAAAATAGAAGTTTTTCTCTAATATCTTTTTGTAAATTAGAAATAAAGATTCTTTGAATATCATTGTCAGGTACTGGAAAAGAAATCTGAGCATACAAATGCTTATATCTACCAATGAAATCAGTCACTTTTTCTTTAACACCTTGTTTACAATGCATTAAATCAATCAAAGTAACTTTAGGACTTATATTGTTTTGAAATTGTTGAATAAAAGCATTTGCAAGTTGTTCGAAAGAAGAAATAGAATAAGAAGGCAACGAGCAATACCATTGTAGGGCTTTATCTCTTAATGTTCTAGTAAACAATTTTGTAAGCAACCTTTGGTCATAAGCAAAATCGGTACATATTGTTTGAAAGGTCTTAACATGTGTTAGAGGATCACCCTTACCATTATAAAGCTCCAAATGTGGAATTTCAACATGTTTAGGGGGGATAGCTCGAACAATGTCAAGAGAAAGTGGGCTCGCAACATCAAATGTGGGCACACTAAACTTAGATTGATTCATAGAGGCAATTTGTTGCTCTAAAGAAGAGACAGTTTGTGCAAGATTGTTAATGGTTGCTTCAGTCGAAGAGTTCATATTAGACGTGTTAGATTGTGATGGAGGTATTATGTTATTGAAAGAAGGTAGAGAGTAAGGTGGTGGGACACTATGATAGTTAGTCATAGGAGATGATTGGAAAGAGGAACACTACAAGGAGGAATGGAATGGTTAAATGAATTGCCCCCTTGCGTCACATTTTCATAGGCGTCACATTCAAATCCACAATGTGTGCAATACCACGCAAAATATCAATTCCATTCTTATCACTTTGAACCATACGTTTTAGACCCTGAATTAAGGAAAGAGCTTCACTATCAGGATATTCTTGAGACATCCATTGTCAAAAATCATCAAATTGGTTATCCAATTTCGAAAGTTGTTGTACAGAAACCTCATGGAGAGCTTCTTCATCATTAAGAGGATTAGAGGAATTACCCATGTCCTCGTTAAAAAGGCCATTCAAATTAGGTTCCATCTCCTCAGTAATTACACCTTGGAAGGACTTAATTCTAAGGCTTCGTCTAATGGGAATAGTGTAAGTAGGGCTTATTGTTGTAAAACTCATGCACTAAAGAGAGAGAAGATTTTGAATTTTAGAGGTAGTAAATCTCAATAAAATCAGCCAATCTCCTAGATTTAAGCTGTTAAATGCAATCAGGACAATCTCCCGAAATTTCGAAAAAAATGTCAGGGACCGTGGCGAACGGAGTGCACACGGTCCTCGCAACTTTTTTCAAAATTTTCAGGGATGAAAGTTATGATGATTTTAAAGCTAATCTGAAAAAATTGAGTGATTTTACGATCTGTAGATAGGCCAAATTAAAGTTGCAATCTCAAAATTGAACCCTACCAAGATTGTTGAAAAATGTAAAATTTGAATTTTGAAAAAGAGGGGGAAACTGAAATTTTGAATTTTATGATTTTAGAGGGAATACTAAAAGCAATGCAAGTTTTGAAATTTTAAAAGTTGACTCAATTTCATGCAAAATTCAAATTTGAAAGTGGAAATCAAAGTTGCCGCAATTAAACACTTAATTTCAAAAGTCACAAACTGCAAAAATTTGAATAAAGCACTGAAATTTCGGATGAATGCCAACGCACTTTTCAGATTTAGGACTGTAAGAAACACAATTTTGATAGGAATTTTAATTTCAACAATTTTTGAATGATTAGAAGCCTTAATCGAAGCAATCACTAGACCAACTTTGACTTTAATTTTGAAAGTGTTAGAATTGATAAAATCAGCCAAAATTCTAGATTTTAGCAGGAAAATACAGTAAGATCTAGCTCCCGAAATTTCGGAAAAAATGTCGGGGACGATGGCGCTCGGGGTGCACACAGTCCTCGCAACTTTTTTCCAAATTTTCAGGGATGAGAGATATTGTGATTTTATTGCGGAATCCAAAGTTACAGCCGATTTGGAGGTGTTTTGATTAGTGAAATTATCAGTCAAAGGTTGAATCAAGAAGGTTTTAAAAATTAGGGTTTTGACACTTAACCACTTAATTTTCAGAATTAAAGCACAAATATGCATTGACAATTTGCAATAGAAGGGTAGATCTGAAACAAGCATTAACAATTAAACATTTCACAAGCTCAATTACTTAAAAGAAATTTTTAGGGTTTTTATGCAATTAGCCTCTAAAATTTGCAAAAGATCAAACATGGAAATGCAATTAAGGAAGCAAATTTTTTAAATCTAACCATGAATTATCAGAATGAGGATGTTCACGTCGGGTTCACCAAAATGTAAAGCGGAAAAATCGAACCCTAGTTGTTCTCCCCTCCCCAACTTCCGAGGAGAGAGAAGGGAGGTCACTAGGGTTGATGGTTTTCACTTGGGAGAGACTTTACATTCAAAAGAGGGGTTGAAACCCACAAGATCCAATCCCACACAATGCAGGATTGGATTCTAAATGAGTTTCAAGGGTTAAGACATCAAGGATACCCTCTTTTGTAAAGAATATAGATAGAATGATTGAACTAGGAATGTATGTAGAAGCAAGAAAGATTCACTTATAAACAGAGATAGGGATACAGGATGAAGCTGCGGACTTGGAATTAGCAGTAAAATGTCGAGATGGTGCTATTCTGCAAATTTGAGCGAAAGTTGATGGGACGATGGTGCCCGGCGTGCACACGGTCCTCCGAAAAATCCGCGAAACGAAGGGGGATCTGTTCGTCTCTGCACAAGGATTCCAGATCTTCAGTTACAGCCGCATACCTGCAACCTACACATAGAAAAGAGAGGATGATTGGGGGTGTTAGGGATGAGGGGTTTGCCTTTAGGTCAAACCCCGGTTTTGGAATTAACCAAGAAATGAGAATGCTGTAAATGTAAATGTTTGTAATGTAAACAAGTACTGATACCTTGTTGTAAGAATGTTTGTATTCTTACATGCGAAGGTGTAATGTATGTAGTATGTTGTATGTTGTATGTGATCTCCTCTTCAATGGTTGAATCCTTGTCTTGAATGCAACACCTAGCCTTGAATGGAGACTTAGAATGCTCTATTGCTTGAAGGAATACTTGAATGCTTGAATGTTTGAATGTTTGAATATCGCTTCCGCGTCTTTGCACATATATGTCCTCCTCCCTTTTTGAGAGAGGAAATGTAGTTTATATACTTGTCAATTAGGGTTGATAGACTGATTTTCCCGACCTTAGGCCAACCAGGAAACATTATTTCCCGAATTGCAAACTTAAAGACCCGATGCCCAAAAGAGACTGGGCCCAAAATAGGGCTAGGGACCAAGGCGCTGGGTGCCATGGTCCCACCTCCCGGGACAGCAGGGTGCAAGGAGGGATCATGCCAAGGTGTAGAAAAATGCAGTTTTTGGTGTCACAAGCAGGTTTCGGGGTCTCCATTCAGGTTCAACGTTGCGCTGCCATCATGAAGAGCCAAATGCAGTCAAAATTGCAAGTGTCACAATTTTAGGACGCTACAGTCAATAGTGTCTTTCAAAGATCTGAATATCCTCTTTGTTTCTATCAAATGTGTTTCCTTTGGATTCTTTTGAAATCTAGCAACTAGACCAACTGCATGAGCTATATTCGGTCTGCTGTGAACAACATAGTGCAATTTTTCAGTCATTGACCTATACTCCTGTTCATCAATAGATGTGGATTCATCTTCCTTAGACAACTTACAACCTATAACCATTGGTGTCCCAACTGGTTTACAATCACTCATACCAAATGTCTTTAATACCTCTTTCACATACTTAGACTATGTGATGAAAATACCACTCTTCATTTGCTGAATTTGCAAGCCTATGATTTTTTTTTCTCTCCCACTAGAGACATTTCAAACTCACTTTTCATTTCATTTGCAAAGTCATTTCTCATGTAATCATTACCTCCATATATGATATCATCTACAAACACTTCACTAACTAGTATCTTATCTCCTTCAGGTTTGAGATATATGTTGCTATCTTCACTGGTTCTTTGAAAACCTATCTTCATCAGGTGTGAATGAATCCTTTCATACCATGCTCTCAGTGCTTGCTTTAATCCATATAGTGCTTTGTGCAACTTACATACCATGTCTTTTTCATCAGTCAAAGCATAACCATCTGGCTGCTCAATGTATACTTCCTCTTCCAGTATTCCATTTAAAAATGTTGACTTCACATCCAGCTGATATACTTTGAATCCCTTATGTGCTACAAATGCAAGTAAATTTATGACACCTTCTAGTCTAGCCACTGGTGCAAAAGTCTCACCATAATCTTCTCCTTCTTCTTGTGCATAACCTTTGCAAACCAATCTAGCTTTGTTGTGAACTACTACACCATCTTCATTCAGCTTGTTCTTGAATACCCACTTAGTACCTATCACACTTTTATTTACCAGTCGGGGTACTAGGGTCCATGTATTGTTCTTCTCAATTTGATCAAGCTCCTCCTCTATAGCTTTGACCCAATGATCATCTCCAAATGCTTCCTTAGCAGTTCTAGACTCAATAGTGGAGATCATGCAAGAATTTTCTCTAGTTCTTCTTCTGGTTAGCACTCTAGCATCCTTATCTTCAATAATCTAGTCATGATTGTGATTGAGTCTCACATACCTCATAATAACATGATCATTATCTTCAGGTTCTTTTTCATTATCATCATCTTCTTCTGAATCTACCTGTTCCAGTTGAACTGGTACAACAATATTCTCTTTCCCAGTTTTAGGTTTCACAGGTTCTAGTTCCAAAAACAAAATGCAAGGATCTTCATCCTTTTTCTCCATACTGGTTTCCCTTGAGACTTTAGGATACTCATCCACTCAAACATCAACACTCTCAATGATTCTCTGTGTCCATTTTTTATAACATTTGTAGGCCTTACTCTTGGTGGAATAACCAAGAAATATACCTTCATCACTTTTGACCTCAAACTTGCTAACATAGTCACCTCTCTTAATAAAACATTTGCTGCCAAATATCTTGAAATAACTAACATTAGGTGATCTACCATACCAGTATTCATAAGGAGTCTAATCCTTACCTCTTTTTACCAAAATTCAGTTCATAGTGTAGACATCTCCAGAAAGTTTTCACTACACCTCCTTGTATCAACATCATTCTAGCAGCTTCAACAACTGATCGTTGTTCCTCTCTGCAATACCATTCTGTTGTAGTGTCCTTGATGCAGAAAGATGCCATTTGATACCATTTTCTTCACAATATCTAGTGAATTCCTCAGAAGTAAATTCACCACCTTGATTAGTCCTCAGACATTTTATCTTCTTACCACTCTCCTTTTCAGCTAAGGCTCTGAATGCCTTTAACTTACTAGATGCTTTTGTTTTATCCTTCAAGAATGTGACCCACATCATCCTTGAGAAATCATCAGTGAAGATCATAAAGTATCTATCACCTTGAATTCTTTTAGTCCTTATTGGTCCATAGAGGTCTGTATGAACCAAATCTAACAGATGTTCCACTGAAAAAGATTTGCTCTTGAAAGTTGAGGATGTCATCTTTCCCAACTGACATTCCTTATATAGAGCATTAACTGGTTTGTCCAACTGAGCCAAACCTCTCACTGTCTTGGACTTACTCACTTTAACAATGTTATCAAAATTTATATGACAAAATCTCCTATGCCAAAGCCAACTATCATCTACTTTAGCAATTAAACAGTTGTTGACTTTAGAGTTCAGGTGAAACAAGTTACCTTTAGTTTGCTTGCCGGTTGTAATCAATTCACCTTTGCTCCCATAGATTTTGCACATACCATTCTTAAACTCCAATGGATATCCTTTGTCATTGAGTTGAGCAACACTCAAAAGATTATGCTTTAGACCTTCAACCCAATAGACACCATCTGCACTGCTCTTTCCATTAAGAGAAATAGTTCCCTTCCCTTTAACCATGAAAGGTGAGTCATTACCAAATCTTACAACTCCGCCATCAAATTCCTTCAAAGAAAGAAATTTGCTCCGATCACCGGTCATGTGATGTGAACAACCACTATCAATGATCCAATCATCATAATTATCCATGTGAGAAACCAAAGCCTTCTGATCAGATGTATCCTCTTTAATGGCTACAAACACAATGTTTTCATTAGCATCACCCTCAGATTCTTCATCAGTGATACCACCATCAACTGCAATAAGACAATCTCTTTTGCCTTTTCCCTTGTACTTCTTGAACTTCTCTCGCTTGTGCTCATTATCACCATTAGGACAGTTAGCTGCAATGTGTCTAATCTTGTTGCATGCAAAACATTTCAAAAGTAATTTACCTCTGTATTTACTGGTACCTTTGGCTAACCGCTTGTCCAACAATGCTTCAAGCTCAACCAAACTGTCTTCATCATCAACTTCTCTGCTGGATCTAGATTCATAACTGTGACTGACATCTCTACTTTTCCTTATAGATGGGTTAGAAATTGAAGCTCTAAATGCAGACTCAGATTTATGAACACTACCATCATAACCATTTAATTCAAAATCAGTAAGCTTACCAATGATAGAGTCAAGGGTTACCTTAGTTTTGTCAATAGATTTTAGCTCCTGAATGGCTACAACTTGAATAGCGTAGACCGGTAGCAGGGTTATCAACACCTTACTAACCACTGTGGCATCTTCCACTTTACCACCTACACTCTTGATCTCACCAACTATCTCTTTTATCCTCTGACCATACTGTTGGATATTCTCACCTTCAGCCATCCGCATGTCATCAAACTTTCCTCTTAGACTCTCTTCCTTAGCAATCTTCACATGTTCATCACCGTTGTAAATCTCTTCAAGTTTCTTCCATACCTCATATGCAGTCTCTAGACCATGGACATCAACATATTCCACATCAAACAAAGAACCGATAATAGCCTCCAATGCTTGATTGTTTTCTTGTTTCTCTTTCTTCTGATCATCAGTCATAACCCCACTAGGTGCAACATATTAAGTACTAACATGTTCCCAGTATTGATTTACTAGACTCTTGATATAAATTTTCATTCTATCACTCCATATTCTATAATTCTCTCTATTAAACTTCAGACCTTCCTTCTTCATCATGTTCTACAAGATCTTTACCTCAAGCTGTTAGGCTTAGACCTTAGAGGACTTGAGATGCTCTGATACCAATTGATGGTATGATGAAAGAATAAGTATCTGGTCAACTATAGAGAGGGGGGAGGGGTGAATCAGTAGATAGAAAAAGTGATAATAAACTTTCACCAATCTCAAAATCAACCTCTCAAAGTAAACTTAAAAATGACAAGTTAAACCACTGAACTATAAATGCAATATCACTGTCAAGTTTAACTCGGTTGACTATTATAACAGATTAACAGTAAATAACTTGAAACTCATAAACATCCAAATACTTTTATTGACATAAGTAAAACTTTATTTCATATTGTTGTTGGTTATCATGACTTATCAAATGGATTAAGTAGTTAAGCAAATCAACTATAGAAAACATAACCACAAAAACATTCACCACTTGACACAATATTTTTGATGTGGAAACCCAAATGGGAAAAACCATGGTGAGATGAGACTCACAAGATAACTATCTGAACTCTTCTGAAGTTTGCCCTGTTAGGAGCCAAGCCTGTTAAAGCTTTACAAAAATTCCTATTAAGAACAAATCCTGTTAGGGACCACTCGGTTAAGGGATTGACTATAATGCCTTGTTAGAAGCAATACCCTGTGAGGAGTAACCTCAGTAGAGGATTTGAAATCCAAGCTAATGGACCACCTGGTTAGAGGATTTAAATAACACCAAGCTTGTTAGAGCTTACCCGGTTAGGGGATTTCAAACTGCTATAATTGTTAGAAAACAATAGGGGTTTGCTGATCTATTTGAATAGCACTACACTTGCTTGTTCAGATCCTTTTCATACTCCTATCTGCCTTTACACAAACTGCAGATACATCATCTGGTTCGGAAACCACACACTCAACTGAAACTTTGCCAACTCTGAAACAAAACAACTCATTGACCTTATAAACAAATTAATAGGTCGGTAACACAATGAAAACCTAATTCTCTCATAGAGATTACAAACAAGTCAGTTCAAGTATGACCATTGGATTACATAACAATCTCTACACATCATTCAAGAAAGCCTCAACCGCTCCTTGATCACCACTTCATCGAACTCAGTAACTCATCACGCGCTTTGCATTACATGCAATATAGTTTCTCATTCCCTAGACAAAAACCATTATCTCAACGTGCCAAAAATACTTTGAAACTCTCTTCATATAATATACATACGTGTCATAATCGTTACCACTCATCATTAGATCACAAACCAATACAACCAATTCACCAAAATTAATCGATTAGAGTTTATCAAATCAACAGGTAGTGTTTACCAATTCAACTCTCCAATACTTAGCAATACTGGTTACAGTTTCCTTCACTAGCTCTTCCTACCGGTTACAAAACAACATTATAACAATATCATTACCAATTAATTGACATCAATGATAACATAACATTTCATTAATGCAATCTTCATGCAAATGCCAAAACACCCAAATAGTGAGGAAATCCTTTTGATTGAAGGGTTGAAGATAATGGTTAGAAGTGATGAAAATGGTGTGGAATTGTTGCATGACATTGCTCATATTGTTGATACTAATATTATTTCAATAAAAAGTTGTGTTAAAATTCTTGGAAGTTGAGCATTTCATTCCTATTCCCACATCCTTCCCTAATGTGTCCATATATACATCTTCTATCATGACTACCTCTACACAAAATGTTAACTACACATGTTAGTCATGGGGGAAATCCTATTAATCAATACTCATGCATTCCTCCTTTTGTTAAACTTTCATTTGTTTCACAAGTATCTCCTTTTCCAACACACCATAACGTTCCACCTCCTTATTCTCAACCTCTATCCACCTACCATAATATTACACCTCCATCACAATCCAACGCATCCAATTCCAACTTACCCATTGAAGCCACTATCAATAAGTTAGCTCAAAATGTCCCATCCTTACAACAACAATTAGCTTCTTTAAATCAATCTAGGTTCAATGTCCCCACATTTGATGTAGCTAGCCCACTATTCAATAATGTAATTTTTGTGATTTCCTGTAAGAAAATGGAAATTTACCAATTGGAATTATATAATGAAAAAAGTGACCCCTTGACTCATGTGAAAAAATTTTAAACCTTGTGTAGTGATTTCTCTCATGATCATAGACTCAAAGCAAAAATATTCACTCGCACTTTTAGAGATAAAGTTTTGCAATGGTATTGTTGTTTACCTCCTTATTATATCACTTATTTTCAACAATTGGCTAGTGCATTCATTTATTAATTTCAAAATAACAATGGTCATCAAATTACTTTGACTAATTTGATTCATTGTAAGCAATGATTTGAAGAAAAAGTGATTGATTCCATTGGTAGATATAAACATTTGCATTCACAAATTACTTATCATGTGCCAAATGGTGATGTTCAAATAATTTTCATTACTAATATACAAAAGGATATTAGAGATAAGCTTCTATTTTCTAAATTTTCATCTTTCACATAGTTGTGTGCATTGCTTCATAACTACTAACTTGAAGTGGGCTAATTTGAATCCTCCTCTTCAATGGATTCAGTTGATAAGAATGAGAGCACTCAACAAGTTCCAAAAATAAAACAAAGGCTTCATCAAAATTAATGACAACTTTTCCAATCATATAAACACACAAGGGGCAGCCACAACACTAGGTGTGGTCCCTTTATCATCATTTTTTAGAAAAGCATTAACTCCACTTTTTGAATCTTTATATAGAATAATTCTTAGATCAAGATGAATGTTAATGTGTTGCAACTTCCTCCCATAAAACCTATAGACACCTCTAAGCCTTTACCCACTTCTTTTAACCATAAAGCCTTTTGTCAATAGCATCATCAAGCCGACCATAATATTAAAAAGTGTTACAAATTGAGGCATAAGATCCAAGTCCTTATTGATTTCAATACATATATGTGGAGGACATTAATGATAACTGAAACAAATCCGTGACACTTCCTAATCAGAATTTACAAATATTTACTAGTCCCTTCCCTTCTCATTCTACTAATGTTGTTGAGTCTAAGCCACTTACATTTACTCCTAATGATGTAGGCATAGAATCAAGCATCGTTATGAATCTTATTGAAAAATCCAAACCTAAACTTGAACCATGAATTACCTTTGATTATAAGGAGACTATTAAAGCACCTAATGGACCATTGTACATATTACAAAGATTAAAGGAAAGTTCTCACAAGGAGTGCTCATTTATCTAGCATGTATAATGAATGCTACAACTAAAGAACATCTCTTTACTCAACAATTGTATCAAGAAACTTATAAAAAATCCAATGTTATGATTAAGGTGCATGATGGTTTCACTTGTCCTACTATAGGTTCTATCACTCTTCTAGTTGAGGTTGGTACTAAGTGCTTAGATGTTACCTTTTCTATCATCCCTACCTCCGATGAATTTCATGTGAAGTTGGGAAAGTTGGGACATCCTTGGCTCTTTTCCATGAAATACATCCCTTATACCATCTATAAGTGTTTGAAGTTCCCTCATAATGGGCATATTATCACGATTAATCATTGCCTTTACCAACCCACAACAAGACATGGAAATTTCACACTTAGTTACTTTCGGCCCCAACAACTTGAACCTTTGAAACCTCAAACACATATTGTTTTCCAATCCTAATAAAAATAGAAAAATGAGATGATATTATCCTTGAGTAAACCTAAAGATCCCTAATTAATGGATATTCCTCCTCCTCATCTTGGGCCTAGAATTATTCCTACTCCTATTCCTCCTCTATTTGTTGTGGTCCCACACCCTACAACATATAAAGGAAAATTCCCAGCATCTTGTATCTCTCAACCTAGTGAGGTTTCTTTCATTCCTCCCCTAAAAGGAAAGAAAAGAAGCCTATGTTGATTGATCCTCAACCATCACAAGTTTTGATTCAAACTAAGAGAAATCATATTGCAAGAGAACACCATTGAAGACATTGTGCCAAGGCTCGTGAAATTTCTTCCCAAACCAAATTCTCCTCAAAGATGCTAAATGTTGACTTGATCCCATTTGTCCAACCTTCACCTAACCCTAGAAAGGAAGTTAAACTCAATCCACCTCGTCAAAAGATAAAAATGTCTATTCATGTTACATATCCTATTGTTATAAATTTAGATGATGATATTGATGTTGATGTTAATGCTAACAATGTTGATCCTGATACTTTTGATGATATGTCTTAGGCTATTGAGATTAATCATGAACTGTCTTCACGATTTTCAAAAGCATTAACTCTATCTCCCAGTGACAAATAAAGCAACTCATCATTAGAGAATGGTCCTTGTTTGGAACTTCTAGTAGCTCCATCTGTAATGCTCGTTGTTGCTCCTCTTGCATCATGTCCACCATCCCTAAGTGATGTTAAACAAGATTGGGGGTGGATGATTTTCTTCACTAGCTTCACTTGTGCAATAGACTCTTATATGTCTTTAGTTGTACGTAATGTGCATCCACAATGATGTGTTGCTTGATTTGTCTTTGTGTTATGTTAGGCTATATTTGGATGACCCTTGTTGCTCCATTAACATGAGGTAATAAAGAGGTCATATCTGTCATGACATTCCTCTATTTGTATCTCAATTCTTCTATATGTTGTATCAATGTTATGTTGTACATGTGCTATTGTTCATAATCGTGCCTTTGTGTTGTCTACTTGGGGATGATGCAAATCATTGAGATATCTTTTTGGTCTCTACCATTTTGACCCAAAAAGACTTTTTTTTATTCATCTTATGTGCTCTTCTTCCATTGTTCTCATAGTTCCACTACCTTTGGGGGATAAGGTCAATTCAATGCAATCATATTTGATATACATGATTTATCAAAAGTGAATATTGATCCCAGTTAGTGGATCCCTTATGTGATTTTTCATTATGTTTGTGACCGTTTCCCTTGATTTTTCCTTGATTTGGGGCATATCATTGTGGCAATGTGCTTGTATTTCAAGATGCATGCATGATATCTTAAAGTTATTTCTCCAATTAAGGCATACACAATTGATTTAACACGAAAGCATACACTCTTCTTATTATTACACTTTGTACACACACCACAAGACTTGGTTTGTACACTTTTATTCACACACCATGACATGTTTGGTATAGGCTGTAGTACATGTTTTATACTCGATTCAATTTACTTATTCAAATTACTTTGCAAATTGAGCCTTTTGCTTTGTGATCTTTTGTATTGATTTTTCAATTCAAATTACCCCTTCATGAATCATAGTAAGCGTAAGCCTTACCGGGCCAACATATTCATGCTCTTTTTTCTCTTCATGTGTTGATCCTTTTATTTTGGTAGCAGATTGATAAGATCCTAAGTTCTTGGGAACTTGGTGTGTCTTGCCTCTTTAATATAATGAAGAATGTTTTTCAATGCTACTCTATACTTTACCGAGAGTATGAACATAGGCTTATACTCCCGCTAAAGTGGGGGCTAGATGTAACATTGTAAATTGTATCCCTATAAAATTTTATCCTCACCTAGGCCTCACTTCTACATTTCAGCCTTCCATGCTTTGACTCTGCTTTGATTTTGTTGACACCCATCTAAAATCTGCATATTTGTGCCCTTGTGGAACATTTTTCAAATTTGAGCCTTGATTGAAAGGATTAGAATGCCCTAGGAACCATGGTCCCAAGACTAGGACATAATTGGTATCATGGTCCTCCAAAAAGGGGCTCAAATTTGGACCCCACAATGGTCACATTTTTGAGGCGGGAAAAAGTTCTTCATGTTGGCATGCTTTGAAATTTCAAACACATTTGTTGTAGTTAGGAATAAAAGAAAACCTAACCCCCTCATTTTGTAACCTCTATCATCTCTCAAGTTGTAATTCAATTATACTTTTGCAAATTCAAGTGAGCAAGCAATCAAGCATCATCAAGGCAGTGAAGGAGAAGTCAGGTTCAAATTTTAAGCATTCATGATGGCATCCATGATCAAGACATTATGAAGATATTTTATATGACATTATCAATCCATGCATGAATAATTCATAGAAAGATTAATCAAGTTATCAAGTTCCAATTCAAACATTTCAATTTAGATTTAGCCTTGCCCTCGAAAGGAAAGCTTTTCTAATTTAATTAATTCCATTTTCAAGTTCAAATTTAATTCAATTTAAGGGTTAATTCCAAACTTGGTGTTTGACCTAGGTAAAAAACCCTATCAAAAAAACCATTTTCCTTATTTATATGTATAAGTGAGAGATTTCAGAGCTACGGACGAAGCTTTTGGCAAAGAATCCAATGATGATCTTATCTAACTTTTGCAGGAGTGAAAATCAAAGGACTAGGTCAATTTTCGCATCCCAGTCCTGCAAATTTCTAACAAGCTCTAGGATATAGATTTTGAGTGAAATTTGATTTCTAAAGTTTCTTGTTTGTCTATGATTGATAGCTAGGGACTAGGTCAATTTTTGCATCCTGGTGTTGCACTTTTGAGCTGAATTTTTCAGGCACAAGTTCCTCTTTGTAACTTCTACCTAGATCTAGCTTCATGTCTACATACTATGCCTATAGCTTGTTTTTCATGTTATTTTATGTCAATTTCCAATCATTTACCCTAGATATAGCTTTCAAATTACATCATTTCAATTACATCCTCAACTAATAAAAAAGGGAGAGTAGAATCTAATTTACATCCAACCCTTTTCTTAATAGAACGGAGGTTGGATCTGTTGAATTCTCTCTCCCCTTTCTAATGGGTTCAATGGAAATAAGTGGATTCATAACCTAAATTGTGTAGACCTATATTCATCATGCTACAAATTGTACACCAAATTTTGTTTCAATGGTGATTTTTGTTGCATATCTTGTGTTGAAAGCTAGTGTGCATGTGTGTGTGTGTGTGAAAGTGTGTGTGTGTGTGTGTGAAAGTGTGTGTGTGTGTGTGTGTGTGTGTGAGAGAGAGAGAGAGAGAGAGAGAGAGAGAGAGAGAGAGAGAGAGAGAGAGAGAGAGAGAGAGAGAGAGAGAGAGAGAGAGAGATGATGTTTTGAGATATTTTACACACTTGTCTATGTAAAGAAAAACAATGTGTTATATTACTTTGATTAAATACCACAAATATTATGATGTACACGTATGTCTAATTTAAGTAAGGTGTGATTAATTAAACAACCGAGGACAAATGTTTAATAAATGCTACAATGATGATACATGTGTGATTTAATTAAACAAATACATAAGTCCTTAACTAAATGAAACAAGTGTTAATGTAAAGTATGTTAGAGTAATTGGGTCTTTACTTGATTAATTAAACAATATTTGTTTAATTCTTTAAGTTCCCAATTATCTTTTTACACTTAAGCTAACATTAGGTGCATATAATTAATTATTATGTGCAAGCCTAGGGTTTTCCCTTTTTAGGGTTTCTTGACCTATTAGAGGTTACTTTTTCTTTTCATTGTATTATCTTTTCACAATACTTTTTTGGTTAATTGGAGCTCTCATTTTTGGAGAATATTTTTCCTGTGTTTTGTATGTTCTTTAGATTTTGCTTCATTGCTTCTCCTTGTAACAGGTTATTCGGCTTGCAGAAGATCTTCAGGCTACTGTGGGGTTGTATTTCTCAACTCCTATAAAGTATTCATGTTAAACTAATGTTGATGTGATCTAGCTGAATGGGTTTTCTAACTAAACACAACATAATCTAACAAATGTGGCACATGGAATGCACTATATGCTAACATAAATAAATTTAATTTATTGGTCAATGAAAAAGAAACTACAAAATGAATGTAAGACAACCTAAAAGTTTGTCATGAATAAAGATGTGTACACTAATTAGAAAGAAAATCTAACTATCTAACATAACAGCTCTAAAATTGAAAATGTTAGCGTACCATTTAGTAAAGAAGATAGAGAAAAAAGGAGAAATAATATTAAGCATAATACATGTATACACATAAAAATGGCTATGAGCAATTAAATAAATATTTTATATTTATTTAATAATTATTCTTCTATTAAATAGTTAATTTGAAAAGATTAATTTATTTAATTCATTTCATGTCTTTCTATTAATTAATTTAATTGAAATATTTTATTAATTAATTCATCTATCTTCCTCAAGTTAATTGAATATCTAAATATTTAATTATTGCCTTCAATCATTTGAATATCTAATTTTTAATGATTATTCTCCTATGCTATAATCTCAAATATTAAATAATTTCTAAATTATTTAATCTATTATCCAACTCACCTTCCATCTCCACTTCATCTTCCCTTTGCCAACTCATCCATCATGTGGCTAAGGAAATTAATATTTCTTAAATATTAATTCATCATTTATCTTCAACCTCTAAATTTATGAAATATTGTGTATGTACACATATTTCATAACCTCCTTCTATATTCTCTCCAACATCCCTACATTTTAGGAAGGACTTGAGTCCACTTGTCCTCTCATGCCTAAATTTTCTCCAACCATCCCTAGATTCCCTCAGTCAGCAACCCAGTCAAGGTGAGATGAGTGACACTTGTCTTCTCCTTCCCCCTTTTTCTCAACTTTCCCCTTTGCTCATAGCCATCCAAATCTGCAGATCTGATCATGACCGTTGATCTGAGCCACATCATCTTATCCTCTCAAGGTCTATAAAATCAAGAGTTTGAGTTGAGAGAGAGTTAGAATTCAAGTGAATTTTCAAGCTAATCATTTGTGAAAACTTATGCATCTGTGAGTTTTTAATCTTGAAGCAAAAAACATAATCATTGAGCATAATAATTTTAGCATAGTCATTTAGCATTGCATATCATAGTATCAATTAATTAATAGTTATCAGTCCATTCTTGATATGCCATCTTGGAAGCCATCAGTGCTTGTCTAAGAGCACACCATCTGCAACCAAGAACAGTGGAGTTAGGACACAATGAGACTTAAACCATGAAGGTAAAAATAATGTTTTATTTTAATATGTATTTCATGTAGTTTCATTGGTTGAATTTGGATTTCCTGTAGCAATTTCCTTTGTATTTTGTGAAACTAACTTGTTGCAGGTAGCATTTTGAGGATGAAATTCAAGTCGACACAATACATATGTAGGTGAATAGAATTGATGGGATTATTGAGAGGTGTACCTTCCATTTTTGCTAATTTGTAAGCACTCAAACCATAGAATTCAGTGACGATGTTGTAAAGATGTAAATTTGGAACTAGGATTTCACCAAGTAGGATAAAACCACTAATTAACCAAATTAGCCAATACATTGAAAGAGGGGTGAACCTAATAGATCTAGCTTCAATACAAATAAGGAAAGGGCTGAAATTTTGATTAGATTCACTGGTTAGGGTTTGGTTACCTGTTTCTAAATTGAAACTAGATTTGTAATTGTAAAATTAGGGTAAAATGAGGGATTATTGATGTAATATGACATAAACAGTAAGCTACAAATGTCCCGTGGAGCCACCAATTGAGATCTGGGCAAAATAAGATGTTTAGAACCTATTTCCAGAAGTTTAGCTTGATTTTTCAGGACTAGGTAGCACAGATCCGCCTTGGTCCTCTGAATTTTCCATCGTCGAAAGCTAACCTGTTCATCACCATTGATTCTACCAGATTTCCTGAGTATAGCTTCACACCTATTTCCTGCACACATAAAGAAAGGGAAAGATGTTGTGGATAAGGGTTTGCCTTAGGTCAAACCTAGGTTTTGAAATTAATCATGAATGAAATAATGCAAATATTAAAATAAATATTAAGGAGATATACCTTAGATCTGCAACTATTGATGATGATGCAATGCTCTTTGAATATAGTCACAAATGTTGAATGTAATGGCATGAAAAACACGTGGACATGAAAAACCCTCATCACACACACATTATTGCATGAAGATGAATGTAACTTTTCCCTATAATGCTTGAATGATGAATATGCAACCTTGAATCTCTAAAAATGCTTGATGATGAATGCTTCATAGATTCACAAATACTTTAGGTAGCTTATGGGTTTGAAAATGAATTGATAGGATGTCTTTATATAGGTTTCCTTAGGTAAACTATTGATTAGGCTAACCTCCAATGGTCAAGTGTAGCCTTGAAAGTCAAATGCTATCAGGGAGATAGAGCACCTATACCATTTCAAATTGGGGCCCCTTTAAGAGGGATTGTGGCATTTTGGGGCACTCTAGTCCAAACTAGGGCATTCCATGCCTTGGTACTTCTACAAATAGGACCAAAATAAGAAGCCAAGGGGAGTGTATCGTAGAGTAGGATGCATAGTTAAAGCAGACCTAAAGAGGGGATGAGGGTAGGACACACTAAAGTAGGAGCACATACATGAGGTATAAATTGGATCAGTGATAATTTATGATGTTACATTTAGCCTCCACTTTAATATATGGGAGTATGAGCCTATGAAAATACTCATGGTAAAATAGAAAGATGAGAGAGAGGAGCAGTTAGGAGCGAGATCACAAGGAGATAATACATCACTAATCTCAGGCAACCAAGCCCCCAATCTTAGGATTTTAACTCACACAATCACATGCAAGGACACATAAAAAAATACAAGGTCCAAAAGACACACAACAAAACACAAAAAGGCTCCAAGTCAACTAGTTGAAGAGACCTCGATAATCAAAATGTCTCAACCACTAATATCATTCTCGAAATGCTATCACAAGAACACAAGCAAACACATAAAAAGAGAAAGAGAATGCATCAAATGATGAATCATGATTCGTCAATAGCAAAGTTATGAGCTCATGGGGAAGAAAAAAGAGAGAGGAGATAGATGCCACGAGCTAGCTATGTTTTGCTAGGTGATCCATGTTAGGAAGGAGAGTCAAAATAGTCTAGCTATGTTTTGCTAATTCTACTCATCCTTTTGCATATCCTACTATCTGGTTTCAGGAATTAAGCATCTTGTATAAGAATTTTTTTGTCTGGTTTCAAGCATGCAATAACTTGTGTTTTAGGTACAAATCATCTCGTATAAGACTTTGTTTTATCTAGTTTTAAGAATGTATACCCTATATAAGACAAATATATGCCTAGTTTCAGGAGGATCTTGTATAAGACTTTGTTGTTGGCAATGACAATGAAGGAAAACTGAAAGGGGGGTGAATCAATTTTCATCGGTTTAAACAATTTAAGCTTAATCTCAAATCTGGTCAACTGCAACAACAACAAAGATAAACACAATAATATCAACACACATAACACCAAGTTTTTTGACGTGGAAAACCCGGTTAAGGGAAAAACCAAGGTGAGAACCTACCCACAATAAGATGATTCTCTAGAGTAGCATGTGAAAATATTACTATGGGGAATGAACATGCATTCAAGCACACTACCTAGAGCTCACTGCTCAAAATAAAAAGATACCCCTAAATGTTACAACCCTAGGGAAGGCTCACTGCCTTACAAAGATTCAAACTACAATCTAAATTACATGAACTGGAAGAATAACATCTACTAATGCTTGATAATAGTTTCGATTAAGCACATTTGTTTGCTCTGCAACAATATCTGCTCTACACTTCACACCCAAAGATGAATTCCCTTGTTCACACATACACCATTCTTTGATAACGTAGACACAACCACCATACCCAAATCACATGAATATAATACACATTATACAAATCATCAACCTTGACTACAAGGTTGGTTCAACCCTTAAGACCTAATTAGAAAATTACATCACACGATACATAGATCAACCATCAAACCAATATAATGTTGTTGCTGACATAGCATGAACCCAAATCAAATCCTTGAACACTCAACATCACCAGAAATCTTGCCAAGATCAACCGCAACACACTACACCACCGAAAATGTCGCATAACACGAAGAATACCACTAGACCCATAAGATCTTAAATAACACACACAAATGATCAATGTGGACCAGAAAAACAAATAGGTCATGATTAGGAAACACCAATAAGCACATTAGAACCATCTGCAATAGCTCCACCAACACCACTTAATCAAATCTTCATCGATCAACATGTTGATACTCAAGAACACTCAAACAACAACAACTGGGACTAGAAAGATAACTTGTGGAGCACAAAATCATGAACCATATGAATTGAAGATACACATGAACATCCCAAACATTCTCCCAAATACACAACTCAAGATATAATCATTCTGGAGCATAACGGATTGAATACTAGAACACTGCAATGCTAAACACTGAAAAACCAATCTTCATACTGGAAACCAAAACTCAATCAAATCACCACTTAGCATCATGAAATCAACATTGAATCAAGTTTAGAAACTTAATTACACAAATCCCAAATCCACACAAACACATCTGCAATATACCAACCGGATCAACTCGCTGCAATACCAGAATACAGAAATATGTTGACATCAATGACAACAACATATCCTAGCAGCAATAATATCTAACAATATCCCCCTTTGGCATTGATGGCAACATATGAATGTGAAAAATAATCAATGCAAATAAAGAAATCAACACCAGAAATCTCCCCCTGAAATCATGCACACAAATCTCCCAAGATAAGGCAGTTTTTCACATGCTTCTCTCCCCCTTTGACAGCAACGCCAAAGACATACAAATCATACATCTGTCCTTCTAAGAAGAAAAATATCTCCCCCTTAGGATAAATTCACACATCTAAACATCTGAACATCCGAACCACACACACTAACTACTCTGACTGAGTAGCAACACCAACTCATCAACCTGGATAAGAAGATAAGACCATGAAGTCCACCAGATTGATGCATCTCAATGCATCTAGTTCTCATCAGGAGGGGCAGAGACCCCTAACTTATCTCTGAGATATACAAATGTATATGTAGGCAAAGGCTTAGTAAAAATATCTGCAATCTGATCCTTTGTAGATACACACTCCAATTTGACTTCCTCCTCAATGTCTTTCTCCCTCAAGAAGTGATACTTAATTGATATATGCTTTGTTTTAGAATGCAGTACCAAATTCTTGGAAATATTAATAGCACTTGAATTGTCACAATATATAACAGTAGGCTCATCATACACAACTCTAATTTCCTTCAACATCTGCTTCATCCAAACCACCTGAGTACAATTGCTAGCAATAACAATGCATTCAACTTTTGCAGTAGATAGAGAAATTGCATCTTTCTTCTTAGTCATCCATGAAACCAACTTATTTCCCAAAAAGAAAGCTCCACCGATAGTGCTCTTCCAATCATTAACATCACTTGCCCAACCAAAATCAATATAAGCACATAACATGAAATCATCTTTCTTCGAATACCACAAACCATAGTCAATTGCCCCCTTCAAGTATCTGAAAATCCTCTTCACAATAGTAACATGACTTTCTTTAGGATCAGATTGAAATCTTCCACAAAGACAAACAACATGCATAATATTTGGTCTAGTGTGAGTTAAGTATAGCAATCCACCAACCATAGATCTAGACCATGTCTGATTAACTTTTAGAGATTCATCATGCTTAGATAACTTACATCTAGTCAACATAGGAGTTCCAAGAGGTTTGGAGTCAGCCAACCTAAAATTCTTTAACAATTCCTTCACATACTTAGATTGAGAAATGAAAATGCCTTTACCAGTCTACGTAATTTGCAATCCCAAGAAGAACTTCATCTCACCTATCATAGACATCTAAAACTCTTTTTGCATATCACCAAAAAACTTAATAGTCAAATCATCACCTCCTTCAATAATAATGTCATCAACAAAAACTTCAACAATTAAGCTGTTATCATTATCAACCTTAAAGTATAAATTGCTATCAGCAATACTTTTACAGAATCCCAACTTCATCAAATACCTATCCAATCTAGCATACCAAGCTCTAGGGGCTTGTTTAAGTCCTTACAATGCTTTCTTCAATCTGCATACCATCTCCCCTTCATCTGATAATGAACCATCCGGTTGCTCAATGTAGACTTCCTCTTCCAAATCACCATTCAAAAAGGTTGACTTAACATCCATTTGCTATACCTTGAAATTCTTATAAGCAGCATATGCAAGAAGTAATCTAACAACTTCAGTTCTAGCTACTGGAGCAAAATTATTCTCATAATCAATACCCTCCATCTGTGAACATCGTTTGCATACCAGTCTTGCTTTGTTTCTAACCACTTCATTGACTTCATTCAATTTATTTTGGAACACCCATTTTGTACCAATCACATTCTTGTCTTTAGGTCCCAGAACAAGTTCCCATGTATTGTTCTTTTCAGTTTGATTCAATTCTTCTTCCATAGCTTTTATCCAATTCTCATATTTACAAGCTTCTGCAACATCGTTAGGTTCAATCTTGGAAATCAAACATACTTCTTCAACAACAATTCTTCTCCTAGTCATCACACCTTTATTTTTATCACCAATAATTTAATTTTTTGAATGATTTAATCTCACATACCTCGGAGTCTTCTGATTGTTCTGATTCTCAGGTTCTTGAACCTCTTCACCAACAACAACAATATCTGAATTACCTGTCTCTACCAGATTAGTCTGCTTTAGGATGTCATTCTTCACTTGCTTTGAAATAATATCCTGATCATCAAGTTCATATCTACATGCTCTAATTTGCTTTCCATAATATTCATCAACCTTCACATTTGCACTTTCGACTATCTTTTTCAACCTCTCATTGTAACATCGGTAGGCCTTACACTTAGTAGAATAACCCAAGAAGATTCCTTATGAATCACATCTTGCATCAAACTTTCTTATATCCTTGTCTCTTTTGATATAACATTTGCTTCCAAAAATTATGAATTATCTAACTGTAGGAACATGATCAAACCATAACTCGTAAGGAGACTTACCAGAATCACCTTTTATATGCACTCGGTTGAATGTGTATACAACAATGCTAACAAATTCTCTCCAAAAGGTCTTCACAACATTCCCTTCAATCAGCATAGTCTTAGCACCATCCAAGATAGTTTTGTTCTTCCTTTCAACAACTCCATTCTACTTAGGGGTTCTAGGAGAAATTAGCCGTCTTCTAATTCTATGATTCTCACAAAATGAATCAAATTCATCGGATGTGAATTATCCTCCTCTTCCAGATCTCAAGCACTTCAACTTCACTCCTGTCGCAGTCTCCACCTTAGCTTTGAATATCTTGAATTTCTCCAATGCTTCTAATTTCTCCCTTAGAAAAGTCACCCACATCATTTTAGAATAGTCATCAATCAACAACATGAAATATCTCACCCTACATACTTCTCACTCTTGTAGGACCACACAAACTAGTATGCACAAGATCTAATAATCCATTAGATGTATACTGCTTACTCTTAAATGAAATTGTTGTTTGCTTTCCCAACTAACATTCTTTACATATTGGATTAGACAAATCTCTAACAACTTGAGTAGAACTTATCCTTATCCTGCAGTCAAAGTTAACATGACACATCCTTCTATGCCACAACAATCTTTCATCTATCTGAACAATCAAACAACTTTTCTCACCGACATTGAAATGAAAGATATTACCTTTACTCTTAGTTCTTGATGCAATCTCTACACCGGAGGCATTCAGAACCTTGCATTTACCATTCTTGAATTGGAAATCATATCCCTTATCAACCATATGTCCAACACTCAAAAGATTATGTTTCAAACCTTCAACATATAAGACATCATCAATATTATGCTTACCATCAAAGGAAATAGAACCTCTACCATGAATTACACAAGCTTTATCATCTCCAAATCTCACTATACCACCATCATACCTCTCCATATTCACAAATTTACTTTTATCACATGTCATATGATTTTAACAACCGCTATCAATTACCCATTCATCTTTCTTTTCAATATTAGCAACCAAATCTTTCTCCTCAACAATGCACCTTGTAGAATTCACTGGTATTAGATTATCTTCCTTGATAGAAATGAATATAAAATTATCTTCTGAATTATCATTCTCTAATTCTTCATCTGTCACACCTTCATCAACAACATAATAACATTTCTTATGATATCTGTACTTTAGGTTAAGCTTATGTGGCTTATCATACTTATCATGCTTCTCATATCTATCATGCTTATCAAATTTATCATGCCTATCATACCTTGACATTCTTTTAGGACACCTAGAAGAAAAATGTCCTATCTTATTACAATAGAAACATTTCAAAGGTAACTTCCCATCATACTTATTCTCTCCCTTAGGCAATCTCCAAGCAATAAGTTCTTCAAGCTCATCCAACTCTTTTTCCTATTCTTCTATCTCTCTCATTTCTCTTGCATATTTGGAAACCCTAGATGAACTCTCTCTCAGATCATACTTCTACTTCCTGGATATAGAGGCTTTAAATGTAGTCTTAGATTTACCATGAGATTCTCCAAATTCATTCAACTCAAATGCAAAAAGCTTACCAACCAGCATGTCACTTGTCATAGTGGTCAAAGTCTAGATCTCATCAATATCAACAACTTTAGATTTGTAAGCAGGAGGCAAAGATCTCAACACTTTAGCAACAATCTAATCTTCTTTAGGAGTTCCACTGACACATTTGATGTTCATGATAAGTTCATTCACTTTATCCATAAATAATGTTATGTTCCCATCTTCTCCCATTTTCAACATCTCATACTTTCCTTTCAAACTCTACAATTTAGTAACTTTGACATGTTTATCTCCTTCATACAAGGTCTCTAAATTTTCCCAGATCTCATGTGCAGTCTGCAAACCCATCACATTAGTCATCTCTGAATTGGTCAAGGCAGTCAACAATGCTTCCTTATCTCTTATGTTATGTTCAACATCCTTGATCTCAGCTGCAGTAACCAGACCATTCTGAGGAACATTATAGGTACTCTTTGTATTCTTCCAATAATCATCTCCAAGACACTTCAAATGACACTCCATCTGATCCTTCCATACTGTATAGTTGCTTCCAGCAAATCTCAAACTCTTTTTCTTGAAAACATAGGTTGCCATCCCAGATTTCCTCAAGCGGTCAATCTTGTTCCGAAGGATCTAGCTCTGATACCAATTGTTGACAACAACAATGAAGGAAAACTGAGAGGGGGGGAATCAATTTGCACCGGTTCAAACAATTTAAGCACAATTTTAAATATGATCAATTACAACAACAACAAAGATAAACACAATAACGACAACACACATAACACCAAGGTTTTTGATGTGGAAAACCTGGCTAAGGGAAAAACCATGGTGGGAACCTACCTACAATAAGATGATACTCTGTTGTAGTATGTGAAAATAAGATATCCCTAAAGGCTACAACCCTAGGGAAGGCTCACTACCTTACAAAGATTTAGACTACAATCCAGATTACATGAACTAAAAGAATAGCATCTCCTAATGCCTGATAACAGTTCCGGTTGTTCACGCTAAGGAGGTCCTGAATAGTATTTAGTTCCAGTTGCTGTCTTTGGTTCTGTCTCTTTGCTGTCTTTTGCTTTCCTGTTGCTGTCTGTTCCGAGTTTTATGTAATTATGTAATGCTGTTTTAAGCTATGCCCTTTTGGTGGGTTCATTTTGACTTTTTGAAGTGATCAAGCACTTTTTTATGCTTTTTTGTTCTCCTGGCTTGTAAAAGGTTCGGGTACCTTTCAAATACCTGTTTTTACTTAATCAAAATAGTTCCGGTTAAGCACATTTTTCTGCTCTGCAATAATCTCTTCTCTACACTTCACACCAAAAGATGAATTTTCTTAATCACACATACACCATTCTCTGATAATGCATACACAACCACCATACCCAAATTATGTGAATATAACACTCATTTATAAAAATCATCAACGTTGACTACAAGGTTGGCTCAAGCCTTAAGACCTAATTACAAATTACATCACACGATACATAGATTAACCATCAAATCAATACAATGTTATTGCCGACATAGCATGGACCCAAATCAAATCCTCAAACACACAATACCACTAGAAATATCACCAAGATCAAGCACAACACGCTACACCACCGAAAATGTCGCATACACGAAGAATACCACCGAACCCATAAGATCTTCAATAATGCACACAATGATCAATGAAAACCAACAAAACAAATAGGACACAATTAGGAAACACCAACAAGCACATTAGAACCATCCGCAATAGCTGCACTAACACCACTTAATCAAATCTTTATCGATCAACACGATAATACTCAAGAACACTCAAACAATAGAAACTGGGACTATAAAGATAACTTGTGGAGCACCAAATCATGAACCATATGAATTGAAGATACACATGAACATCCCAAACATTCTCCTTGTATCAACTTAAGTTTCACCTTAGAGAAATTACCTACAAACTCATTAGTCCATCATGCAAATATAACTCAAGCTTCAACCAATGAAACAACATGAAATAAAAACAAAATAAAAGCACAATTTATGTCTCATTGTGTCCTAACCCCATTGTTCTTGGTTGCAGATGATTTTTCTCTCAGATAAGCACTGGTAGCTTTCAAGATGGCAAGTGTGGAATGGACTGATAGATAATATGATATGCAAAAACCAATGCTATGATAATGATTTATACTAAATTTATCAAAAACTCTAAAAATGCTAAACAAATGAACCCACAGATGCAAAGATAAAGACTCCTGATTGACTGTGAGATTAGTTGTTAGTTCCAAAAATGGCTTAGGAGACATCTATTTATAGATTTTTGAGTGCATAAACTTAGTTGGCAGAGATTAATGGTCATGATTAAATCTTACTTTTTGGATGGCTATGAAATAAGAGGTTGAGATGTGAGAGATAAAGATGGAAGATGTTCCTCCTACACCTACATGATGGAGGGAGAATCCAAGTGTCATAAGACTCACCTTGACTGAGGAGAAGACGTGAGAGAATATAGGATAGTTGGAGAAGATTTAGGGATAAGAGGAAAAGTGGACTCAACTCCCTCCAAAGATGTAGGAAGGTTGGAGAGAATATAGGGAGGTTGAGAAATGTGTGTATGTACACATTATTTGAAGAATGAATTTGGAAGTTTGAAGATAATGATGTATTAATATTTAAACTATTAATATCTTTGGCCACATGATTGATGAGTTGGAAAAAGAGGAAGTGATGTGGAGATGAGGTGAGTTGGAAAAGGAGATTAAATAATTAAGAAACTATTTAATTGATGAGATTATAGGATAGTGAATAGAAGTTAATTAAATATTAGATATTTAATTACTTGGGTTAGAAGAAAGGGATATAATGAATTAATTAATAAAATGTTTCAACTCAATTAATTAATAGAAGAATATGAAATGAATTAAATAAATTAATCTTTTCAAATTAACTATTTAATAGAAGAATAACTATTAAATAAATATAAAATATTTATTTAATTGCTCATAGAAAATTTTATGTTTACACATTTTGCCCCTCTTTGAAATGATGTTGAGACAACATTGTTTCAAAGATTAAATCAAGTCTCAATATTACTCTTGATAAAAATGAAAATCTTGATTGTGTGCCCCCTCGGGAGATTGATTGTGAAATTGTTGGAAAATTTGATTGAGCGATTGATCTCACGATAATTGATTTAAATTTCTACAACGTTGGTTGATGAAAATGTTTGCTCTTTCATTACTTTGATATTTTGCTTGATTTTATGATTGGTAGAGTTTGATTGACTTCATGATCGATGAGGGTTAATGATATAAAATCAAAGCTTCAATGATCTGATAGGATAGAGTTTGATCGACTTCATGATTGATGAACCTCAATGATGTAAACTCAAGATTGGATAGAATAGATGCGTAACCTCATAATGAATGAGCGTCACTAATATGTGGTCAAAGAGATTGATAAAAATCTCAAGTGAGCAGATAGGATAGCTGATTGATTGATCAAAGCGAGTGATTGGATCAAGAACTGAAATTTTGTTGATATCATGTTGTAGGAGGGTCTAGATGTATTGATTCATCCAGGGGGGAGTAGGAGGATCAACAAGGCCTACAACATCTGAAAAGAGTGTTTCTCTTCGTCCTAGTTGACATATTGATATGAGACATTGATTTGTATCATGGGGCATTGTATTTTATTGATTATTTCTTTGATATCATTGTATACTTGGGCTGTTTATTGTTTATGATGATATGCAGACATGGACTCTATATGATGCTTATGATTCATGACTGATTACCCATGTTACAATGATGATGACCTATATGACATATATGCAGTGATGTCATGGATGATGCTATGATGATGTTCCTTTCCTTTACGTGTTATGATAATCTATATGCCTTGATGAAATGATGATGATCTTGATGATGTGATGATAGAATGATGTGATGATGTTTATGATTTACTTGATCTATATGATGATGAAAATGATTCTATCTATGACTTGTATGATCTATATGATGATGATTTTGTTTCTATGATGCAATGATTTAAATGATTAAATGCAATGATCTATATGGAAAATGCTTATAATGATGACGTATACAAATGAATGTTTATTTATATTCTTTCATGTATATGCATATAATGATGAAATGATGAAATGATACTATTGAAATACATTTGATTTTGATTTTTTTGAATGCAATATGATGGTTGTGGATGCAAATTCTTATAATGACTAGATGATGAAATATGAACAATGATGATGTAATAATATGGTTAATGAATCTAAATGCACAAATGATGAATAATGAATGATGAATGTCATGATGATTATGATGATATGCAAACCTAAATGATTTGAAAAGATGAAATGAACCTAAATAATTAAATGCAACCTAATGCAACTTAACATGATCAATGCAAATGTTTTTTGCTTGTCCAAATATACTCAATCTTTATTTCGACTGTTGATCTTGAATGAAATGGGATGAAATGCTTATAATGCAGATGATAATGAACTAATCTAAAATGATCTAACTTAAATGATATTGTCATTCCTCACATGCTTTCTTATAACAGTGCTTGATTTCATCATTGAGCTTTAAATGTTGTAAGAAAATACAAGCAACTTGACATAATGATTCAAGTTGACCTAAGTGCTTCTTACATAGATTTTGATATAGCAAGTTAATACAAGCAACTTGATATAATGAATCAAGTTGACTTGAGTATTCTTACAGAACAGACAAGGATTATCCCTTTTCATGCATGACTCGGAACGTCCTCCATGATCTTTTGTCGATCATATCCTTAGATGAGTACATACCTTACTAAGAGATAAACCACAGACAACAAACAAAGAAAATAGTCATGCCCATCATAGCTCCTCTAGTCATGGACATCATCGTGTTGCATAGGGTACATAATCAACCAAAAAAATCAAGATATAAACATTGAATCATGTATGCCGTACATATATTCTCATGGTCATTAATTGATATAATCATCTTGATGAATGATCATTGATAATCCTTCATTACTTGCTGGTTGAATCTTTGTATTCTGATTTTCACAATTTAGTTGTTATAAATGTCTTGATTTTCATTGCCTCGTTGTTTGTCATCTGTTTCAAAACCCTAGGTGTTTTTTTGTTTTTCTAAGTTTTTGAATGTTTTTGGATTTTTCAAAACTTTTAAAGATGCCCTTAGCAAAAGGTTTTAGGATTTTTCCCCCAACGAATTTTTTTTTTATGATGGATGTACATACAATGCCAATATGATTGATTCTGATAAAATTCAAGACAATGACTACGATAAGTATGTCAAAGATTGATAATTGTTGATAAGTTGCATATTTCCTGCTAATGGTTCAAAGCAATGTATGTGAAAGATGAAATGAATATGCAAGGATAGATGGATGCAATAGGATGGATAGATGGGTGAAGCGATCTCATAGATGGAGGAACCCACTTTTAGATAGCGCCTGTTTACCAGGTTTTCACCATCTAAATTTGTTGTATTTTTTCCATATTTGATTTTTATTTTATTGTTTTTGCTGTTTACACTTTTTTTGTGCTTTTTATGCTTTTTAGGGATTTTTGCTGCTTTTTTGATTTTTAGGCTTTTTTCTGATTTTTCACTATTTTTTGGTATTTTTTGCTGATACTTTTAAGCATAGAATTTCTTCAGATGCATAGTATTGATAGGCTCATCGAACCAATCACCTTTTGGTGTAGATAATCTATATGCTCCTGAACGATATGCTGGTACCACAACAAAGGGACCCAGCCAGTTTGGCTCAAATTTACCTTTCTTTCTCGATCTTGCCGATTTCATGGATTTTCCCTTAGAACTAGATCTAAAATATGAAAAATGTGTGGCTTAACTCCATGGTTGTATCTTCTTGCCATCCTTTGTTGGTATGCTTTCAAATGATCTGAAGTATTTTGGCGGTGTTCCTGAATCAACTCAAGTTCTTGAAGCCTAGAGACTCGTTGTTCTTCCTCTGGGTTAAGACCTTTCAAGGACACTCATAAAGAAGGTATCTCTACTTCCACTAGTAATATGGCTTTTGATCCATAGAATAGACAATATGGAGTTGCCCCCATTGGTGTGCGAATACTGGTTCGGTATGCCCATAGAGCAGGATTTAGTGAACATGCCAGTCTTTACCAGCTTCATTGACTGTCTTCTTGAAGATCTTTAGGATTGTTTTATTTGATGTCTTAGCTTGACCATTTACCTATAGGTAAATATGGTGTAGAAAACCTATGTTAGATATGGAATCTCTCACATAGTTCCTTCACATCTTGATTCTTAAATGATCTCTCATTATTAGTAATGATGGTCATAGGGACTCCATAGCGACAAATTATGTAGTTCAAGATGAATGATGATATTTTCTTTCCTGTCACCTTTGTCAAAGGTACTTCTTCAATCTATTTAGTGAAATACTTAGTAGCAGTCAAAATAAACTTAAGTTCGTTAGAAGATGAAGGATTTATCTTACCCACTAGATCAAGACCCCATTAAGAAAATGGCCATGATCTTGCCATAGGATGTAGTTCTTATGCTGGTGTGTGGATGAGGTTCCCATGGATCTGACTTTTTTTACATTTTTTGGCGTATGTAAATGAATCTCTCTCCATAGTAGGCCAATAATAACCCAATAAAATAAGTTTCTTAGCCAATGTTAAACCACTTGAGTGCGTGCCACAAATACGTGCGTGGACTTCGTTAAGAACATTATGAGATTCATCTTATTTGAGACATCTCATTAGAGTGCTATCTAGACCTCATCTATATAAGGTATCAATAATGATAGTATAGCAAGATGACTAATGGATAAAATTTCTTTTCTGATTGCGGAATAGGTCAGGGGGAAGGATATTCTATTTTAAATATCGATAAGTTTGGCTATATAAGGATTGATTGGTTCTAGATATGTGGCAAATCATGTGGGTATTCTGGGATTTAATAGTAGAATGCAAGATATCTTCCACCATGAATTTATAACATTGTTGATTCTACAAAAGAGATGCTATTGTAGTCATTGCATCTGTCGCTTTTTTCTCATTTCTTAGGATCTGAGTGAATGATATTTCTTCAAAGTGTTCTTTAAAATCTTCAACCAACTATTTATGGGGCATCAACTTGTCATCCTTGGTTTGATAATCATTATTTATCTGGTTGATTATGAGCTGTGAATCTCCATAAACATGCAATTCCTTGATGTTCCATTCAATGATCATTTTGATCCCAATGACCAATGCCTCATACTCTGTAGTGTTGTTCATGCATGGAAATCACAATCTACATGATTTTGGAATTGTGTGACCTTGAGGTGTGATGAACAAGATTCCAACACCTGATCCATGCTGTGTATAGGAGCCATCAAAGTATAACTCCCCAAAATTTGTGCTAACTGTCAAAATATCTGCATCAAGAAATTTGATGTGCAATGGTGTATCATCTTGCAGGGGTACTTTAGCCAATTGATCAACAATGACTTGTCCTTTGATAGCTTTTCGATCAATATATTCTATATCAAACTCACTTAGTATCACGACCTATTTAGCCAATCTACTTGTCAATGTCGGCTTGCTTAGCAAATACTTCAGTGGATCTATTTTTGCCATCAATTTCACAGAATGAGTTAGCATATAATGTCGCAATTTTTGAGTTGCAAATACAATTGCTAGGCATGTCTTCTCAACTGATGTATAATTCAATTCATAGCCTACACGTGTCCTGGTGATGTAATATGCTGCTCTTTCTTTTCCTTCTTCATCATGCTATTTTAAGAGAGCTCCTAGTGATACATTTGTTGCTGTGATGTGAAGCAACAACAATTTCCCTTTGATCGGTGATACCAGTGCTGGAGGATTCACCAAATATTCCTAGATTTGTATAAAAGCTTCCTCACATTTATGATCCCATTTGAATGGAACATTCTTGTGTAATAGGTGAGTGAAGGGATGACATCTATCAAGTAGGTGAGAAATGAATCTCCTTACTGATTGCAATCTCCCTTGGAGAGAATGCAATTGGCTTATGTTCTTAGGTGACTCCATCTCCACGATAGCTTTAACTTTTTCAGGGTCTACTTCAATTCCATGAGCTGATATAATGTACCCAAGAAGTTTTCTAGAGGTAATTTCAAATGCACATTTCTTTGGGTTCAATCTTAACTGATTTTTTTCAAGCGTATCAAAGATCTTGACCAAGATATTCAAATGTTCTTTCCTTGTATGAGATTTTGCAAGTATGTCATCTACCTAATCTTCCATAAATGTATGCATCATGTCATGGAAAGTTGTTGTCATGGACCTTTGATAAGTTGCTCCTACATTTCTAAGCCCAAATGGCATGATATTCCAACAATAAGTACCCCATGCATAAGTGAATGCTGTCTTCTCTTCATCTTCAGGGGCGATTCTTATTTGATTGTACCCCAAGAATCTATCCATTAAGGAAAACATCTCATGACCTGCTGATAAGTCTACAATTATATCAATGTTGGGCAGTGAGAAATCATCTTTGGGACATGCTTTGTTCAAATCTTTGAAGTCGATGCAGACTCTTATGCTTTTATCCGGCTTTGACACTAGCACAATGCTTGAGACCCACTCTAGATAAGCAACAGGTCTTATGAAACCCACATCTAATAGTTTCTTTAGCTTTGTTTTGACAAGGAGAGCGATATGCGGATGCATATTCCTTAGCTTTTTCTTAAATGGTTTTGATTTTGGATCTACATTGAGGTGGTGCATGATAAGATCTGGATCAAGTCCTGACATGTCTGCATAGGACCAAGCAAAATTTATCTACCTTTGTTTGAAGAATTCTATTTAGTCTTTCCTTTCTCCATCTGATAATGATGCAATAGGATGAAGGACCTTGGGATCCTCTAGTGTACCAATGTTTATTGCTTCTGTTGGCTCTATCAATATAGCAGATCTCTCTTGAAAATATGCAAGGAGGGTGTTAAAATTTCCATCTTCCGGCACCTCAAGGAGGTTTTCACTGTCAGATACACCCTTTATTTTTTCTCTTGATTGATCTAGTGTTGCCATGAAATGGTTTTCAACACTAGGTCTTTTTCCTTGTTTTATTTCAATTTTGCGACTGAATAGTTTGGCACTCTCCTGACTGCAAGAATCATTAATCGATTCACCGGTAGAAGATATCTTAGGTGTGATTGGTTCAATATCATTAAGATATACAACTAAGTCATGATAATTGGAAAAGACATCCAATTCAGGATTTTCTAGGTTATCCCAATCAATCAGTTCTAGATGAAGCAGGGGTAGGCCATAGTCATTGTCATCATTGGGTATTTCAACGTTCATGACATAATAGTCATAGTATGGTGTATAGTAGGTAATATCATAGATAGAACTCTCTTGAGGATAATCTCTCCCAAGCGCTCTCCAATTAGTTCTAACAAAATCAGGATGGTTATTTTGTGATTCACTCTTAAGTGACTCATCATCTTATGTTTGTCCCTCAAATGAATGGATTATATCAACACATACATCTTTTATACTACAAGTTCCCTCTGGGTGAATTTTATCAGATTCACTTGTGGCTTGAAGTTGACATACTTGTGCACATGGCATAGATGATTTTGTCACTGTTTTCTTTGATAGCTTTTGCTTTCTCTCAAACTTAGCTTCTTCTAGACTAATAGTCATTCCTGCTTGACTTTCTATTAGTTCTTCTATAGTTCTTTCATAACTTGGTATCTCTTGCTCAATGTTTGATATAGATCTGATATTCTATTGATCTTCTGATGATTGATTAGTGACTGTTTGTGTTTCTTGTGGTGTCACTTCTTGATCTTTCTCATTCTCTTTTCTTTGTCATCTTGCATACACCTCTTTTCTCTGAATCCTGATTTCTTCTTGCCTTCTTTCCAACTCTATTCTTTGTTTTGTGAAAAGTGTGTCTTCATTTATACCAGTAGTTTGTTCCTCATTATTTTCTTCACTTGATACATTGGATAATGGATCTGGACCCCATTCATATTCGTTTGAATATGTTTCTGAACCATTGTCTAGAATCACACCACTATATCTGACAGGGATGTTTTGTGGTGAGAATAGTTCTTTGATTTTTACCATTTGTTCTTTCACTGTTTTTGGAATATCTTGATCAAGTTCTGTGCTTGCTTGTACTCTGGACTTGTTTGTAAGATTTTTCTTCTCTTTTGATAGCAAGCTCTTGCTATTGTCTCTCGTATTCTTCTTGTTTTTGTTTGCTGTCTACTATTTCAGTTGCTTGATGCAACCTTTCTTGCAATGGTTCTTCTTTAGGGATTTCTTTCTTTCTCCACATTGGGTGTTGATAATTGTGTTGCTTTTGTTTTGATCTAAAATATCCAAGTCCTGATTTATCTTCCTTAGATTGTGTGTGAGGAAAAATGGGTTCTGAAATACCTTCTTGACGCTTACCAACATGATTTTGTAACTATTTTCATATTGCTCTATGGGAATACTAACTTCTGTAGCTGTTGCTATAGTTTCATTTTCATCTTTGTACAACCAACTAAGAATGTCCTTATCTTCAGTTTCCTCTGAAAGTGTTCTAGATCTAACAAATGCTCCATCAAACATTTTAATTGATTTTTGTTGGATATGTGGTTGAGTATTTGTAGGTTTTCCATAGGACTTAGGTGAAAGTGGTAAAGAGTACTTTCCCATTCCTTCATCATTCAATTTGAGTTTTTTCTCAAACTTCTGCCATAAAATTGCTTGAGTTTCATTGGTGGGCTAGACCACTTCTCTATTATGTGGAACTCTTACATCTTGTGCTGGTTTTAGATTATTGCAATATTGGTTGGAGTCTGCTACTATAGTGATTTCTTGTCCATTATGAGGAAACTTGACACATTGATGGTATGTAGAAGGAAGTTCTTGCATGTCATGAATCCATGGTCTTCCCTGGAGAATGTTATAAGATAGATTCAAATCTAGAACTTGGCACAATGTGTCTCTTTCCATTGGTCCTATTTTGATTGGCAACACCACAATCCCTTCAAAAGAACACTCTTCTTCATCATAGGCCTTGATAGTTATTTTTTTATTTGGATCTACTACATTCTCTGAATATCCTAAAGCCTTTATTAAACTCAATGCACAAATGTTCAAGCCAAATCCACCATCTATGAGTACGGGTTTGACACGGGTTGTATGAATGGTGACTTAAATATGTAGGAGAGAATTATGAGGGTGTTGTAAGGATGTATAATCATTTTTAGACAAGGATAAGCAATGATGGGCTATGAGGTGTCCCACCATGTTTTGGAATTGATCCACATCCAGGTCTTTTGAGACCGTTGTTTCTGCTAGAGCTTTTTCCAACATTTCCTTATGCACAGGTGAAACTTTTAGGAGCTCCAAAATTGATATTTGAGCGGGTATCTTTTTTAATTGTTTCACTAAGTTGCATTGTCGTGAAGTGGATGTTGATTCATTTATTGTACCTAGAAATTAACCTTCGCTTTGCTTCTTGTAATGATGTTAATTGGTTCTGAAGGTGTTTTGTCTTTGACAATGATGACATTGACCACATCATCATAGGTGTAAGTATAGTTCACCTTGGCCTTTCCCTTGTCATCTTTTGAGTTGGATTGCTCACCCTTTTCATAATTTGGGAGTGGAGTTTTGAATGGTAGATGCGATTCATTTGTTTTATGACCATCCACTGTGATAGTTCCATTATCAATTAAGTCTTGAATGAGGTGCTTTAATATTTGACAATCATTGGTTTGGTGACCTTTGTTTTGATGATAGTTGCAAAAATGATTGTCATTCCACCAAATAGGTTTGACTTGAGGCTCATAATTTCTTGCTTTTGGTAAGCTAATCAATTTATTCACAAGAAGATTCTTCAAAGCTGATTCCAATGGTTCCCCAATGTTTGTGAATTGCTTGTGGGGATTGGAGAAGAAAGACTTAGGTATAGTGTTCTCTTGATTGATTGTTGTTTGGCACTTGACTTGATAAGTTGAAGATTTGTTGTTGTTTGGTAGCATTGTTATCATCATTTCCTTCATAGGTAACGTTCCTATTCTTTGACCAGAATTTAAGTTTGTCATTGTTATTGTTACCATTGTTGTTATTGTAAACCATTGTTATTGTTGTTGTGATTGTTGTTATTATTGTTATAGGAGTTGTTGTAGAGTTTTAACTCTCCTTTCTTTACCATCACATCCTCTATCTTTAGACCATTTTCAATCATTTTAGAAAAAAGGAGGACATTGCAATTTGAGACGATAACTCATTTCACTAGTAAGGTTGTCAATGAATATGTCCATTTTCTCTTGATCTGGTACATCTCTTGGATATCTATTGAGTAGTCATCTCCATCATTGTTAAAAGACCATGAAAGGTTCACCATTCTTTTTCTTGATATTTCATAGGTCTAGCATTGTTATCTCATTTCTTATGTTGTAGGAGTATTGTGAGATAAATCTGTTCACAAGTTCTTCAAAAGATTTAATTCTAGGTGGTAATATTGAGAACCATTCCATTGATTGTCTGCTTAAGTTTCTAGGAAATAGATGCACTAGGTAAGTTTCATCGTGTGTAAACTCCATACTCATGGTGCAAAATTCCCTAATGTGATCTTGAGGATCATATTTCCCATCATAATTATCATATTTAAGGATTTCACAATGTTGTGGGAATGGTATCATGTTTAAAATTTTGTCAAAAGTATATGGACAAATATCCTCCAATGAATATTTCTTGGAACTTGTTCCATTATGCATATCCTATATTTGTTGTTGCAAGGTTTGCATTTGTTGAGTAAGAGATAACAAAGGATTATCAACATGGGTTCTCCTTACATCTTCATAAGTTCTTCTGTCAGTACGCTCTCTTATTGTTTCATCTTAGTTTCTTGCATCATCATGGTCTCTTCTTGTTCTATCTCCTCTTGTTCCCTCATTATTTACTTGATTTACATCATCATCATTGGGATCATCAGTGTTTTGATTATTACTTGTTCCTACATCTTGTTTCAAACTTTCTATGTTAAAATCTTGTGGTAACTTAGCTCTTGAATTTGCCAACATTAGAATGTACTTTTGCTTTTGTTTTTCCAATAGTTTATCAAATCTAGAATCTTGTTCAAGGCTTCTAATGGTGTTATTGACTGCTTCTTCATCAACATCTATGTACCCAAATGCATGAAATATTGAATCATCGTCTTCCATTTGTTTTTGTCTTCTCAATTGCTTGTGTTGATCTCTAGTCCAAATTGGCATGTGATTGACTTGAAAACTTCCAAAGTTTTGATTTTCTAAATGCAACTCAATAGGTGATCACTGGTTTAGGAAGATAAGCTAAGTTGATTTTACCACCCCTATTAGTGCATTGTGATAAAATATCTTGTTGTTGAAAAGCACATGCTTGTAAAGTTTCTTCATCAAACTTTGTTCCATAACCACGTAAATAGTGACGAAAATGGTGTAGGAATGTTCTATGTTTCAACAAGATTTTGTGATTGATATATAAGAATTTCCTCTTCTTCAAGATAACCTTCCAGCTTGATTTTCTTTTTTTGAGGCGATATCTAAAATTCATATAAGCATCTAATAATTTACAAGTTGTTTGATTCCAAAGTGAGTGCAATCTTGGTTTTGATATAACCTAGGTCCAAGTAGGAATGATATATCCAAGATAATGAACAAAGGTTGATATGATCAAGTTTCGTGATAAAGGATTTGATGTACCTTGATAAGAAACTTATAGTTATGTTGATTTTCAGTTGAGATGGTTGAATCAATAACTTGTTCGATTTTTATGCTTATGAAAACCTTTGGAAAATAGCCTATTTGATTGATAACATAATTGTTTGACTAGTTTGAAGATCTGTGATAATTGAAGATGAACCTCCTCAAAAAAGGGTATCTGAAAATGATATTGAAATTTTGGTCTAATATGTGGAAATGCTCACTGTTGTAGATGCGAGAAAATAAATGCACTAACCTATTAATCAAAAGCGCTAACCTGCGCAACAAATGCACTATTCTGTTGAATGAAAGTGTTGTTTTATGCTGTAAAAGCATGAACCTAAAGTGAAAACGTGTTGTTTCAATTGTAAAAACGTTGTCTTGTTGAGCAAATGTGTGATCCTAAAGGTGAAAAGCATTGTACTATTGATCAAAAGCGTTGTTTTAAGATGCAAAAGCATTTTTCTGCATTACAAAAGTGTGATTTACACTGTATTGAATGGATTTCTCGTTTTCCAGCAAGTTGTCAGATTTTTGACTCATTTCCAGATGATGCTTTTTCAAGTTTTTGACCATTTTGAGAACATTTTGCAGACACAAAAGAAATAATGTTTTGGAAAATCAAAGTGCACAAGCAAGCACAAGTCTTATGGTAGGCCGAGACAATAATTGTTGAATCTCACATGGGGTTTCCCCCGAGGCTACGCTATTCAAAGTGGATATTTAGGTGCTTGATCCCACTAGCTACACCATCGACACTCACTTCTCTGAGGTAGCAAAACACTAGTTTCCATGAAAACTCCCCATGACAAACTGCATATCTCTACTAAGAACCGTATGTGTGTGAGCTGCTTCAGAGGTCCGACATCCTGTGCCAACAATTAGAATGATTTTTGGCAACTATACAAAGAGTTTTTAGTAAGGGCTTCTGGTGATGTGGCCATACATGCAATACTTTACACTTTGTAAACACATAAGGCTCCTAGCCTATAGAGGTTGCGCTCTATAGGGTTTATGGGGAAACATAATGTCGGTATGAACTAATCAACACATGTTGTCCATGAATTTAGGCATAGACATGATTTATTTAGAGTGGATAGGAAGGACTTGGTATTAGCCTATTTCCACTTGGGTCGTTCCCCTCTTACTGGCCCCCTCAAGGCAGTTCGGGAAGGCACACCCTCTAAAGGTAAAACATGAAATAAAAGTAGGTCTAGCTTTCTGATCATCGTATTAGGGCGAGAGAACACTCACCTACTACTTTAAAACAAGCATAGTAGACAATAGTTCTTTTACCCTTTAGATCACCTATGTGCAACTACCTTACTAAAAACACATGATGCAGGTTGCATGCTGTTCATTAACTCCTTAGTTAAGCTAGGTGAAAGATATATGATATTTTACTTCCCAAAAGATTCCTAGTTAAACTAAGTGAGAAAATGCATTAAAGTTGCTCAAAATAAAACCTGCATGCGCATAAGTCAGTAGTTTGCAAAAATCAGTCTTGGACGGTCAAATCTACAAAGATTTGTTAGCAGACAGATTATAAAATTTCATTTTTTTGCAGACAGAAGTTATGAAAATGATAAAATGACAAAAGCGCTATCCTGTGAATGAAAAACGCTAACTTGCGGGACACAAGCATTAACCTATGCAATGAAAGCACTAAACTACGTAATAAAAGCACCATTTCTCAAACAAATGCACTAACCTAAGAAACAAAAGCGCTAACCTAGGAAACAAAAGCGCTAACCTGGATGATGAAAATGCTAACCTATAAAGAAAAAGCGCTAAACTAAGAGTCAAAAGCGTTAATATAGGCTATAAAAGCACTACCTTATTTCACACAGGCATGAAACAGGTTTAGAAAAGCGTTAATTCATTCTGTTATAGCGAGAATTAGATTGGATATTAGAAAATGTGATGTGCGAGGCTTGAGGCCCACGGTGGGTGCCAACAAATGTATCAACTTAAGTTTCACCTCAGAAAAATTACCTGCAAATCATTAGTCCATCATGTAAATATAACTCAAGCTTCAACCAATGAAACAACATGAAATAAAAATAAAATAAAATATTATACCTTCATGATTTATGTCTCATTATGTCCTAACCCCATTGTTCTTGGGTGCAGATGATTTTTCTCTCAAACAAGCACTGGTAGCTTCCAAGATGGCAAGTGTGGAATGGACTGATAGATAATATGATATGCAAAAACTAATGCTATGATAATGATTTATGCTAAATTGCTCAAAAATCCTAAAAAATGCTAAACAAATGAACTCACGAATGCCAAGATAAAGACTCTTGATTGACTATGAGATTAGCTGATAGTTCAAAAAATGGCTCAGGAGACCTCTATTTATATATTTTTGAGTGCATAAGCTTAGGTGGCAGAGATCAACAGTCATGATTAAATCTTTCTTTTTGGATGGCTATGAAATAAAAGGTTAAGATGTGAGAGATAAAGATGGAATATGTTCCTCCTATACCTACATGATGGAGGAAAATACAGAAGGAGAAGCCAAGTGTCAGAAGGCTCACCTTGACTAAGGAGAAGACTTGAGATAATATAGGATAGTTGGAGAAGATTTAGGGATAAGAGGACAAGTGGACTCAACTCCCTCCAAAGATGTAGGAAGGTTGGAGAAAATATAGGGAGGTTGAGAAATGTGTGTACGTACACATTATTTGAAGAATGAATTTGGAAGTTTGAAGATAATGATGTATTAATATTTAAAATATTAATATCTTTAGCCACATGATTGATGAGTTGGAAAAAGAGGAAGTGATGTGGAGATGAGGTGAGTTGGAAAAGGAGATTAAATAATTAAGAAATTATTTAATTGATGATACTATAGGATAGTGAATAGAAGTTAATTAAATATTAGATATTTAATTAATTGGGTTAGAAGAAAGGGATATAATGAATTAATTAATAAAATGTTTCAACTCAATTAATTAATAGAAGAATATGAAATGAATTAAATAAATTAATCTTTTCAAATTAACTATTTAATAAAAGAATAATTATTAAATAAATATAAAATATTTATTTAATTGCTCATAGCCAATTTTATGTGTATACATCCCCAAATTCGCAACTCAAGATATAATCATTCTGGAGCACAATGGATCAATTACTAGAACATTGCAACACTAAACACTGAAAAACCAATCTTCATACCGGAAACCAAAACTCAATCAAATCACCACTTAGCATCATGAAATCAACACTGAATCAAGTATAGAAACTTAATTACACAAATTTCAAATATGCGTAAATACATTTGCCACATACCAACCAGATAAACTCGTTGCAATACTGGAACATAGGAATATGTTGACATCAATGACAACAACATATCCTAGCAACAACAATATCCAATATTTTTTTTGTCTATTTTCGAGAATGTGTACCCTGCATAATACATATATAAATGTTGCGCCTAGTTCTAGGCATGAAGCATCTCATATAAGACTTTGTTTTGGATGGTTACACCCTGTGTTAGACATGCAAAAATATAGTACAAAGAAGACGATATGCAATGCCCCCCCTTAAGATGTCAACATAGCCGTATGTTGATGTATTAAGGAAGCTAGAAAGAAGGATACACGGTTTCAACACCAAGGAGATATCCTTTTAGGCAACAATGTTCATAAATCCAACCCAAAGAGGAATTACTCTTATAAGAAAGGAAAAGATAGTTGAAAAAGATATATGTTGCAACAAGTGTAAAGGGAATAGTTGGAGGAGAAGAGATCTTTTCTCAAAAGACATCTATCTCCAAGAGGAGTTTCTTGACCAAAAATAACATCATTAGCCAAAAGAGAGGAAGGAGAAGAAGATTGCACACCTTCCTCCTATTGCTAGGAGAAAAAGGATTTTTGATTAATGATGACACACTTTTGACCCAAAGTGAAGGGTTTGTTTATAATAGATATAGATTGCAAAGTGTAGAAGAGGTTGTAGACAAGAATACACACCTCTTGCATAAGAGAGAATCTGTTGGAAAATGCACACTCCAATGAGAAATTGTAGGTGATTGAAGGTTTTGTCATTGATGGCAACCTTGCAATCATATGATACCGGCAAGACATGATACCGGCATTGGCAACGACAAACTCTACATGGGCACACAAAACACCGATAGTGAAAGGAAGGATACCAACACCTTGGTCGACATAAATTTTGTTTGAAATGTATTTTGTAATTAATTGTAAAATCATTGTAAGCCGACATGGCGAGTTGTAATATGATTAAAATATGTATGAGATCAGTTTGTAATAGGAAATATGTGTGATAGGATGCGAGATAAGCAGACCTAATATGCAAATTATAGGTTAAGGGTTTATGTATGTAGCAAAGCTTAAACTGGTACTGGATCTAGCATAGCAGATGCTAATCTGAAGCAGTACAAGACATTGGATTAATATAATCCATTTTTGTAAGTCAATGTGACTTCTTTTGTAATTGAGCAGTGAGCTCTAGGCACTTGGCCTTCCTGCATGTGCAAGCCCCTATTGTAAGAGTAATATTCCCTTATTGGCCAGTAAGCGAATATTGTGGGTCACAAATCCCGTCAAGGTTTTTCCCACACTAGGTTTCCTCGTTAAAATACTATGTTATGGTGTGCTTCTCATGTGGTTTTTGTTATTCTTGTTTACTGCATTATTTTTTGTTTACCGGTACACAATTTTAATATGCTTTTCATGTTTTAATTCAAGTAAATTTATTAACCGGTTAGATACCGATTCACCCCCCCTCTCAGTATCTTTGGGAATCCTAACAATTGGTATCAGAGCCTAGTCCTCTATTTCCAGAAGCCTAACATCTTGAGGAAGATCTTGTCACCGGTAGAAATGGAAAACTTGAGAGAACAATTGAAAACAACTCTTTCAAACTATGATGCAGAAAAGGTGAAGAATATCAAACTTGAAGATGATCTAAAGGCTGCTCAGGATATCATTCAAGCACTTCAAGAAAATCTTACCATTGCAAGAAATAAGAGAAGAGGACTTTGTGAAAAGATGGAGAATGAGAATGATGAAAAGGAAACTCTTAATGATCTGGTAAACAAGCTAAGACAAGAGATCAGTACAACACATAATGAGATGCAGGATATGACTATGAGATTTGGCAAAGAAATTGAAGATAGAAAGAAGAATGAAGAAGACTTGGTCAGAAGACTAAATGATGCTGGAAATGAAAACACAAGACTTAGTCATGAAAATGATATGTTGAAGACAGATCTAATGCACACACAAAATGACAGAACTGAACTCATAAGATAGAAATGAATCTTGGAAAGTGAACTAACTGCTGCAAATCATCACAAGGAAAAATTCAAGAAAAGTTCAGAAGAACTTGGTGACATGCTGAAAAATCAGAAACCTAATGGTGATACAAATAGCCTTGGCTTTGAAGTTGGTGAAAGCTACGCTACTACAAACAATCATGATCATAGCAAACTGGTAAGACAACCTACTCCTTACAAGTTTAATGGCAAATGCTTTAACTCTAACTGTAAAGCGGAAAATCGTGATCGAACCCTAGTTGCTCTCCCCTCTTCCAACTCCAAGGAGAGAGAAGGGAGATTCACTAGGGTTGATGGTTTTCACTTAGGGTAGAGACTTTACATTCAAAAGAGGGGTTGAAACCCACAAGATCCAATCCCACACAATGCAAGATTGGATGCTAAATGTGTTTCAAGGGTTAAGAAAGCAAGGCTACCCTCTTTTGTAAAGAATGTTGATAGGAGAATTAAGCTAGGAATGCATAGAAAGTGACAAAGACTCACTTATAAACTGAGATAGGGATATAGGATGAAGCTGCGGACCTGGAATTAGCAGTAAAATGTCGATACAGCGCTGTCCTGCAAATTTGAGCAAAAGTTGTCGAGACGATGGCGCTCGACGCCATGGTCCTTCGAAAAATCCGCGAAATGAAGGGGGATCTGTTCGTCTCTGCACAAGGATTCCAGATCTTCAATTTCAGCCGTGTACCTGCAACCTACACACAGAAAAGCGAAGACGATTGGGGGGTTAGGGATTAGGGGTTTGCCTTTAGGTCAAACCCCGGTTTTGGAATTAACCAAGAAATGAGCAATGCTGTAAATGTAAATGTCTGTAATGTAAAACAAGTACTAATACCTTGTTGTAAGGATGTTTGTATCCTTATGTGCGAAGGTATAGATGTTGTATGTTGTATGTTGTAGTAGTATGTAGTAAGTGATCTCCTCTTCAATGGTTGAATCCTTGTCTTGAATGCAACACTTAGCCTTGAATGGAGACTTAGAATGATCAATTGCTTGAAAGAATGCTTGAATGCTTGAGTATAGTTTCCACGCTTTTTCCCTCATGTGTGTCTCTATCCAAATGAGAGAGGAAAATGTAGTTTATATACATGTCATTTAGGGCTGATAGACTGATTTTCCCGACCTTAGGCCGACCAGGAAAGATAATTTTCCAATTTGCAAACATAAAGACCCGAAGTCCAAAAGAGACCGGGCCCAAAATAGGACCCAGGGACCAGGGCGCTGAGTGCCATGGTCCTGGGGGACCAGGGTGCTGGGCGCTCTGGTCCCACCTCCTGGGACAGCAGGGTGCAAAGGAGGTTCAAGCCAGGGTGCAAGAAAATGCAGTTTTTGGTGTCATAATCAGGTTTCGGGGTCTCCATTCAGGTTGCGTGTTGCGTCGCCATCGTGAAGACCGAAATGCAGTCGAAATTGCAAGTGTCACAATTTTAGGACGCTACATTTAGCCCCCACTTTAGCGGGAGTATGTATGCTCATACTTCCGGTAAAGTACAAGGAAACAATATTGAAAGACTTTCACCACGTCAAGGAGGCAAGACACACCAAGCCCCCAGTGGACTAAGGATCTTACGACTTCGATTGACAAAGTAAAAGGGAAGATCACGAGGGAGAACCATGACTGTCAGTAGTAAGGTTCCCTCACTATGAGTCATGCAAGAAAGATATCAAAAATTTTCAAGGCAAGGTTAAATTTGTCAAGAAATTTTCAAGTATCTTGAAAAGATATGAACGGGATGTATGCCCCCCTACGTTAAAGCGATCGCACACGCCTCACCAGGGGTGATTGCTTTAATGTAGTGATACATATAAGAAAGGAGCACGTTATCACAAGGATTTAGCCCCCAAGTGTGAGATAAGCCCAAGGATAATAGACACAAAACTCAAAGCACAAGGTGACTTCGCTTTCCTCGGGGTCAGTATGCTGTATGATAATTCATGTATATATATCATATGTATGTATGCATAATTGTTCTTCATTCCCCACTCAAGGAAGGTCACCTAGAAGAAGGGAACACATGTGTCTTTTGAGTCAACATGAGAGAGATCGAGAGAGCTCAATGCTTTGCATCGTCCTCAAGTAGACAACACTAAGGACAACAAATAGAAGAATGAGAATAACATATAGAAGAAGTAACACAAGAGAGGAGGAGAGAATCTGCTATGCTAATGTAACTAGTCTAGCACGTCATCTACCCCCCGATCTTGCTGATCAATGTTTCAGGAAGGTAGGGAACATGCTAGAGGAGGAACATCCAACACAGCAGATGGAGCTATCATGAGATCCAAACAAGGGCTATGTTCATGTTCCAAGCCACGTTGTTCTTGTCTTGGAGCTAGGATAAGTGCTTTAGAAAATTCGTTAGATAAATGGTTATCAATATCAACAAGTTCATATTCACTATCAGAAGCAAGAGAAGTAACATTTTCATCATGAATAACATTTTCATCTATAGCATCATCAAGATTTATAAAAATAGGGTCTTTAATTCGCACAGGATCAAGACCATCATGCATCTTATGTTTTGGAGATTTTGGAGAAAATGGAATAATGCTTGTTGAAGGTGTTTTTGGGGATTGCAAAGTTTGAGAAGCAGCTACCTGAGCTCTAAGACAACGCTTTCGTCGGCATTCACGTGCAAAACGATTTCGTCTAGTCTTAGTAGGAAGATGCGAAGATTGAGGAGGAGGAATGTTCTCATCCTTTTCACTTGGGTGTTTAGGTTGTGGTCTCTTAGGTTGAACAATAGGAGAAGAGGAAGGTCTCTTCTCTCCATAAGAGGAAGGAGGAGGAACTGCTCCATATAAAGGAGGAATATTTGGTTTAGGAAGGAGACCAAGCCCATCATGAGGAGGAGGTATAGGTCTACTTTTAGGAAGTTTATTATATATAGGCATAGTCACATCCATAGGGATGGGTTGGGAATCTTCTTGAGGAAAGACATTAGTTTTATCTTTCAAAGGAAGAACTTCCTTCTCAAGAATGATAGGAATATCAAGTTTGGGTGTTCTAGGTTCAATTAGAGATAGGATCATATCTTTTTTCCACTTTTGATAAGATTTGAAAAGATGATCACTTCGCGGTGGAAGAGATTGGAATTGTTTAGGCCAAAAGTAATCAATAGGAACGCTAGAAGTTCTTTCAGCTGGTTTAAAGAGACTATGATTGACAGTAACAACTTCACCATTATGGGGAAATTTCAAACACTTGTGAATAGGAGAAGCAATAGCTTTCATGGAAGATAGCCAAGGATAGCCAAGCTTCACACAAAATTGTTCGGATGAAGGAATAATAGCAAAGTTCACATCAAGGGATTTGTTATGAACTTCAATAGGTAATGTAATAGAACCAATTGCAGGAGAAGAAAATGCATCAAATAATTTCACAATCACATCTGTTTTGTCATAGATCACTTGATTCAATTGCAAAGTAAAAAGAAATTCTTCAGTAATAACATTAATCATGCACGAAGGATCAATAAGCACTCCACGGCAAGGTGTATTCTTGACTTTTGCAACTATGTATAAAGGACCATCAGGTGCCCTAATGGTTTCACTGGAATCAAATGTGATGGAAGGTTCTTTAGGGATTTTCTGTTGCTCCACAAAGTTAATCACATTCAGAGTCATAGACACAATATCATCAGGTGAGAGGAATCAGTAGTATCAATCGCATTAGAGGTATAAGAAGGCAATGGATCAGTGAAAATCTGAAGATTTTGGTTAGGAGGAGCTACAGATGTGTTGCCTTTATCATTCACACCAGAAACAGAGATAGTATTATTATCAATCAAATCTTGAATTTTCCCCTTTAAAGCAAAACATTTTTCAGTATCATGCCCAGGTTGATGATGAAATTGACAAAAAGATTTGTTATCAAAATAAGGTGAATTAATCTTTGTAGGATCAATTTTCCTTATAGGAGGAAGAGTAAGCACATTTTGTTCCAATAACTTATTCATAATACTATGCAATGATTCATTCAAAGGAGTAAACTTTCTTTCTTTCCTGAAAAACTTAGAAATAGGAGACACACCTGATGCTGCATTCACATTGTTGTTGATGATGTTTTCATTGAATTTAATGGACTCTCTGTTCGGTTTAAACTTCCCAAAGGGTTGTTGACTACTATCACCCTTATCACTCGGAGCCATAGGATGTGATTGTTCCATTTGACTCACAGTCAGTTGATAATTGTGAAGAGTTGCGCACAACTGTTGGAAAGAAGTAAACTCAGAAAACAGGAGTTTTTCTCTAATGTCTTTTTGTAAATTAGAAATAAAGATTCTTTGAATATCATTGTCAGGCACTGGAAAAGAAATTTGAGCATACAAATGCTTATATCTACCAATGAAATCAGTCACTTTTTCTTTAACACCTTGTTTACAATGCATTAAATCAATCAAAGTAACTTTAGGACTTATATTGTTTTGAAATTGTTGAATGAAAGCATTTGCAAGTTGTTCGAAAGAAGTAATAGAATAGGAAGGCAACGAGCAATACCATTGTAGGGCTTTGTCTCTTAATGTTCTAGTAAACAATTTTGCAAGCAACCTTTGGTCATAAGCAAAATCAGTACATATTGTTTGAAAGGTCTTAACATGTGTTAGAGGATCACCCTTACCATTATAAAGCTCCAAATGCGGAATTTCAACATGTTTAGGGGGAATAGCTCGGACAATGTCAAGAGAAAGTGGGCTCGCAACATCAAATGTGGGCACACTAAACTTAGATTGATTCATAGAGGCAATTTGTTGCTGTAAAGAAGAGACAGTTTGTGCAAGATTATTAATGGTCGCTTCAGTCGACGAGTTCATATTAGACGTGTTAAATTGTGATGGAGGTGTTATGTTATTGAAAGAAGGTAGAGAATACGGTGGTGGGACACTATGATAGTTAGTCATAGGAGATGATTGGAAAGGAGGAACACTACAAGGAGGAATGGAATGGTTAAATGAATTGCCCCCTTGTGTCATGTTCATTTGTGGAGATATAAGAGGAACACTCACTGAAGGAATGAATGAAGAAGTTGGATTGAATGAAGGAAGAGGGTTGATTGAAGAAGAGGGATTGCCCCCATGACTGGTGATCATAGGAGGAATGTCTTGTGTTGAAGTAGTCATCATGTTTGATGTAAAGGTAGGTACGCTAGCAATAGAAGTCATCAAAGGAATAGAATGATTGACTTGAGTAGGAGGTTGTGTATAACCCAAATTTTCAGCACAACTCTTCATAGGCATCACATTCGAATCCACAATGTGTGCAATACCATGCAAAATATCAATTCCATTCTTATCACTTTGAAGCATACGTTTTAGACCCTCAATTAAAGGAAGAGCTTGACTATCGGGATACTCTTGAGACATCCATTGTCGAAAATCGTCAAATTGGTTATCTAATTTTGAAAGTTGTTCTACAGAAACCTCATGGAGAGATTCTTCATCATTAAGAGGATTAGAGGAATTACTTATGTCCTCGTTAAAAAGACCATTCAAATTAGGTTCCATCTCCTCAGTACTTAAACCTTGGAAGGACTTAATTCTAAGGCTTCGTCTAACGGGAATAGTGTAAGTAGGGCTTATTGTTGTAAAACTCATGCACTAAAGAAAGAGAGAAAATTTTGAATGTTAGAGGTAGCAAATTTCAGTAAAACCAGCCAATCTTCTAGATTTAAGTTGTTAAATACAATTAGGACAATCTCCCGAAATTTCGGAAAAAATGTCCGGGACCGTGGCGCTCGGAGTGCACACGGTCCTCGCAACTTTTTTCGAAATTTGCAGGGATGAAAGTTATGATGATTTTACAGCTAACTTGAAAAAAATGAGTGATTTTACGATCTGTAGATAGGCCAAATTAAAGTTGCAATCTCAAAATTAAACCCTACCAAGATTGTCGAAAAATGCAAAATTTGAATTTTGAAAAAGAGAGGGAAACTGAAATTTTGAATTTTATGATTTTAGAGGGAATACCAAAAGCAATGCAAGTTTTGAAATTTGAAAGTTGACTCAATTTCACGCAAAATTCAATTTTGAAAGCGGAAACCAAAGTTGTTGTAATTAAGCACTTAATTTCAAAAGTCACAAATTGCAAAAATTTGAATAAATCACTGAAATTTCGAATGAATGATAACACACTTTTCAGATTTAGGACTGTAAGAAACACAATTTTGACAAAAATTCCAATTTCAACAGTTTTTGAATGATTAGAAGCCTCAATCCAAGTAATCGCCAGACCAACTTTGACTGTAATTTTGAAGGTGTTAAAATTGATAAAATCAGTCAAAATTCTGGATTTTAGCAGGAAAATACAGTAAGATCTAGCTCCCGAAATTTTGGAAAAAATGTCGGGGATGATGGCGCTCGGAGTGCACACGGTCCTCGCAACTTTTTTCCAAATTTTCAGGGATGAAAGATATTGTGATTTTATTGCGGAATCCAAAGTTACAGCCGATTTGGAGATATTTTGATTAGTGAAATTGTCGGACAAAGGTTGAATCAAGAGGGTTTCAAAAATTAGGGTTTTGACACTTAACCACTTAATTTTCAAAATTAAAGCACAAATATGAATTGATAATTTGTAATAGAAGGGCAGATCTGAAACAAGCATTAACAATTAAACATTTCACAAGTTTAATTACTTAAAAAGAAAATTTAGGGTTTTTATGCAATCAACCTCTAAAATTTTGCAAAAGATCAAACATGGAAATGTAATCAAAAGAATCCAATTTTTAGATCTAATTATGAATAATCAGAAAGGATGTTCACGTCGGGTTCACCAAAATGTAAAGCGAAAAATCGCGATCGAACCCTAGTTGCTCTCCCCTCTTCCAACTCCAAGGAGAGAGAAGGGAGATTCACTAGGGTTGATGGTTTTCACTTAGGGGAGAGACTTTACATTCAAAAGAGGGGTTGAAACCCACAAGATCCAATCCCACACAATGCAAGATTGGATGCTAAATGTGTTTCAAGGGTTAAGAAAGCAAGGCTACCCTCTTTTGTAAAGAATGTTGATAGGAGAATTAAGCTAGGAATGCATAGAAAGTGACAAAGACTCGCTTATAAACTGAGATAGGGATATAGGATGAAGCTGCGGACCTGGAATTAGCAGTAAAATGTCGATACGGCGCTGTCCTGCAAATTTGAGCAAAAGTTGTCGAGACGATGGCGCCCAGCGCCACGGTCCTTCGAAAAATCCGCGAAACGAAGGGGGATCTGTTCGTCTCTGCACAAGGATTCCAGATCTTCAATTTCAGCCGTGTACCTGCAACCTACACACAGAAAAGTGAAGATGATTGGGGGGTTAGGGATTAGGGGTTTGCCTTTAGGTGAAACCCTGGTTTTGGAATTAACCAAGAAATGAGCAATGCTGTAAATGTAAATGTCTATAATGTAAAACAAGTACTAATACCTTGTTGTAAGGATGTTTGCATCCTTATGTGCGAAGGTATAGATGTTGTATGTTGTATGTTGTAGTAGTATGTAGTAAGTGATCTCCTCTTTAATGGTTGAATCCTTGTCTTGAATGCAACACTTAGCCTTGAATGGAGACTTAGAATGATCAATTGCTTGAAAGAATGCTTGAATGCTTGAGTATAGTTTCCACACTTTTTCCCTCATGTGTGTCTCTATCCAAATGAGAGAGGAAAATGTAGTTTATATACTTGTCATTTAGGGCTGATAGACTGATTTTCCCGACCTTAGGCCGACCAGGAAAGATAATTTTCCAATTTGCAAACATAAAGACCCGAAGTCCAAAAGAGACCGGGCCCAAAATAGGACCCAGGGACCAGGGCGCTGGGCGCTCTGGTCCCACCTCCCGGGACAGCAGGGTGCAAAGGAGGTTCAGGCCAGGGTGCAAGAAAATGCAGTTTTTGGTGTCATAATCAGGTTTCGGGGTCTCCATTCAGGTTGCGTGTTGCATCGCCATCGTGAAGACCGAAATGCAGTCGAAATTGTAAGTGTCACAATTTTAGGACGCTACACTAACAAGTATGGTCATAGAGCAGTGTAGATCTAGAAGTTATCAGAACACTAATACACCCAGTGGTCAATGTTCTAAATGTAACAAAGTTAGTCATAATTCAGAAAATTGTAGAATGAATGTGAGATGCTATGTTTGTGGGAGATTTGGGCACTTACCTAATCAATGCAGAACACATACCAACATAGGATATGGGAAAGTCTATTCAGAAGAATAATGTGACTTGTTATGCCTGTAACAAGATTGGACATATTGCTAAATTTTGTATAAGTAAGGCATCACTGGCAAATAACAAAGGTCCTAGTTTGAATGGTAAAGAAAAAGTTGAAGAGGCAAAGCAAGAATTCTCAAAACAATGATTCAGAAAGTTAGATCAGAATGTTGATGTGATTACTCCTCCACCGGTAGAACAGAGTAACACTCCACTGATAGGAGACTCTTCATCTAACTAAAGAAAATTCTTTTGGGAGTTTAGCAACAAAATGAAAAACATGCTATTATTCCCTCGATTGATGGTGAGAAGTTGAAATTACTTCTATACCGGCAGATGACTTAAGTTGTGACTTAACCGACAAGCATTAAGTGTGGTAGTTGGCAAAAATAACATTATAAAGCAAGTGTTTTGGCTCCTTTTTCATTCACCAAGCATTCAAATCTTTGAGAGCGTGAAAATTCCCAAGCAAAGGTACTCCAAGCAAAGAAGTGAAGCAATCCATCAAAGCATTCATCCTTAAGGCAGATTGAGGTATTTATAGCTATGGCATCTTCATCCACTCCTAAATTTATTGCAAACCCAACTATTGTTGAAGTTGTTAAGTGACCTAGACCTATTTTTCAGCTAGTTCCCGAAATTGCTAAGAAATATGATAGCATAGGTGCATTCTCTCAAATCCCTAAAGTAGTAGTATATGCTTAAGACCCTAGAATGTATATACATTGTCATATTGATGAACTAGGTGATGATGAAATTAAAAATATGTATGAGACTATAATTTGTGATGAATCTGAAAATGTCAAACCTGAACATAAGATAGTAGAAACCCTAGGTTTCATTGAAATACTTAGTATCCCGGATTTCTCCAAGGATATCATAAGGATTGTGTTAAGCAGAGTACATGGTGAATTCTTCTGCTTAGACTCTATTCATAAAATCACAAAAGAAGCAGTAAAATCTGTAACAGGGTTACCCTCCACGGGCAACAGACCTGACAAAACTAAGAAGGTCTCAAATGACTTAGTGACAAACCTAACCGGTGCAACATTTGATAAGAGATCTCTAAGGGTAAATGATGTGAAGGATACAAATATCAAATTTATTAGTATGATCTTAGGTTATAAGGCTACACATGCAAATAGGTTAAACTCAGTTTCTAGCCTATGTATTAAGAGTGCTTATGATATGGTAAATGATAATGCAAGAATAGACATATGTAAATGGCTCAAAGATGAGTTGATAGACAATTTGGGTAAGATCAAAAGAGATAAAAAGGGGACATTCAGATTTGGACACTTACTTGTTTGTTTGATGCTATACATAAACAAACAAGTACCCGGTATTGGTGCTAGAGATTTTGGATTTGATATACCAGTAGGAAAACAACTATCAAAACTATTAAACAATATGGGAGAAAACATGGAGAAAAACATAAATGAGCATTTTCAAGCATTTAAGGCTTGAATGAAGAACAGAGCAAGACTATCACAAGCTATTGTGGATAAGTATCAAAAGGAAATCTATTTTGTGATCAAGAAAGATGAAATTTGGATGGAGGCAGTTATCCCTAGAACCATCTGGGTAATTGAAATGGGCTATGAGACAGATGATAACATCATAGAAACTTATGCAAAAGTCCTCCTTGAAGCTCCTAAGGAACTAGAAGAGAAAGTATTTAGTAGTGCAGAAACAATTGAGAGCACTATACAATCAAGGAAAAGAGTTAAGAAGGTAGAAGTAACCGTTAGAAAAAGGAACTCGACAGGCAAAGGAAATCGAGGAAGATGTGCTAAAACAAACTGGTATAACTGAAAGTGAGTTGGAAGCACTTCAACCGGAAACTCACCTTTCCCCAGTTGGAACTTCTTCAGAAAGTGACATACCTGCTGTATTCAAGAGAGTTGAGAGGAAAATAAAACCTTCATGGACACCTTCTCCTACACCAAAAAGGATAAGACAGAAGCAATAGGTAGTAAGGCCTCTGACAAAGAAGATGACTCCTAAGAAGAAGGTGAAACAAACTATTGCCCCCATTGACAAAATTATTAGCGAAATTACAGAGGATGGTAAGCTGAAGAACATCAATAAAATGTACAATACACTATCAGCTGATGATAAGGAAAGTATAGAGAACAATGTAATTCTACACTTAGATACATACAAGAAATTTTTGATGCAAATTGTTGATGAAATTCCAAATGACTTGTATTGGAGATTAGAAGCTAGAAGATTATCTATTGTTGAACTAAATAAAAAGATTAAAATTGAAAAATTACTGGCAGTGCATCCACTTAACTCACCCGATGAAATAGACAAATTAATCAGTGAGGCTAACCAGACAGTATTCTCTACTACTCATCGACATGTAGCATTAATGGCTGGCAGAGTAATTGAAGTATCTGAGGAAACAACTGATGGATGGGATATTTTATTTGTGGAGAAAGAAAAAGAGGAAGAATTACTTAGACCTAAAACTATCAGAGTATATCAAAAGGGCAGAGACAAGGGTAAAGGCAAGGTAGGTGGACCACCAAGTTTAAAAATAACTGACAATATGCCCCCACCTCCTTGAGATACTCCACCGGTAGACACTACTACAAATCAACCAGCCACTGAGAGTATGGAGACTCTGGTAGAAGATACAAACCCTGAATCAAAAATTCTGTATACTATAAATTTAGATACTCAGGAAGTTAATGTCGTGGTTGACAGAGAGACCATTGAGGATAAGGAGAAAGATGTGACCATAGAATCACCGGCTGCACAGGTTGAGTTAAACACAAAAAAACCTTCACAGACAGAGCAACCGATTGAGAATACCACTGAGAAACCAGTAGATATAACAGACAAACCATCTGAATAACTGGCTAAGCAAAGTTCAGAGGCACAAACTGAGGAACCGACAATTGAAAGCTCAGAGAAACCATCTGAGACACATTTGGAGAAACCCAAACCGGTATAGGTTGAAGCACAAGTACAGACAGAGACAGTGCCACCCGGCCAAACTAAAAAGCCTAAAACTTTGTTTGTGGAAATGCAAACTCAAACAGACCTACCAGAGGTCGAACAAAGCAAGGAAATAACTACAACCGATAGCATGACTATTGTAAAAACTGTTGGACAAACATCTGGTACAACTATGACAGAATTCAAACCTACCAATGTAACATAGGTCTTATTAGATTCAATAAAAAATATCATGGAATGCAATGCACAAGCCTATAAGGCTATTGATGATACTATACCAATTCTTAAATTGATAGCACCAAAGTGCAGTGTTGAGAATAAAGATTCTTTAGGTCAACTAGACACATTGTCTAAGTTTATCACCAACAACCTAGTAACTGTTGATCAAATAAATAAGGATATATTTAAGGAGAGAATGATAAAAGAAAAAGAGAAATTATTTGAGGATATTGTAAAGAAAAACAAGGAAGAAATGGATACCCTCTTACCGGAACTTGGAGAAATAATCTATGACTTCAAGAAATTGTACAGGAATACTTGCAAAACAAATGTCTTAATAGAGGATCTTGACAAGGAAATCAACAAAGCTCAAGAGAAGATAAATAATATTGCTGACAATTTGATTGGAACATCAGATTAATTTTTGGAATTAGAAAAGAAAATTGCAGAGCAGGAAGAGAAAATCAAGAAATTGGAGAAAGACAAACATGTAATAAAGGATAAGGCAAAGGACTTAAAATGCAGACTTGGTCCAAGACTAGAGTATCTTATTTCCTTAAGAAAAGAAATATCTAAGGCTCTGGTTCCCAAACTGAAGAACCCAAAGAGAAAATGCACATACTCATCGATACAGTGCAGAGAACACAAGAGGCAATAAAAGACTGCAAAACATTCAACAATGGCATAAATTTAGTTTTGACAGATATCTTTCAGATTGTAACCCACCGGTTACAAGAACCCAGGCAGGACTCCACTGATAGCGAATGACAACCTTTTTCATTGATGTCAAAGGGGGAGTAGTGGGATGAGAAAAATGGTCAGAAGGAAGGGACTTCATCTGCTCAGGGGGAGCATACAATTTTGGCAAACTATTTTTGGGTATCATTTTGGACACTTGTTTTTTTCTCATGAGTGTTGCCATCAATGCCAAAGGGGGAGATTGTTGGAAAATGCACACTCCAATGAGAAATTGTAGGTGATTGAAGGTTTTGTCATTGATGGCAACCTTGCAATCATATGATACTGGCAAGACAGGATACTGGCACCGGCACCGACAACGACAAACTCTACACCGGCACACAAAACACCGACAATGAAAGGAAGGATATCGGCACCCTGGCCGACATGAATTTTGTTTGAAATGTATTTTGTAATTAATTGTAAAATCATTGTAAGCCGACATGGCGAGTTGTAATATGACTCATATATGTATGAGATCATTTTGTAATAGGAAATATGTGTGATAGGATGCGAGATAAGCAGACCTAATATGCAAATTATAGGTTAAGGGTTTATGTATGTAGCAAAGCTTAAAACGGTATTGGATCTGGCATAGTAGATGCTAATTTGAAGCAGTACAAGACATTGGATTAATATAATCCATTTTTGTAAGTCAGTGTGACTTCTTTGTAATTGAGCAGTGAGCTCTAGGCACTTGGCCTTCCTGCATGTGCAGGCCCCTATTGTAAGAGTAATATTCCCTTATTGGCTAGTAAGCGAATATTGTGGTCACAAATCCCACCGAGGTTTTTCCCACACCGGGTTTCCTTGTTAAAATACTATGTTATGGTGTGCTTCTCATGTGGTTGTTGTTATTCTTGTTTACTGCATTATTTCTTGTTTACTCGTACACAATTTTAATATGCTTTTCATGTTTTAAGTCAAGTAAATTTATTAACCGGTTAGATACTGATTCACCCCCCCCTCTCAGTGTCTTTGGGAATCCTAACAGAATCCTTGAGAAAACAAACAACTTCACATGAGGAATGAAATCGTATCATAAGCAAACACTAGTCAACAAAGGAAAAGTAGATCCTTAAAAAGGATAGGAAATATCAATGCCCCCCAAGCGTAGGGACAATGAGAAGGATTACACAACTTTCAAGGAGATATTTATTCATAAGAAAAATATTGTTTCAAGCAAGGAATAGGTCCTACCCAAGGAACACACATGTACTTGCATGGAGGATAATTCTATTCAAGAAAGAACATCATGTTATGAAAAATGCAACTCATAAAGGAAAGAAAGAGGAAAGAGAGAAAATTATTCTTGTCTCCAAGCATAGATACAAGAATAAATAGAATATTATGTTGCTCACTAAGTATGATTGTACCTAAAATTGTACCACCATGAATAACAATGAGCCCCCAATAGTGTTATCCCCAATTTTGATCTCATAGGAAAAATTGGTGTAATCCTACAAATTTTTGGCTTGTTTGTGGTTTTCTAGCTCTATGCACACTTTTTGAGATGACTTCATCATCCCGTGCATGATTGCCACTTAGTTTTTCTCCCATTTTCACCAACTTTGCAATCTAGGTGTAAATTGGGTCTATAGGCCTGATATGCACCTCTATGTGTCTCTTTTGCACTAAGGTGTAGATCGGGTTTGTAAACTTGAAATGCACCTTGACAAGTGCAAATCGGGTTTACAAAATCGATTTGCTCTCATTTACGGTACTCAAGTTTTATTTAATACTCCTATTTCAAGTTCAAATAGGACTCATTTTGCTATATTCTTGTATCCCTTTCCTTCATTTTCATTCTATTTTTCTCTTTCGATCAAAGGCAACTTCAAGGGCATATCCATCCTTCATTTTGTAGGGTTTTCCTCCCTTTCCAGGTAAGTTTGTTTCCACTTTGTGTCTTATGGATTTTTCTCTTCCATTTTGATTTAATCAACCCTTTTTCGGGTTTGAAAATCCTTGTTATTGTTCATACTTGTTTTTGAAATCAACATGATTTGCATTCGATGGTGTGTTTGGGTTCATTGACTTGAACACCCACCTTATTTCCTTCCTCTTCATTGCTTAATAGCAACAACACGTCGTGGTGTTGTTTGGGTTCATCACCTTGAACAACACCACATTTGTGGTGTTGCTTGTGTTGATATACCCGCATAACACCCATTTTACCCTTAATATTTTGTATTTTGCATTTTAAATTCCCCTTGGTGGAGTTCGGGTTCATGAATCCACACTCTATCCTTTTTCCTTTGCTTTGAGAATGAATGGTGTAAGGTGAGGCTGTAGGCTTTCCATACATAGTATGGCTTTGCTTGGTGCATGGCAGGTCTAGGAACTTGACCTGCATTGCACATCCTTTGTGTATACCTTGGCGTATAGAAGGTTTTTAAAGCCGCCTTACACCAACAATCTTGCCATGGTGTATGACGGGTTTGTAAACCTGCCTTATACCAAGTTTTAAGTTTTTCCTTTTTCAATTGTATGGCGGGTTTATAGACCCACCTTGTACTTTGATCCTCCCATTCTGGTGTAGTTTAGACCTATAGGTCCGACCTACACTTGATTTTGAATTGCACTTAATAAGTGTATTTCGGACCTATAGGTCTGAACTTCACCTATTTCTAGATTTTTACCAAGTGTAGTTCGGGTCTATGAATCCAAATTACACCTATGAACCACACTGTCATAAGTATAATTTGGGCCTATGAACCTGACTTATGCCAATTGCACACACATGAACCAAGTTCATAGGATTGATTTACTTTTATATTTCCATGATGCAACAAGGGTTTTGAAACTCGAATGATACCAGATGCAACTCATTCATGTGCCTGTTCAAGATTATCAAAATAATTGATGTTTGCACTTCTCCAGTACTGATTGTTTTTCCATGTTACAGTGTTGCTCCTGTACAAATGATAATGGCATCACCAAGAAAGAAGGCCATGAAATTCAAAAAGCAAGATCCATATCTAGTCTTCTTGCCTTCGTTAGTTTCATCAAATGTCGATCACATAAGAGACACTTGATAGGTCATGTTGACCTAGCTGAGTTTCTCAAAAGCGTCGAGAAGCCATCTTCATTCTATAGGATAAAGTCCATCATAAATAGTGGCATTCATCAAGTTTCAACTTTTTTTATATCTGCTCAATATCCAGAATTTGTCATGGCAACTGCCAATCACTTTGATCCTATTAGCAAGAGCGTCAAGGACACAACTAGAAAAAATATGATCAAACTTAATGAATATTTCTTTGATACCATCTTCAAGTGTCCAAGCATTAAGAATTACTCAAATATCACTATGCAGTCGACATAGGTCTACTATGATAGAAATTAAAAAATTCATACAAGTGTAAGAAGAACATGAATGACAATTGGTTGAAGATCCCGAGGCCTAAAATTTCTAGATGGCTGAACACTTTTCCCATAAGTGATCTTACAGAAGAGGTCAATGATTTGGTAACTCTCTTGAGTAGAGTGTAAGGACTTCCCACTTCTAACACCTATTTTTTGACGGGTGTTTTGACACACTCTCCAACAATCAGGTAGTTTATGTGAACACTCACCACCTCTGTTGAAAAGTAATAAGTTTTTGGGAACTAATCACTCCAAGTTCTCTATAGTTGGTTCTTGACGATGATGGGCAACTCAATGGTTAATGCAGTCATACTTGTTAAGAGGGCTCGTTGGTTGAAACAACTTCCAATAGCTTAATTGTAAAGACGTAAATTAAGCTATACGACATAATCTACTCTTTATTCATAAATAAACTTATAGGTCAATTAAGAAGTCTATTTCATACATAATATAAGGAAATATCAATAAGTTGATAAAACAACCATATATATCAAGAGTTAAATACAATTTTCATGTAAAATGAAAGATACAAATTTCTCAATATATTTATCCTTATTCCCTACTTAGGCGTTCATATTGCCTTAAGTAATATACAAATAGAAAGAATGTGAGATACATCTGTCGATCTCCATTTTGAGTCGCTTCCTTTCAGTCCTTTGAATGAAGACGAGAACAAGATTCAGGTGCTTTTTCCAACCAACCTTGAAGCTTACGCTTCCCCGAAATTCTTGGTTAATCAAGAATACCCAACCCTGCACGAATTGTTTTAACCAAAGAATTCGAAAGACAAGAGGGAATCTGGTGCGTGCCTAGATGATACAAGCATTTTCATTTTTCTAATTCTTTTAAGAAACAAGCATTCATTATCAATCAAGGATATGGTAGAGAGCATAAAATAAAGAATTCCATCTATTTCTATGGATAATTCAAATCATTACTCGACCGAGTATAATGCCATGCATAGCAAAAATAAATAGTTGGAAAAATCAACTATTCTCTCTAAGATGCCATATTTGGCACCTGTCCCAGAAGGTAACTATCTATACACAAGCCTATCAATAGCTTGGTTCCCACAAACAAGAATACATTTTAAGAGTACAATTTTTTGACTAATTGAAATAACATCTTCCCTATTACTTTCATAAAATAAACACTATTTCATCTCTTTCACCTAATTGAATACAATCTTTCAAAATTTGAAAAGTATTATAATTTCATCAACAATTTTCGAATAGATACAATATAAAAGAAGGTGTAACACAAGTATGATTTTAAGCAATTAATTTAACTATCTTTCAACATATATTTCTCCTAATGATTTCCTTCTTCATCTTTTGAAAGAATAATAACACATATTCAATAAAACAAATAACATATGGAAAATCATAAGAGAATTCTTATACTATATATAAAGATTTTATTTTCTAACTTCCTTATTACAATTATAACCAAAATAAACAAGATTCCAACCTCTTTACGCTTGGAACTGGTTTGAAAGATCTCTGTTGTGCCTCCTCTTAATGGATATACATCTTCCTTGATTGCTCAAAAATCTATCACCGATCTCTTATCCTTCTTCTAACTCTGTTCTAAAACAACTCTCTCTCTCTCTCTCTCTCTCTCTCTATGCAATACTATCTTAAAATCTTTCTATCTGTTCTGCTACTTTCTATCTCTTTTCTTCCTCTCTCCATGTGTCTCCATCTATCTATCCTATGTCTCTATTTATTCTAAATTCTCCTATGATATCTCCTAAATTTGAGGCTCAGTTAGGGTTATTAAATTGAAGTATTCTCCTACATTACGATAGGTCTTCAACTTAACTATATCAAGTCTTCATTGTGCTATCAGTTTATCTTTATCTCTAGTCTACACGTCTTGGAGAGATGACAGTTTTCATTACATCTTCTGCAGTTTGGAGTAGATGAGTCGACCATGCATCGAGGAGTTTGCAGCTTCCTAACATCTACATTTCAAACTCTATGGCACCACGTGCCTGCTAATTCTTGCCTACGACGGTTACAAACCAAAGATCGTGGTTGATAGCTTGCTTGGTGGGGAGGTCGACAACGTTAAATCCTACTACAAACACACAAGTATTTGTTATGTGCATGATTATCGCCTTTGTTGCCAAGCCTCATCCATGGTTATCCATGTCGATGACCTGCCAAACTCTACGTTTACTGTTAGTTGAGGTGCCAAGTCGACCACCTTCATTGACATCCTCTGTTACTGTGGGTTGTGTGCCAAGTCGACTAGTTTAATCGGATCAACCACCGTCCACTGGTTCCGTAACTGTCGCTAACTAATAAACCGCCACCTTTTTAGTAATATTAAATATATATAAATAAATATATAATACATAACTATTATATATTACATGTTATAGTAAGGAAATCAATAAAAAAAAAAAAAAGATATATAATCTAAATTATATATATGTATAATAAAAAATACATTATTTAGAATTGACAAGATTATATAACGATAAAATAATCACTCAAGCGTAATTTAAATATTCACACACATAATTCTTAATCTCTCTCTCTCTCTCTCTCTCACACACACACACACACACACACACACACACACACACACACACACACACACACACACACAGATATATATACGATCGAATGAAAGTTATCTAACTAATATGTATATAAAATTTGTATCATTGTAAACAAAACAATCATTAATAAAATTACATTCTCTTATACAAGGAACATTAAATCATCCTATATAAGGAACGTTAAATAGTTAAATCACTAACTCTTTTCCAAAATCTTTAACATAAATAATCATTGAATTTATATGCAGATGAAATTTATACAATTACCTAATCGACGAGACCATAATACTTATTTCTCAACGAACAAAATAATCAACTTCATACCATTGAAATCATGTCGACATAAAGTTCGCATTCCAAATCAGATTTAATAAAAATGTTAAGTCGGCAATTAATTAACCCTAATTTTCAACTATTAATTTTCAACTATTAATTTTCAACTATGAAATCAATATAATGACTAATTTTTACTCAAATTATTTAAATTTAAGATGAGGTCATAATTCAATCAATGATGCCTTGACAAAGTCATATTTGCACAAACAATTTCCTATTGTGGTGTGTGAGATTCCCCTAGTCTACCAAAGTCATTAGTTAAAAACAACTCTACCTGAGTCATGTTCTCGCTTTCAACTTCGTTCACTTGTCCCTGCATCACTTGCACTCAATGATTCATCAACATTGATGACCCCCAATTAAGATAATACTAGTTATCAAATTACATATAAATTGCATGAATAAAATGCATACATCATTTCCTTACAACTGAATTATCATATAAATGAATGCTCAAATCTGTTTCAATTTCAATGCATAAATAAAAACCTACATTACATCTCTTAAATGCACATTATCATGAATACGGTTCGTGACATCCTTCCCCTCTTGGAAGAGACATCGTCTCGATGTCTTACTATTTAAACATTAGTCACATAACAATTATATCTCATAAAAATGTCAACCATACATCAAATTTCAAATAATAACAATAGCATACATGCTATCCAAGTTTACATCATAGAATTAAAATCATTGTTTCAAAGATATCCCAAATAATAAGCAACTATTTCCTAAGAAATCAAATGAGGAAAATGGTGATCAATCATCTCAACATCCTCCTATGTAGCACTATCCTCAGAATATTGGTCCCACTGAACCTTATACTGAGTGAAATCTCTGCTACGTAGCTTTATGCTACGTTGATCTAGGATTCAGATGGGCTCCAATAGCACCACCCCTGGATCCTGTAGCTGTAAAGATTGCCAATCAAGAATATGAGATGCATCAGCATGATAAGGTTTCAATAAAGAAACATGAAACACATTGTGGATTCGAGCTAGAGCAGGGGGTAAAGCTAATCTATAAGAAACTCGATTGATAACCTCCAATACATCAAAGGGTCCCACATATCTTGGTGCCAACTTTGATGATTTTCCAAATGAGATAGAGCTCTTATGAGGTTTGACTCTCAAAAAACTTTATCTCCTGCAACGAATTGTCTATAAGTCCTATTTCAGTCTGCATAACTCTTCTATCGGTCAGCTGCTTCCTTCAACCCACTCTTTATCAACACCATTTACTCATCCATTTCCTTAAGTAAATCAGGACCAATAATGATCCTATCCTCTAGTCTATCCCAACTGATAGGTGTGCGACACTTTCACCCATAGAGTGCTTCAAAAGGCGCCATCCCTAATGATGCATGAAAGGAGTTGTTATAAGAAAATTCAACTAAAGGCAAGTACTCCCATTTGTACCGCTGATCCATGCAATACATCTGCAAAAGATCTTCCACTACCTGATTAACCCTTTTTGGCCGTCAGTTTGAGGATGATATGCTGAGCTAAAATTTAGTCTTGTTCCCAATGCTGCATTCAATGTTGTCCAGAATTTGGAAGTCATCCTGGTATCCCTATCAGATATTATGGTTTCTGGAACACCATGTAACCGAAAAATTTCTTGCACAAATTTCTTGGCGAGGACAAATGATCCATCCTTGAGATTCCCAGGTATGAAATGTACAACTTTAGTCAGCTTATCCACCACTACTAAGATAGTGTCATGTTTATTCTTGCTCATTGGTAATCCTTGGATAAAATCCATACCGATTACCTGCCACTTGTATTCTGGTATAACATGTTGGAATAGAAGTCCTGCTGGATGAACATGTTTAGCTTTTACTCTTTGACATTCCAAACATTGTGCTACATACTCAACCACTTCTTTTCTAAGTTTAGGCCAGAAATACAAAGATTTCAGATCAACTACCATCTTTGTTATTCCAAGGTGTCCTGTATAAGGTGTATTGTGCATCTCATGCAATATTAACTTCCTCAACTCTCCCCCTTCAGGTATGTACATCCTTCCTTGATAACTCAAAATACCCTCAGGTTCTATCTCATATCCATCATAACGATGATCTGAAGAATCTTTTTCCAAGGCTTGTTTAACCCTTAGGTAATGTTCATCTTCTGGAAGGTTCTGCAACACTTGTTGTTTCAAGTTTGTCTTCATTGTAACCATAGTAGATAGGTGTCTTCTTCTGCTAAGAGCAACAACTACTCTATTTTCCTTCCCTTTGATATATTCAATACCAAATTCATACTCACTTAGAAATTCAAGCCACCTTCTCTGTCTGGCATTAAGTTAGGTTGTGTAAAGATATACTTCATTCCTAAATGATCTATTTTTAGCTCAAAAGGCTTCCCTAAAAGGTATTGCCTCCACATTTGTAATGCATGGACAATAGCTATAAGTTCTAAATCATGCGGTGCATAATTCATCTCATATTGCTTCAGCTTCCATGATTCAAATGCCACCACCTTTCCTTCCTGCATCAACATTGCTCCCACACCTTCACCTGAGGCATCTGTAATTACTACAAAATGTCTATTGGGATATGGTATAGTTAATACTGGTATTGTTGTTAATTTTTGCTTCACAAGTTGAAATGAATCTTCACACTTCGCAGTCCATTAAAACCTTTTTTCTTTTTTCTGAAGTGAAGTAATAGGTGTTGCTATCCTGGAAAATCCTTCCACATATTTTCTATAATATCCTGCAAGTCCCATAAAACTCCGAACTTCTGAAACATTCTGAGGTGTTGGTCAATCTACTATTGCTTCTATCTTTGCAAGATCAATTGAAATTCCTTCAGTAGGTATGACATGACCTAAGTAATGCACCTTTTCTTGAAAGAAGGCACACTTAGAAAATTTCCCAAAAAGCTTACGATCTCTCAACCGTCGCAAAACTATCCTCAGGTGCTTCTTATGTTCTTCTTCATTCTTAGAATAGATCAAAATGTCATAAATGAAGATTAGAACAAAATCATCCAAGTATTCTCTGAAAATACTGTTCATGAGGTTCATGAATGCTGTTGGGGCATTGGTTAAACCAAATGGTACAACTGTGAATTCATAGTGCCCATATCGGGTTCAGAATGCAGTCTTAGGAATATCCTCATCCTTAATTTTTAACTGGTGATATCTTGATCGAAGATCAATCTTGGAGAATACCGATGCACCTTTCATTTGATCAAATAATTCATCTATCCTTGGTAGAGGATATCTATTTTTGATAGTTACTTTGTTCAACATCCTATAATCAATGCATAAACTTAAAGTACCATCTTTCTTCTTTACAAAGATCACCAGTGCACCCCAGGGGGATACACTTGGTCTAATAAAACCTTGCCTAAGCAACTCTTGCAATTGAGCCTTAAGCTCATATAGTTCTGTTGTTGTCATTCTATATGGAGCCTTAGATTGCGGCTCCATTCCAGGTAAGAGTTCTATAGAAAAATCAAACTCTCTCTTAGGTGGTAACTTGGTAAGATCTTCTGGAAAGACATCTAGGAACTCTGTAAGGACATGATAATCCTTAGGACTTTTCTCAACATTATTCAAATCATTTACCATGATGACAATAATGGAACATCCTTTTCTTTGGTCCTTCTTGAGTTGCATTTCTGAAATGTATCTCAATTCAAGAGGCTTTTGAGACCCAAAAATTTCAAAGGAATTCCCAAAATCATAAATGCAAGTTTTGACCTTATCTTCATAGTTCACTATGGCTTTATGCTCAGTCAACCAGTTGATACCTAATATCACATCATATGATCCTAATGGTGCAACATAAAGGTTAACTTGGGTTTGTAAAATAGAAATTTCTAATTCATTGCAAAATAGACAAGTATCTACCCTCCGTTTTGCTCGATTTCCATATTGAACCATCCATGCATTTGAAATATAACCAGGTCTAACAAATATTCTAGAAAGTACTTTAGGATCAATAAAGCATTTAGTAGCTCCTGTATCTGTTAAAATAGAAATTGATTGTCCAAAAAGTTTATCTGTCATCTGAATAGGCGAGGCTTGGAAATCAGCTTGACGGTTGTCAATTGCATCGTGAATCTGATGTTGATGGGATCCTTGCTGATTTGGTCCTCTCTGTGCAGGGGTACGTTTTGGACAATTAGAGGAGCAATGACTCCCTCCACAATTGTAACACTCATCCCTAGGTCCGGAATGGCCACCTAACCTTCCTCTATCCAAATTCTGTCGGGCATTGGTGTTATTGTTTACTCTCTTGTTACCATCCTGATTCACTCTTCCCTTTCCTGAGTGTTGGGTCCCCTCTTTAGATTTCTTATCTGTGGATTGTTGCCGTTGTTGTTCCTTTGGAAGTTCCTATTTCCAAAATTTGATCGATTATTCACATTTTTATGGAAGTTCCCCAACTGCTGCAACTTCTGCTCTTGCTTGGTCTCTTTCTCAAATACCTCTTCCATAGTCAGTGGATTATGAATATCCACTTCTACTCTTATATGGGTTCTCAAACCCAAAATGAACTTCCGGATGCGGAATATCTCATCCATATGATATTGTGGAACATACTTAAGGAGGTTGGTAAACTTGTCCCAGTATTGAGTTATCGACATGCGACCTTGAGTTAGGTTCTGAAATTCAGTTATCTTCTTATCGAAGAATAACTGAGGAAGCCACCTCTTCCTAAAGGATTGCAAGAACAATTCCAAAGTGATATCTCTTGGTTGAAATTTCCTTTCTGACTTTTCATTATCCCACCAAGTAGCAACTTTGCCAGAAAGCTGATAAGCAACCCAAACTGCCTTGGTTTCATTGGACATGTTGCAGAGACCAAAATATTTTTCCATTTCTATCACCCATGCCTCTGCACCATCACCAATAGTTTTTCCATCAAACTTTGGTGGGGCTATTCTTTTCAAATCCTTTGCCATCTCTTCTTAAATCCTTGCTTGGTTATTTGGCTGCTCTTCAACCCTTGGAGCTTCCTGTCAGACTTCTCTGACCCTTCAAACCTCCTGCTCGAGTCCATTCATTCTGGCACTCTTCTGGTTCAGTAAATCAAGGATTTGGTCCAGCCTTTCATTCCCATTACTAGACCCAGCCCTTGTGGTCCTTGAGCCCATTATTATTCAACAATTTCTGCATCAGGGAAATGTTGATATTTCTTAGTGAAAAAGAAGAATATTTAGTAAGGTTATGATTTCCGTAACTTCTATCAATACTCCCTAACATCTATCCTTACAATATAACTATAGAGATTAATATCCATATTTACTACTGGAAGGAAACTATATAGAACTATAATAAGACATAGTTAGATAATATACAAATCTCTTTTATCCAAGTTTATAATATATGCTAAGGTCGAAAATACATATTTATCATCATAGGAATCATACAAAAACATAACATTCAACTCAAATTTATTATAGAAAGAAGGACATCTTTATTTATTGATAATAAATGTGTTATTACATAATATATCAGTCTTGTGGAGGAGTCATGGGAGTATATCCTTCAGACTCACTAGAACTTAGGGGGGTATAACCTTCAGATTCATTATCAATCAGTGGAGAATATTCCTTGGACTCATCGGAGCTTATCACAATTGGCCTAATTGGAGAGTATTCTAACTCAAGCTCTTCTTCCTCTATAGGAATAGTATTTTTAGTAAAGGATTCAGTAGGGCCTATTACTATCTCAACACTTTCTTTCTCTTCAGAAACTGGTTTCACTTCGGGAGGAACATTTTCCTCTTCACTAATCCATCCTCCACTTGGATGGTTATCCAAAATAGGCATGACAGGAGATATAAGATCCTTCTTGAACCTCAGATAGTGAGCATACCCAACTACTGACTTACGAGCTATTTGCTTAGTACGCACCATCTTTGTAAGTTTCAACACAAAACTATTATTCTCTAAATTCAACTTGCGAAGTGACTCATAGGTCCCAATATTATAAAACCTAGGGTCTGATACCAAAATGTAAAGACATAAATTAATCTATAAGACATAATCTACTGTTTATTCATAAATAAACTCATAGGTCAATTAAGAAGTCTATTTCATACATAATATAAGGAAATATCAACAAGTTGATAAAACAACCATAGATATCAAGAGTTAAATACAATTTTCATGTAAAATGAAAGATACAAATTTTTCAATATATTTATCCTTATTCCCTACTTAGGCTTTCATATTGCCTTAAGTAATATACAAATAGAAAGAATGTGAGATACATCCGTCGATCTCCATTCTGAGTCGCTTCCTTTCAGTCCTTTGAATGAAGACAAGAACAAGATTCAGGCACTTTTTCTGCCCAACCTTGAAGCTTACGCTTCCCCAGAATTCTTGGTCAATCAAGAATACCTGACCCTGCACGAATTGTTTTAACCAAAGAATTTGAAAGACAAGAGGGAATCTGGTGCGTGCCTAGATGATACAAGCATTTTCATTTTACTAATTCTTTTAAGAAACAAGTATTCATTATCAATCAAGGATATGGTAGAGAGCATAAAATAAAGAATTCCATCTATTTCTCTGGATAATTCAAATCATTACTCAGCTGAGTATAATACCATGCATAGCAAAAATAAATAGTTGGATAAAGCAACTATTCTCTCTAAGATTCCATAATCGGCACCCGTCCCGGAAGGTAAGTATCTATACAAAATCCTATCCATAGCTTGGTTCCCACAAACAAGAATACAATCTTTTGACTAATTGAAATAACATCTTCCCTATTACTTTCGTAAAATAAACACTATTTCATCTCTTTCACCTAATTGAATACAATCTTTCAAAATTTGGAAAGTATTATAATTTCATCAACAATTTTTGAATAGATACAAGGTAAAAGAGGTGTAACACAAGTATGATTTTCTTTCATATAAAGGAATAAAGTATGAGAACACAATCTTTAATTGAAAATCTAACCCAATCACTTTAACAAAAATCACTATTTTAAGCAATTAATTTAACTATCTTTCAACATATATTTCTCTTAATGATTTCCTTCTTCATCTTTTCAAAGAATAATAACACATATTCAATAAAACAAATAACATATGGAAAACCATAAAAGAATTCTTATACTATATATAAAGCTTTTATTTTCTAACTTCCTTATTGCAATTATAACCAAAACAAATAAGATTCCAACCTCTTTACGCTTGAAACTGGTTTGAAAGATCTCTATCGTGCCTCCTCTAAATGGATCTACGTCTTCCTTGATTGCTCAAAAATCTATCACCAATCTCTTATCCTTCTTCTAATTCTGTTCTAAAACAACTGTGTGTGTGTGTGTGTGTGTGTGTGTGTGTGTGTGTAATACTATCTTAAAATCTTTCTATATGTTCTGCTACTTTCTATCTCTTTTCTTCCTCTCTCCGTGTGTCTCCATCTATCTATCCTATGTCTCTATTTATTCTAAATTCCCCTATGATATCTCCTAAATTTGAGGCTCAGTTAGGATTATTAAATTGAAGTCTTCTCCTGCATTATGATAGGTCTTCAACTTAACTATATCAAGTCTTCATTGTGCTATCAGTTTATCATTATCTCAAGTCTACACATCTTGGAGAGATGACAGTTTTCATTACATCTTCTGCTGTTTGGAGTAGATGAGTAACTGTCACTAACTAATAACCCTCCACCTTTTTAGTAATATTAAATATATATAAATATAAATATATATATATATATATATATATATATATATATATATATATATATATATATATATATATATATATATATATATATAATACATAACTATTATATATTACATGTTATAGTAAGGAAATCAATAAAAAAAAAAGGATATATAATTCAAATTTATATGCATATGAAATTTATACAATTACCTAATCGACAAGACCATAATACTTATTTCTCAACGAAAAAAATAATCAACTTCATACCATTGAAATCATGTCGACATAAAGTTTGCAATCCAAATCTGATTTAATAAAAATGTTAACTCGCCAATTAATTAACCCTAATTTTCAACTATTGAACATTTTCAAATATGAAATCAACATAACGACTAATTTTTACTCAAATTATTTAAATTTAAAATAAGCATCGACAAGGTCACAATTCAATTAACGATGCCTTGACAAAGTCATATTTGCACAAACAATTTCCTATTGTGGTGTGGAGATTCCCCTAGTCTACCAAAGTCATTAGTTAAAAACAACTCTACCTGAGTGATGTTCTCGCCTTCAACTTCGTTCACCTGTCCCTGCATCACTTGCACTCAATGATTCATCAGCATTGACGATCCCCAATTAAGATAATACTAGTTATTGAATTACATATAAATTGCATGAATAAAATGCATACATCATTCCTTACAACTGAATTATCATATAAATGAATGCTCAAATCTGTTTCAATTTCAATGCATAAATAAAAACCTACATTACATCTCTTAAATGCACATTATCATGAATACAGTTCGTGACGTTAACTTATTTTTTTAATTTTTATTTTTTGATATTAGATTTTCTCTCAAAATAAACAACAAAAAGATAGATCTGGGGTACAAGAAAATAACAATGTAACCAATACAATAACAACTTAATTAACTACACAATTAGCACCCTGCAATCTAAATATCATCAATATCATTCAAACCAACATTCAGTAACATACCTCCAATAAACATGCAAAGTCATGCAACCTCACAAATTCATGGAAAGGAATACTACCACAATATTGTTTTATCACATCAATTCTCATACACCACTTACGTGCGCAATATGATTCATAAAGCAATAAAACATAAGATCAAAACAAGTTGTTGATTTCAAATAATAGACATTACCAGATTGCAAAGAACAAATTCATAACACATACGCATAGATAAGGCAATCTATAAGTTGCTTTTTGTATTAATTGCAAAGAATATATTATAACATCTACTCAAACTCATAAAATCTGCATAAAATCTCTAAAAGAATTTCTAATTGGGCCTAAAATCATCAATTTGTGGACCCTTACAATGAATCAAAATCTCTAATTTATAGAGTTTCTTGTCCTAATTTATAGGAAATTTTTTAATCTAAATTAAGCACTAAAAAAAAAGGAGTCACAATTGACATGAAAGTCTTTGCCTTGAATTTCAGTTAACTACTACAAAACTGTGACTGGTTGAGCATTATGAAAAATGGTACTCCATGAGGCAACACTTCGTAATCATGCAAAACCTGCTCAATAATTAAGGTACATGCTGGAGCAACAGTTGTAGTCCCAGTACTAGTGACATGCAAAATTCTCAAAAATATCATACTATCATTAGCAATTGTATGTTTATCTTTTACATCTTTTTATAGCTCTTGTAGTTACTAATGAAGATGCAACTACCTCAGTAGGAGGATCAACAACATGTTTGATTCTGAACTTGAACTTCTTCAAAATCTCCTTTGCATTCTTATTTTTATCCTCTAACTTCTCCATTATCTTTGTAGCCTGTTGACATTGAGTCACCAAGTATGTATATCGATCCATTAACTCAACACTAAATTCAACAGAAGTTGTAAAATAATGTGCTACATATGAGTCCAATTGACAGAGTACATTGTCCTCCTCCAAATGTCCAGTACTAAGAATACCAAGCCCAAAAATACCTAACAACTTCTCTACAAACTTTTCATATTTATTTATCAAACCAACAAGAGGAAGACGAATATCTATTATGCTCTTTCCATACTATTGAAGCATCTCAATCTTTAATTCTAAAATGTATTTATAGGACTACAAGTTCCCAATACTATCTCCTCCCAAGAGATCTTCCTCTATTATGATATCTTCCCCAACATTCAAAATCTTATTCAATATCACATATTGTTTAGCAAAAATGTTGAGCTTTGTCTCTCACTATTGAGAACATGAAGCCAAAGCTCCTCCTATCTGTGAGGCTTTCTTATATACCTCCATAGTATTCTGCAAAAATAATCTAATTTTAGAAGCATTATTTTGTGCCCATGTTTTTGCTATTGCGGCCACCTTTCTCACTTCAATGAGTGTTCTCATGTCACCTTCCAGAAGCGATGAAGTTGAAGGAAAACTATCATCTACACATACATCCAGTGGCTTGCCCATTTCTACAAGAAACTTCTTATATTGTTTGAACTGTACTTTAACTTCTGCCTGAGAACTGTGTTCTTTCTCTATCCTGCTCCTTACTGCACTAGTGGAAAATTCCAAAGTGTCTAACTCTCCCCACTTGGTCTGTTCACCCAATCTAACTTGTGAAACTTGGTATTTTAGGGAGCCTCCTCCTTCAACTTTTATAGGAGCTGCAATATCAGCAATCACCTCACCATAACCAGTTCTAACAAATGATGTATGGTCTTCACCTTCTTTATTTTCCTTGGCTCTTCAATGATTGCTTGTTGTAAGGTGATTTTTGGCAATACCACCTTCTTTTTCTTCTGAAAGGTGAAAACTTAGCCACTATGGTGTGTCTTCATCCTTGTCACCTTCATGTGCTACAATCTCCATAGTCACCTCGTGTACCTTTCGTAACTGCTCTTCTCCTTCATCTGATTCTTCCTCTTTATTCTTACTTTTACCCTCTTCTTGCTCAAGAATTTGAACATCTTGGGTTGAAGTAATTTGTTGAGCTTGGTTTGTTTGGAGAGCAATATCAATATTCAACTGCTGGTGTTTATGCAACTCTCCTAACCTTTCACTCACTTCTTCTTCAAACCCTTTATTGGATTTATCTATCTCTTTCAATCCTCCTTCAACTGCTATTTCCTTGAACACATTTTCTTGGTCCGAAGGAGTTAAAACAAATCTTTCATCATGCTCATCATCAAGCTCATCTTGTTCTTTCTGCCCTTTATCCGACTGCTTCTCTTGTAGATTCTGCTCATCCACATCCATAGGATCCACCTGTGAGTGTTTCTAAAGTCGAACAAATTTATTTCTTTTCTTTTTCTCAACCTTCCTTCATGCCAATTGTATAATAGGTTGTTGATCCTCCTGATCAGAATTGAACTTAATATTATGAATGGTCACCCTTTCAGTAGGAGGAGTCATTACAGGTGAAGTATTTTGTATTAATGGGGGTGACATTATTGATGTTGTAGCAAATGTATCAGTCGGTGTAGACACTGACGTTGTCACAAGAATTGTAGTAGTTGACGATGTAAAAATAGGAGGTTGTGTTGTTGCAGTAGGTGGAGGTTGAGTTGATGTTGCTGTTGTGTCAGGAGGAGGTTGAGTTGATGTAGACATTCCTTCATCAGCTTTTCCTTGCTCATATCTCTCCATGGTGCCTTCTCTTGGTATTTTCCCAATATAAACCCTAACGAGATGCATTTCTACAAGTGGCATAGCTCCTAATCACTCCCTTATTCCAAAATCTGTTGCTTTCTTTAACAACTCATATTTTTGCATTTGTATCTTTACTTGTTCCATGAGCTCCTCTGTGGTTGGCACAGGTCCAACAGCTTCCTCTGGTTTTGTAGATGTGTTCTTTCTAGAACTAAACCTCGTTCTTTGGGCATATTCCTTCTGTACCTTTGACTGAGGATTATTAATGGTTGGTTCTTTCTATTTTTCTTTTGAAGCACTAGGCCTAATCCTCAAACTCAACCATTGTTTAGTTCTTTTTATAACATTTTGAGTTACTGAATCTATATCTACTTCTTGTCCCAACCTTCTTATTGGTGAAAGAGGCTTCTTATCAATTCCTTGCTCCTTTTAAGTTTGGTCTAATAGATCACCATCATCCCTCAATTCTTCAAGAAGATTCATCTCTATTTCAAAATTTTTATTTGTGGAACTGAGAGCCTAGAATAATTATTCTCCCTAACTTCAAAACTATCCTGAAGGTTAGCCTAGAAGTCTTCCAACTAGGTTTGTGTCCATCATATTCTTTCTGCATCATTTGCTTCAATTTTCCATATGGATCATAATATTCCCGAGCATAATTAAATTCTTTCAAATGCAAGTCCTATAACTCTTGCTCAGCTGCCTTAGCCACTTGAATTTTTGAACAAGAAAAATAACCAATTGTTACAGAGAAATCAACACCTATTTTGTGTTTTTAAGATAGCAATGATTGCAATCCAACCATCTTCCTGACATACTCTAAAAGTATCACCCGATCATTACAACATCTGGGCAACAACATGAGATTTCCTGTAAAGCCACTAACCCTGATATATGTAGAATGTTGATTCTGGAGGAACCAACAACCCCGTTCCCTTATTACTGCCATTGCCTCTGGGCTTATTCTGTACCCGTAATCGCCTATGAGCTTTATGATAACATGGAAGAGGAAGGCATCGTTTATCCTCTTGAAATGTGCTTTTTCCTTGGTCAGAGGGAGTTGGGTGTGATACTCCCATACCTTCTTCTGCCCTTCTTCATCCTCAAGTTGTCCCTCTGTTTGTAGCCCCAGAAACTTGCCTACCCAAGCAACTACCCAGATAACATAAGTAGTAAAGAAAGACTTCTTCATTCTATGCACATCAATCAGTTGATTATGTATGTTATCTGATAATATCTAGGCCTAGTCATAATATTGTTTCCCAATCAAATTATAGTCACAAACTGGAACATCTAAGGGTGAAATTATCGGCAATCCGGTTTATCAAAGACCTTACTCAACATGATTATCAGGTCTCATTGTGGCTCTTTGAAATCAACTCTTAGAATATCACTTGCCTTTAACCCTCTCTTTCTCTCTTCTTCCAACCAATGTTCATTAATGTGTCTCTTACAGGAAGCTGCATCCTTATCCCAAACCTCTTCAGCCTCCTTCTCAGTAGTCAACAACATTTCATCACTAGAAGGAATACCAAATACCAAACCTAGCATGTCTGCTAATAAATCTATTACTATTTGGCCTTTATCATCTATACATTTCTGGGTATCTGCATTATAGAACTGTGCAACAGTCATAATGAATTCTAGGGCTTGTAAAAATTATGAAAAAATTGTTGCCTCCACTAGCCCTGACCTATTGATCCTCCTGTAAGGAGCATCTAACCTTGGTTTAGCCAACTGTGTTATGATATCTTCCAGCTCTATGCGACCTACTTTAGTATCGGTCACCCATTTGATCTGATCCTCCAATTTGGAAGCATAAGCCTAGCTCTGGTAGTGGCACTTCATCGTTGTAGTAGCTTATCCAAATCTTTAACTTTCTTGCTGGATCAATTGGGTCCATTTAGTTACTCTAATATACAATAAAGAACCAAAAATTAGCTCATCACATAGTCAAAACACCAATTTTATCACCCACTTTGGGACTCCGGGGTGGAAAACTCCTTAAAAAATGACTAACTTCAGAACTTTGGGGTTTCGAGGTTAGGATAAGCTAAAACAACAGAGTTCGAAACTTTGGCATAAGATGAAACAACAGAGCCCAGAACTCTGGGGTTTTGGGGTTCTGGGGTCAATTGGTTAGAATGGTTCGCGGGACTTTGGGGTTTCAAAGTCTCGGGGTAGCTCTGTTGTATGTTGAAAAAGATGGTCCAGAACTTTGGGGTCTCAGGGTTGCGAGTTGAAAAGTGGCCTAAGGGGAAAAACTCCAGAATCTAGGGGGTCTGGGGTTTCGAGGTTAGGTCAAGCGAAACAAAGGACCTCGGGATTCCAGGCACACGAAAAAAACACGCAAAACAAAAAAAGAAAGAAAAAGAAAAGAAAAAAGAAAATCTAAATTAGGAAAACTACAAAATCTAAACTAAGAGAAAGAAATGAGATGGAAAGAAATCCACCAACCTGGTGGTAGAAAATGCACGAAGCTCAGCAACATGGAGGCACGAGCTGGGGAATTCAGAGCTAAAAATTGGAAAGCTTGAATGCACAAATGAACTTTGAAAAGTTCATTTTCCCTATTTATACCCCCTGATAAGCCATTCGTACAATCACCTCAAACACAACCTTGGGAGTCTGGGGTTTCAGACTTTTGAGCTCACATACAAAAGAAACATGAACACACCTCGGGACTCCGGGGTTCCGAGGTTGCGTCTCAACAACAAGCAGAGCACCTCGGGATTCCGAAATTTTGAAGTCCCGAGGTAAAACATGAAACAACTTCAGGATTCTGGGGTTCTAGAATTATGAAGTTCACAAACAATCAGGTGACAAAACATGAAGAACTCAAAGTTTTGGGATTTCGAGGCTTCAACGGAAAAGAACAAGGCAAGACCTCAGGATCTTGGGATTCTGAAATTTTGAATTCTAAACAAAAGACAAGAAATAAAGAGCCGACCTCAAAACTCTAGGGTTCCGGGGTAGAACTCGAAACAAAGCAAAGAACACCTCGGAACTCTGAGGTGAAAAGACAAAAACTATAAAAAGAAAAAGAGAGGGGACCCATATTTTCAAGACAAGGAAATTGATGGGGTTAGGTATGCAAGGCATAACAAACGGCGACTCTGGGAAAAATGTCTGTAGGTATTTTAGAACTTCAGAATCTCTAGTGTAACCTGACGCCTAAGGCTACTATCATTCAAAACATTATATAAGAGCAAAAATATGAGTAAACTAATGAACAAACAACCGAATCTAGAACTGAACAAGATCAACTCTTAAGTGTGTGCGCATGATTCATTACTCCATCATTCTCAATAATGAAGATAAAAAAAGGAAATTGTGCCCAAGCTATGTAGGTGAAGTCAATCAGCATGTTTCATGCAAGGTCATCTTGGGCATAGCTCTGCTGCTAGCTGAGCACCCATAGCCCCAACAGAGACACCTTTGGCTCCTGTCAAGGAGCGCTCCATTGCCAACCAAACGTTCATAGCCCCGGTGGAGATTACTTGAAACACCCAAATTTGGCTGCTGCAAGTAGTTAGTTCTTCTTATTTTTTTTTAAGAGAGTATAGGATGATTATTCCTTCATAACCTTTAAGCAACTTTCAAACATTGAAGTCTGATTACTGGGTTGGGAGCCATGGTGGACAAAGTGAAACATTCTGACTTCTGATTTTTCACTCGGAAACAAGTTCATCTGATACCTTATAATTTTTTTTGATGTAACTTAGTGTGATGGTAGTGTTGAGTAATCAGGTTAGCCATTTTTAATTGAGAGCCAAGAACTCAAATGATAATTGAACCATTATATATCACCTTGGCCGAGTGTAGACAAAGATTTCAAGATCAACCAAATAATAATGAAGTTGTAAAGAGAAAAGAGTCGAAGTCTCTCAAATATTTCAAACCTATTATGCAAAGAACACCAATCCCTTAGAATCCTTGAGAACAAACATGTGTCCCGACACAACAAGACAAAATAGACAGAACAAGACAAATGAACCTAAGAAAACAGAAAGGGAAACAAACACGCAATAAAAGCAAAACAACAAAACCAACTCACAAACCCAAGCAAACAACAAAGCAAAATAAAATGACTAAACTACTATAGTAAAAAGGATCCATCTCCACCAAGGTTTATTCAAAATAATGCTTGAGGAACTAACCATTGATAGGCAATGGTACCCATTCTCCAGTCAAGGAGCTCAACCTAAAAGTGTTCTCTCCTAAAATTTAAGTAATCTAATAAGGACCTAACCACAACCTCTCAAACTTATGATGATCACCCTTCTTTTCCTTGGCCTTGTCCCATAACAGAACTAAGTCAGAGATCCGAAAGGCTTTCACCTTGGCTCTTTTATCAAAACCATCGCTTAACAGCTGTTTGATGCTTAGTGAAGTGTTGTAGGGTATTTATCCTTTTCTCATCAAGTTTCAATAAATTCAAGAGGCAAACTTCTACCTGGTCCTCAATTTCAAGTTCTTTCATTAGCTGGAGGATAGGTATCTGTAAATTAATCGGGAAAACAAGGTTTTGCCCATAAACAAGGTAGTCTAGAGAAGTCCCTAGGGTGGCTTTAACTCTTGTACGATTAGCCCATAGGGCATACCTCAATTGATTGTGCCAATCCCTAGGGTTCTTCTCTAGTACCTTCTTGATAACATCTATAATATTCTTATTCATGGATTCAGCTACTCCATTACCTTCTCGGATACCATTGATGTTGATCAGTTTGAAGTTGAGCAAGAGGATAATGAAGAGCATGATGAATATGATGATGAAGGACTACCACAAGTAGATAAGTCCCATGAATCCCTACCCTAGGTATCTATTTCTTGTTCTACCATAGTGCATGTTCCTGTTTCTACCTCTGATTCAGAATTTTTTGATGTCAGATGTGTCACCCCCAACACAATTGTTCATATATCTTCCACTAGTGCTCGTGAGTCTGACTTCGACACTCTGCATGACAATTTTGAGAATGTTCTCTCCACTTTTCCAAATCTATCTGAAGTATCTGCCACCATGTTAGATGATTTTGATAAGTTCATGACAGAAACGAGTCCCGGACCCAATGAGTCATCTCTAGAAAATCCTCCCATTGTTATCGCCACAACATCACCTATTGTGACTACTACTCCTCAAGACTAAATAAATCCCTCTTAAACTTTGTAATGGGGTGAAAAGTGAATGATAGAGAGATCAAGAGGAAAGATTTTCTTCCCTCCAAGGAGAGATGAAAGTTTCACTGCGGATTTCCCTTTAATCACCTCACACACGTTAAATTTAAAATTGGGGGGATAATTCACTAGATCTAATCTCTGAGGAGAGAGATTGAATACTAAATGAATTGATGATGGTGTGAAATGACAAGTTAACCCCTCTTTTAGAACGAGTAATGGTTGAATTATGTATTTTGGGTCTAAGTGTAAAAGTAGCAAACAACTGATTATAACTTGAGATAGAAGCATGGGATGAATCTGTGCACCTAGATCTGGTTATAATATGCCAAGACGAAGTCGCCCTGCAAATTTGAGGAAAAGTTGCTGGGACCGTGTTTAAAGTGCACACGGTGCTCTGAAAAATCCATGAAATGAAAAGGGTTATTCTGCCTCTGCAAATGGAGTTCAAATCTACAAATGCAGCTGCGCACCTGCAACCTACACACAGAAAAGAGAGGAAAAGGAGTTGGGATTGGGGGTTTGCCTTCAGGTCAAACCCCAGTTTTGGAAACCAAATGATGATAGAAAGTACTTGCAAGTAAATGTAAACAAAATACTAAAATGTAAATCACCTCAAGGGAGGTTGCAATAGGAATGTAGATAGAATTGCTTGTATGTAATTGAATGTTGAAAGGGATCTCCTCTTCAATGGTTGAATCCTTGACTTGAATGCAACACCTAGGCTTGAAGGGAGACTTAAGATGCTCAATGCTTGAATGCTTGAGTTCTCTTGAATGCTTGAATGCATGATCTCATGTATTCAAACTTATGCACTTATTTTCACCTCATCCAACTTTTGCAAATGGGAGGGCAAATGTGATATATATATATATATATTTGTCAATTAGGGTTAAGAGATTGATTTTTTCGTCATAGGTTGACAAAGGGAAAGTTTTCCCACTGGAAATACAAAGTTCCATGCACAGTTTGAAGGAAGGGGCCCCAAGATAGGGCAGGGAAAGAGGCATCACACCCCTATGCTAGGGGGGACAGGGGCACCACACCCCTGTCCTACCCTTATCCAGGACAGAAAGCAAGTTTTGATAATGTAGAGGGCAAAAAAAGGTATAGTTTTGGGGATTGAGCAAGTCTCAAGTCTTCGATTAGGCTTGGGGATTCGATTCGCCAACGTGAGGACCCTAATGTGGTCAAAAATTGCAAGGGTTGCAATTTTGTGACAGTACAAACTTTAGTTACAAGTGATGATGATGATTCCTCCTTGTTTCCATGGCTATTCTCCAATTTCCCCAAGAGGAAGAAACATGCTATTTTTCATGATGACTTTGATTTCAATCAGCTCGTCCCCACCAAACCTAAGACAACCAAGAAAGATAAAACCTTATCAAGGGTGAAAGTGGATGGATCCAGAAACAAGTATGCAAATATTTCCATTCCTCTTGATAAATACATTGACCGGATTCAAGAATCGGATTACATCATTAATAGAGTTGAATTAGGCAAACAAACTCATAATTTTGGTGCAGTGGATGTTCAATCAGCTTTGGATGGTCTTGTTGCTAGGTATGATGAAGACAAGATAAAAAAGGATAAGCTCAAGAGTAGCTCACCACTGTGCTAATTAAGGTGACTGAGTCTTCAAAGGCCATTGAACTAGTGACTTGATCACTGGATGAACAAGTTGTGAAGAAAGCTGAGCAAGCAACATCATAGAGTATAGCTATGGGAGAATGGATGGATAGGATGCTCAGCCAAGGTACATGGCTCTTGAGTTCAACTTTTACTATAATCAACAATCTTGATGCTGTAAAAATAGAGGTGGACAATACCATAGAGGTCTTCTCTCAATAATTGAAGGCACTAGAAAAATAATTTGTTGCATGGTTGAAACTAGAAGATTATGATTCAGACGATCTTGTGCAAAATAAAATGGTGTCATTCCTTCTCAACATATGCATGTGGAGTAGTGAGAAGCTTTGGAAAATCAAATGAATATTCTAGAGTACCTTATCAAGGATATGAGGAAAGCTCAAAAGGAATGCGTAGACAAAAAGAAGGAGATTATTGATAAAATCTCAGAGATTCCATGTACTTTCCTTGATAAGAATCGAAAGGTTCTTGATATGGATGTGGTCATTAAGGAATTCAGTTTGTTAATAACTACTGAAATTGAGAGAGAGGACTTATTTTTGTCCTCTATTGATAAATTGGTTGATCTACAATTCATCCTAGATTTTCTGGATTCTCTTTTGAAAAAACACAAGAAGTGCTGTGTTGATTTAGAAGATTCTATCACATGGGTCAAGGTCATCACCAGCCATACCCAAGGACTTGATGAAGCTCAGATGAAGATTAATCTTAAAAAAATTGAATAATTCTAGAAACAAAGATCAACCTGAAGAAAATGATAATCATTTTTGTGACTTTCCAGTGGCTTTTTATAATATCAATCGACACCTAAGTGTCATTTTGTATATATATATTCTAGTGCACATGTAGGACTGCATGTTTCCTAAGCTAAATAAGTCTCTATTATTGAATTAGTTAGAATTAATTGTATCATTTCCTTGTTTTATGTATCACCCCTCTTCTATATATATGAGGGTTTTGTTTGTAATAAGGATTTTTTTCCATCATTATTTTATGCACCAAAACTCTGCTGAAGTGAAAAGCAAAGTGAGACTTTGTGTTCATATTGTGAATTTTCAAGCTTAATAAAAAAGAAGTCAAGTTTGGCTTTTAGGTTTTGTGTTGGAATTAATCTTGAGTATGATATATATGTTTTTATGTCATTTGTGTTATATGTTCTTGAAAGATCTAAGTTGTGCATTGTTAGTGCTACAAAATATTGAGGAGTCACTACAAGTAGACTTTGTGTTACTTTAAGAATTTGAGAATAGGAATTTGGTGTGGATATAATAGTGTGAAGTCTTTGAGCTTTTACTTATTATCTATTAAAGTTTGTATTAAGGGGATGATAAGATAAATTCTTTGTGCTTTATTGAGTTATTTTGTTAGAGTAGAAAATCTTTTGATATATCTAAAAGTCTTTGAGCTAGCAATATATTGATATTTGGGTTATAGTGGTTGATAAGACTTAAGCATTTAAATGAAACTTTTAGTTTTTTATGTAAAAAAGACCTGTCCCTAAAGTCATTATCAGAAAGGGAAGAAATAGAGGACTTTGCTTCTTCATAGACACTTTGTTTCCTATTTAGTATAGATTTTAGTATTATTTCAAATTTAAGTTATTTTATTAAGAAAATGAGAAATATTTTCTAAATAGAGAATTAGATAAATTTTTTTTTAAAAAAAAAGAGGACTAAGTTGTTGTATCATCCTAGATTAGTGTAAAGCTAATAGGTATATTTAGAATAGATAGTAATTGCAATAGAAATGGGGAGCCTTCCCTTATAATTAGGAGAGATTGTACTGTGCCTTCTGAGAAGTATTATCTCATGTATAATCATGAAACTCACATTTGAGAAATCTTTACCAGTTTACAAAATTTTCACCCAACAGATTGGTAAGCTAACAATGTCACATAGTGAGGAGAAACATAATCGGACTTGAGAGTTATTTGAAATGGATAGTTCTGATACTTAAAGATAAGTACAGATGCCAAGCTAATAAGATGAGAGGGGGGGGGGGGGTGAATCATACAAACTTAATCTTCCATAAAAACATCAGATTCAACCTCGGTAACATATACTTCAGTAATATAACCAAAACTGCTAAACATGCAAACTCAAAAGCATATAAACATCATAACACTCATAACACCGAATTTAACGTGGAAACCCAAATAGGGAAAAACCACTGTGGGATTTCGGACCCACTAAGAAATATACTCTTCTAGAGTATGCTCGGTTAAAAGCAAATCTTGTTAAAGATTACAAACACATTGCTAGATGTGACCCGGTTAAGGGATTTCCCTCATATCTATTAGGATCTTCACCTTGTTAAAGGATTTCAAACACTCAATCAGAATGTCACCTTGCTAGAGGGTTTTGCAAATAAGACTGTTAAGTCCACTCGGTTAAGAGATTTTCTGTCACTTCACAAAATAACAGTAATAAAAATCTATCTGCAACTTCACATCTAAAATGCTAAAGCAGATTCTTATTTGCTCAATACAATATAGACATAGAACATATCTTGTCCATCTACTGGGCTCTATACTGTTATTCAAAATAGATCTTCAAGCTTCTGTGCTCGGTAATCACTATGTAGCATCCCTATGCATACACTTGCTCGCATACATTGTTTATCAATAGTTCCCTATTTATAAACAATTCACCAACCACTTAATCTCCTTGATCACATTTACCATGATCAATCATAGCCATCAGATCTTCAAACTTTGACCAGGTTCAATGTATCCTTAGATCTAAAAATGTTTTACCCCACCTTGGAACTTGCATATATTTCTTGGAACTTGTGCTAGGGTATTACGATTCAATCTGAGCTGTAGATCTTCCTACCGATTTTCCTTTGCCATAGATTCTTGAACAAACTTCATTCACGACATACCAATCATTTAATCATAGCCAACTCATCAGCTTCCTTCATTAAATAATGCTTTTATTCATTCCATGCATTCTGTTATTACTCTGTTGCAACTCGGTAAATACTAAACTTCACTCTGTAGACATTCTGCCTTCATTAACCGATAGCAATAACCTTAGGGTTTATCGACTAGGTTCCTTAGGGTTTACCGACTAGGTTCCTTAGGGTTTACTGACTAGGTTCTTTGCTCGGTAACATAGTATAGTATTAACCTTTCAATCAATAACATATGTAGGATATCAAAACAATCTAATCATCATGATCTCATCATTGTCTAACTCGGTAATAGTTACCCATTGAATAACTTATTTCACCCCTTATCCATCATATTCTTTCTGTGGATATGGCAACATCATACTGAATTAGAAAATCAATTTCTTGACATCAATGACAAAATAATAATATTAAGACAGTAAACATCCTTAATCAGTTTTATCCATAATCATCAACAACCTTCTCAATATCCTTATTGAAATGCCAACAATCTCTCCTTGTCTGTTATAATGCCAAATTCCAACAATCTCCCCCTTTGGCATTGATGGCAAAACCAATTGATTTGACCTAATTGATTCAGATTGCTGTGAGATTCTGAAATGCTGAAATGCTCTCACCCTGTCATCAAAATTCTCCCCCATACATTAGTCTTCTCCTCTTCTTCAGTCTTCTACTCTTTTCTTCAGTCTTCTCCCCCTTTGACAACAATGCCAAAAAGTAAAGAACTAAAACATAATTTCTTCGTGTATGAAGTGATTTCCTGCTGTTATGTGTCAACTTAGTCTCGGTCAGAGCATTATGTCTTCAATTCTTGTTCCCTGTATTGTTTCCTGCATTGTTTCCTGCACACCTTTAGAAAACATCCTAAAGTGTGTAAATCAACATCAACTCCTAAAAGATATTCTATAGAGTCATTGAATTGATGCTTTCACCGAACTCGGTCAGTGAATAGAAGATAGGGGTAGGACCCCTAACTTACTTCTGAGATACTTAAAAGTGTCCCTTGGCAATGGCTTGGTGAAGATATCTGCTATTTGTTCCTTTGTGCTAACATACTCCAACACCACTTTCTTCTCTTGAGCTTCTTCTCTAAGATAATGATATTTGATAGAGATGTGCTTTGTCTTAGAGTGCATAACAAGATTCTTTGAAATGTTAATGGCACTAGTATTGTCACAGAATATAGTTACTGGCTCAGTAACTTTCTCATTTATACCTTCCAACAATTCTTTGATCCATGCTACATTGGTACAATTCAATGCTGCAGCAACGTATTCAGCTTCTGTTGTTGACTGTGAAACACATCCTTGTTTCTTGCTAAGCCAACTCACTAGTCTTTCTCCTAAAAAGAAAGCTCCTCCACTTGTGCTTTTTCTGTCATCAATGTTGCCTGCCCAATCAGCATCACTATAAACTTTTAAATCAAAATCATTTCTTTTCTGATATACTTAGCCATAATCCTCAGTGCCTTTTAAGTATCTGCAAATTCTCTTGATTACTGTCATGTGTGTTTCCTTAGGATCTATAGAGAATCATGCAACTATACCTACTACATGTGCTATGTCTGGCCTGCTGTGAACAACATATTGCAACTTTCCAATCATGGATCGGTAAAGTGTCTCATCAACAGATGCAGATTCATCATTCTTTGATAGTTTACAGTTGGTAGTCATAGGAGTACTTACTGGTTTTGAATCCTCCATTCCAAATTTCTTCAAGATTTCCTTTATGTACTTGGATTGAGTAATGAAAATCTCATCTTTCATTTGCAGTATCTATAAACCTATAAAATAATTTATCTCACTGATTAATGACATCTCAAATTCTTTGCTCATTTCATTTCCAAAGTTCTTACATAGAGAGTCATTTCCATAAAATATAATATCATCAACAAATATTGCTAAGATCAGTATTCCATTTTCATCATTCTTCATGTAAATATTGCTGTTTTCACTTGTTCTTATAAAACCAAGCTTGATTAAATAAGAGTGCAATCTTTCATACCATGCTCTAGGTGCTTGTTTCAGACCATATAAAGCTTTGTTCAATTTACATACCTGATCTTTATTATTGTCTTCAGCAAATCCTTCAGGTTGTTCGATAAAAACTTCTTCTTCTAATATACCATTCAGAAATGCAGATTTGACATCCATTTGATATACCTTGAAATTCTTGTAAGCAGCATATGCCAACAATGTTCTTACTCCTTCAAGTCTTACTACAGGTGCAAAAGTCTCACCATAATCAATTCCTTCTTCTTGAGCATAACCTTTGCAAACTAGTCTTGCTTTATTTTGAATGACCTCTCCTTTTTCATTCAACTTGTTTCTAAAAATCCACTTTGTACCGATTACATTTTTGTCCTTTGGTCTTGGGACCAGTGTCCATGTGTCATTCTTCTTGATTTGATCAATCTCTTCTGCCATAGCATTTATCCAATCTTCACTGTTAAATGCCTCTTTCACTATTCTTGGTTCAAATTTAGATATCAGACATGTGTTCTGTCTTAGTTTGTTCCTTGTCATCACTGGATCATCCTTATCTCCTATAATCTAACTTTGTGCATGATGTCTTCTGACATATTTGGCTGATATAGGCTCGGTAGGCTCTGTATGATCTTCTTCATCACTCAGTAACTGGATATTCTCTTTATTTCCTTTTGCATTTTTCTCGGTAGGACTTGTCAGTTGAACATAGACAAATTCATCATAATCTTCTGGTTCCTTGGAATTTCCTTCATCATTTCTTTCTGCAAATTCATCAATTTTCACATTTGCACTTTCTACTATTTTGTTAGATGATTTGATCAGACATTTAAATAATTTACTTCTAGAAGAATAACCAAGAAATGTTCCTTCTTCACTTTTCTGATCAAACTTGCCATTTCTATCATCCTTGTGTACATAGCATCTACTTCCAAAGATTTTAAAATAACTTACATTAGGTTTCTTATCATACCGGATTTCATATGGTGTCTTCAAAGGACCTTTCTTTAGTTGTACTCGGTTCAGGGTGTAAACTGCTGTGCTTATTGCTTCTCTCCAAAATGTTTGTGGCACTTTCTTTTCAATCATTAGGGTTCTGGCACAATCCACAATAGATCTGTTTCTTCTCTCAGCAATTCCATTTTGTTGTGGAGTTCTCAGTGCAGAGACTTGTCTTTTTATACCATGATCATTGCAGAATAAGTTGAACTCATCAGATGTGAACTCTCCTCCTCTATCTGATCTAAGACATTTCAGTTGTCTTCCTGTTTCATTTTCAACTCTTGCCTTGTACCATTTAAACATTTGAAAAGCTTCTGATTTTTCTTTTAAAAACATTACTAACATCATCCTTGAGTAATCATCCACAAATAATATGAAATATTTATCACCATAATAACTTTGAACTTTCATAGGACCACAAAGATCAGTGTGCACAAGATCTAAAATTCCCTTGGAGGTGTAGGACTTACTTGTAAAGCTTGATCTTGTCGTTTTACCCATCTGGCATCCTCGGCACATAGAATTCTTAGGTTTTTCAAGACTTGGTAGACCTCTTACTCAGTGCTTCTTGCTTATTTTGATCAGATTATCAAAATTTACATGACAAAACCTTTTATGCCATAACCAGGTATCATCTATCTTTGCATACAGACATTTATTTTGAGTTGAGTCAAGGTGAAATGTGTTACCTTTTGTTTGTGTCCCGGTAGCAGTTAACTTTCCATGCTTGTCATGAACTTTGACAATTCCTTTCTGAAATTCTATTTGGTATCTTGTATTGTTTAGTTGTGCTACACTCAACAAATTGTATTTCAAACCTTCAACCCAATAAACATCATTGCATCTTGCATTGTCAAGAAGTGTTATGGATCCTTTACCTCTTACCAGACATGGTGCATCATTACCAAATCTTACATAGCCTCCATCATAGTCTTCTAACATAACAAACTTGTGTTTATCACCTGTCATGTGATGCGAGCATCCACTATCTATGATCCAAGAATCATTAGTATTTATGTGAGATATTAGGGCTTTTTATTCATACCTTTCTTCATCTGATCCATCTTTGATAGCCACATAAACTACTTCCTCTATATCAGTTTCATCTGATTTATCATCATTGGATTCCTCATCGGCTATTAAGCATGACTTTCTATCTCTTCTTCTGAAGTCTCGGTGTCCTCTGTAATGATTATCTTTCTGTCTATCATCTTGGTAATCTCTCTTTTTAGTAGAATCTTTGTTAGGACAGTTAGAAGCCATATGTCCTATCTTATCACAATTGAAACATTTCAAAGGTAGTTTTCCTTTATACTTACCTTTGCCTCTCGGTAACCTTCTGGCTAATAGTGCTTCAAACTCTTCTTGCTTTCTGATTTCCTCATATAGTTTGTGTACTTCCTCCACGTTCTTGCAAAATATTTCACTTGCTCCACTGTGATCCCCTTTAGTGTACTTACTCATTCTATCATTGTAATCATCAAATTCACCAATATGAAAAGAACTAAATGCAGATTCAACTTTATTTACCGATGACCCACTGTTATCAAAGTTACTTAACTCAAATGCATGTAGCTTACCAATAGTAGCATCTAAAGAAACTGGCATATTAGGTACAAACCTCAATTCATTGATTGCAGAGACTCAGATTGCATAAGCCGATAGAAGGGTTCTTAACAACTTACTTGTTATATCCTTTTCTTCAATAGTTCCACTTGCTCCTTTGATTTGATTGACAATCTCCTTTAGTCTTGTACTGTATTGGGTTATGTTCTCACCTTTGTTCATCCTCATAGATTCAAGATGTCCTCTTAGACTATCCACTTTTGCTCTTTGAACATGTTCATCTCCTCTATACACTGATATGAGCTTGTCCCATGTAGCCTTTGCATCATTGCAACCTTCTAGATCATTAAACTTTGAATCGGTCAATGTAGAAGTAATTTCAATCATTGCTTGGATATGTTCTTGCTTTGCCTTTATCTCTTCCATTGTCAATGGATAGGTGCTCGGTGTGATGAAATCATTCTCCAGATAATATACAACATATTCTCCAACTCCTGATAGGTGCAGCTTCATCCTTTTCTGCCATGTAGAGAAACTTGACTTGTTCAGCTTCGATGCATCCCTCTTATACATCTTTGGATCTTTTCCTCAAGTACCTTTAAACTTTTCCTTCCGGAGTCCAAAGCTTTGATACCAATTGATAGTTTTGATACTTAAAGATAAGTATAGATGCGAAGCTAATAAGATGAGAGGGGGGGGGGGGTGAATCATACAAACTTAATCTTCCATAAAAACATCAGATTCAACCTTGGTAACATATACTTCAGTAATATAACCAAAACTGCTAAACATGCAAACTCAAAAGCATATAAACATCTTAACAATCATAACACTAGATTTAACATGGAAACACAAATAGGGAAAAACCACTGTGGGATTTCGGACCCACTAAGAAATATACTCTTCTAGAGTATGCTCGGTTAAAAGCAAATCCTGTTAAAGATTACAAACACATTGCTAGATGTGACCCAGTTAAGGGATTTCCCTCAGATGTGTTAGGATCTTCACCTTGTTTGAAGTGACCTTGTTAAAGGATTTCAAACACTCAATCAAAATGTCACCTTGCTAGAGGGTTTTACAAATAAGACTGTTAAGTCCACTCGGTTAAGAGATTTTCTGTCACTTCACAAAATAATAGTAATAAAAATCTATCTGCAACTTCACATCTAAAATGCTAAAGCAGATTCTTATTTGCTCAATACAATATAGACATAGAACTAATCTTGTCCATCTGCTGGGCTCTATACTCTATTATTCAAAACAAATCTTCAAGCTTACGTGCTCGGTAATCACTATGTAGCATCCCTGTGCATACACTTGCCCGCATACATTGTTTATCAACAGTTCCCTATTTATAAACGATTCGCCAACTGCTTAATCTCCTTGATCACATTTCCCATGATCAATCATAGCCATCAGATCTTCAAACTTTGACCAGGTTCAATGTATCCTTAGATCTGAAAATGTTTTGCCCCGCCTTGGAACTTGCATATATTTCTTGGAACTTGTGCTAGGGTATTATGGTTCATTCCGAGTTGTAGATCTTCCTGCCGATTTTCCTTTGCCATAGATTATTTAACAAACTTCATTCACGACATACCAATCATTTAATCATAGCCAGCTCATCAGCTTCCTTCATTAAATAATGCTTTTATTCATTCAATGTATTCTATTATTACTCGGTTGCAACTCGGTAAATACTATACTTCACTCAGTAGACATTTTGCCTTCATTAACAGATAGCGATAACCTTAGGGTTTACCGACTAGGTTCCTTAGGGTTTACCGACTAGGTTCTTTGCTTGGTAACAGAGTATAGTATTAACCTTTCAATCAATAACATATGTAGGATATCAAAACAATCTAATCATCATGATCTCATCATTGTCTAACTCAGTAATAGTTTCCCATTGAATAACTTATTTCACCCCTTATCCATCATATTCTTTCTGTGTCTTTTACCGACATCTTTATACTCATCAAATCATACTTCTCAAGATATGGCAACATCATACTAAATTAGAAAATCAATTTCTTGACATCAATGACAAAATAATAATATTAAGACAGTAAACATCCTTAATCAGTTTTATCCTTAATCATCAACAACCTTCTCAATATCCTTATTGAAATGCCAACAATCTCTCCTTGTCTGTTATAATGGAAAATGCCAACAGAAATGATCATAATAAATATGCCATTCATTGTCACTTGTTACTTTTATGACACCTAAATCAATATATTGTTGTATTTTAGTTTGCAAAGCTTTACATTCATTTGTAGAATGACCATGGATTTGGTGATACTTGCAAAAATAAGAATTGTGTTGAATTTTCTTATGATTCTTTCTTTGATTTTTTAAATGGAGAGTGATAAAGTTGGCTTCAAGAAGCTCATACAAAATACTCTATTATTGTGATGAGTTGTAGGAAGACATAGATTTATTTGACAATGGGGGAGGGGATGCCGACAAAGAAGGACTTTGAAAACATAAACCTTGTTTGGAAAAGCATGATGTAGATTTCTTATAACCGTCAAAACATTTTGGTACATATCCTAAATCATGTTTAATACGTCCATGCATAGATGGTAAAATGTGAAGAGGAGAGGGTTCATTCTTAGTGTCAAAGTGTAAATAACCCCCATCATCGTCAAAACACGTGTTGGACTTGGATAAATGACACACAAGGCTCCTTCAAGGCTTCATTCTTAGATCAAGGGATCTTATACACATTAAAGGAGGGTGTAAAGTCTAATTTACCCCAATTTATTGCTAAGGAAATGGCATTGATAAGAGATTGTGCCATTGAAGGAATCACAGTATTAAAGAGGGAAATATATCTCACTTCATCATGAAATAAATTATAAGGATTAGGATCAACCTTTATTCTGTGAAGTTCATTGTTATATATTATTGCAAGTTTGGGAAAAATGGGCTTCTGGTGTGTTGTAATTGATGTTAACATTCTTTGGTTGTTATTAGTGACTGGTTGGTATAGTTGATATTGAGTTTTCTGTGCAGTTATTCTATGAGATTTGCTCCACATTTCTTCTATCATGTACATATATTCTTGCGGTTTGGATACATTGTTAAGCAATATTTAGAGATGCTAAATTTGAGATTTGGTGCTACAAATTGTAGTGCTAAGGAAGTTGTGTTCACCAGTGTGTGATGGTGTTTGATAGCATTTTCGTGTGAAATGCATGCTCTGCATTTCTTCACTTTATGGTTTCTGGTGTTGCAGTTTTGGAGATAAGTTGGTGATGTCCTAAGCTTCATTCTATTTAGTGGGCACAAGTTGGGTTTTAGACGCATGATTTTAAAGTTCAATGGTGTTTAATCTAGGTTTGGACAACCTTAGGTGTTTATCTAGTGTCCCTCCTAGACTTGCATTTTGATTTGCATTCTCAAAGACTTATTTAGACTTATGATGGATATTTGGATGGTTATTTATGACTCTACTATTATCTTAGGTGATATCAGTGATGATAGGACCTATGTGGATTTATGATTATCTGACATGATACATTATGTTTCAGAGATTTATGTGTTTGATGATGTGAGACCTATTATATGATGATTCTATGGATGCTAGTATACAATATTACCTTGATGAATGTATGTATCTACTTGACTTATGGATTTATATGTGATCATTGCCTATGTGGACCATGCAATTTATGATGATACTAACACCATCTCATGTTTATGGTTTATGTGATGTTTATGATTTATTGTGTGACTGTCTCTATGAGTAGAGACAATGCCATATCACTCATTGCGAGTGAGATATGTCATCGCGATTCTCTGCCACTTGTCTGTTTATTATGATGTATATGTATCGTATATGTTGTGTTGGTCTTTGATGTAGGTTTGCAGGTACAATACATTGACTCCACCTAGCTCCACAGGTCTGGGCGTGTCTTTATCCCAATGGCAAGTTGTCAGAGATGACATAGTTTCCCTCGCACACTCTAGGTCTAAGATGTGTACCCTGTCAATTGCGCCACGACGCAAGTTGTGGTTAGAGTCTTCCTTTATGTTTGTCCCCTTTGGTGTATGATGTTGGGAGTCTATGTTTATTTATTTGAGTATTGTGATTATTTTCTAATTAGTTGATTATGGATATTTATTTGATTACCTTAGAATAATGATTTCATTGTGAGATTTTATTCAAACCAATTTGGATTAATTTACTTGGTTAATTGGGTTATTAATTGATTTAATTATTATGTAATTTTGAACTATTAATCATCTATTTATTTATTTAGATTGATTATTGATGAGATTTAATTGTATTAATGGTTTATTTTATTTATTTATTGTTTAATGATTTACCTTTTTATCGATTTATTATTTATTTATATATTTTGTTTTTTTCTAAAACAAGGTGGCGGTGCCATTTATTATATTTTATTATATAAAGCTGATTCAAAGAGCTCCCGGAGAAAAGAACCAGTAAGAAAAACTCCGATCCTTGCTCTATAATACATACAAAGGTTCTGAGATTTAAATCTCAAATATGCCAAGAAATACAATATCTTATAGTGTCCAGAATACCGAGTGCCATAAAACATCCCCCAGTATCGAATATTTTCTGGAATGAATTGAGCAAGATGAAGTCTAAACCAAAACATCACGAGAGCTATGCACATTTACATAGTAGTCCACAATCTGTCTCTCTCATGAATTTATCCAACTTACAATCCAACACACTTCTCAAATTGATATCCCTTCACAATATACAGATGCAACAAAACCACAGGACCCTGCACTTATAATATCAGACATACCAATTTATATCATTATGAAAAAGACCACTGTATAGCTATATGTAATATTATCCTGTACCCATATCCTCCAAAATTTTTGCCTTAAGAATTGGATAAGAATCAAAATCACAATTTGGACCCATCATATTAAGTTCCTCCTTGGAACTTCCCATATTTGCCAAATGATCTGCAACCCGGTTCCCTTCTCTATACACATGTGAAATGGTGAAGTTTGTAAATGTATCAATTAGTGTCCATGCTTGTTCAAGTAAATATCTTATCTGCCAATTATCAATATTTCTCTTTATGCAAGCATTGATAATAATAGCTGAATCGCCTTCAATGTGTATATATGAGATGTTCAATTTTTTTACTAGTAGAATACCTTCAAGTAAAGCATATGCCTTTGCAAAGTTGTTAGTACCCGGTGGAATAAAAGAAGCTTTCAAAGATAAAACACATCTCGTGTGATCCCTTATGCATACTCCTATCCCTGCATCACTTGGATTGCCTTTAGAGGAGCCATCAAAATTTAGTTTGAAATGCATTGAATCTGGAGGACACCATTTACTTTATTTCTATCAATTTTACTAGTTCTCACTCTCGGAAGACAAGGTGATATAGGAATAGAGATGCCCTTCCAACAGTTAATAACTTGACCATCCCAAGAAGTAAATTCCCTATTTGAGTTGAACTGATTTAAGACTTGAGCATTAACCAGTTCTGATACTGATTTTTCAATATAATTGAAAATTTTAGAAAGAGGAGATGTTTTCTTTCTAAAAATACGCTTATTTCTTTCCCACCAAAGTGACCATACTACTATGGATGGGATCACTTTCCAAATATATGCAAAAAGAGAGGATGAGTATAAGATTGGCCATGACTGGAATAAATACCATACATTATCTGGAAGAGGTGTGCTAAAGGAAAGCTTATCAAGCATGAACTTCCAACAATAGTGAGCAAAATCACATTGGAGGAGGAGATGATCTAATGTTTCACTGTGTTCACCACAAAGTACACAAGCAAATGGATGTGCAATATTTAATTTAACAAGTCTCTCACTGGTGAGCATTCTCTTATGTAGAGCAAGCCAAGAAAATATCCCTGCCTTGGGAAGAACACTATTATTCCAACAGAAATTGTAGGCTCTTTGTGAATAGGATTGAACAGACATTTGATGAATTGCCTTATACTCTTCCTTGATAGAGTACTTTCCATTCTTCGTAGGGCACCATATCAAATTTTCCAAACCATTAGAGATAAAGATAATAGGGTTCTTGAGAATCAAAGAAAATTTTACCTTTTGACCCGGGGAGATTGGGAGTAGAGCTGGCTTCTTCCAAATGACACGATTTGGAGGCTTCTCAAGATCATCTATGTAATCATAAAGGTGTGAACCCCAATGAGTAGTAAATATAGGGATCACATCTACTAGGGAATCCTCTAGATTAAGAGGGGGGCGACCACTCCATGAATCATGCCAAAAGTTGACTTCTTTGCCATTATGTACTTGCCACGATAAGTATCTAGTAATCACATTCCTAGAGTCCATCATGAAGTTCCGAACTGCAGATCCTGATGGAGGATCAAGGCTAGTAAATATACGTGAAGGGGTAGGAGTATCTAAATACTTTTCTTGCATAATTTGACACCATAAAGCATGTGGTTTTTCATACATATTCCAAACTAGCTTTCCCCCAAAGGCCTTATTCCTTTTTGACAGATCGTGCAGACCCACCCCGCCTGTAGATTTACTCGGAGTCATTTTGTTGAGAGACACAAGCAGGATCTTTTTCTCTTCTAAAAGATTACCTTTCCAAATAAAATTTTGAATAATTTTCTCGATATGAGAGACAATAGATTTCGGGGCTTGAAGGACCGAAATGTAGTAGTTTGGAATTGTAGCCAAAACAATTTTGACAAGAAGGATTCTGCCTAACAGAGATAACCATCTAGCTTTCCACACATAAATTTTTCTTTTTAATCTGTCAATCACAAAATTCCAAAAAGAAGGTTTCCCTACTCCCATAAAGAAAGGGATACCTAAGTACGATGATGGAAGAGAATCCACTGGAAAGCCCAATGTCTGGATAATGCTGTTAGACACCATTTCAGAAGTATTGAATATGAATAGTTTAGATTTTTGTGCACTGATTTTCTATCTAGATCTAGAAGTATATATGTCCAATATTTTCTTAATATGTCTTGCTTCTTGTATATTGGAATAGCTGAATAAAAGTGTATCATCTGCAAATAAGGTGTGGGTGATAGAGATTGAGGTATTAGGGATGCATACCCCCTTCCAGAAACCCATAATCAACCGCTTATTGACCAATCTACTAAAAGCTTCTGCCATGATAATGAATAGAAAAGGTGATAGTGGGTCACCTTGTCGAACCCCTTGGGCGGCTCGAAAAAACCCAGAAGGATTACCATTAACAATAACTGAAAAATGTGCCCCAGAGAGGCAATTTTTGATCCATTTGCACCACTTATCTGAAAAGCCAAACTTTTTAAGCACTCTCAAAAGAAAGGACCAACATAATTTATCATATGCTTTCAACATGTCTAATTTAGCTATAAAAGTAGGGGACTGTGAAGAGTTAATTGAGTGCAGAACTTCATGGGCCACAAGCACACCTTCTGATGTTTCCCTGCCAGGAATAAAACCTCCTTGTTGAAGAGATATTACTTTAGGTATCAAGGATTTTAACCGGAGATAGATAGCTTTTGTGAAAATCTTGTACATTGAATTACATAAGGAGATAGCCCTAAAATCTGCAAAAGATTGAGGGTTATTGGATTTGGGGATAAGAGCAAGATGGGTTAAATTGAAGTTCTTGAGAATAAAAGCTTTTTGTCTTGACTCCTACAAAGCCATTAAAAGATCAAAGCCTAAAACATCCCAACACTTTTGAAAGAATAGTATGGTGAAACCATCAGGGCCTGGAGACTTGTTAGGAGCCATAAAAAATACCACCTCTTGTAATTCAGCAAGAGAGAAAGGTTGCATCAAATAATCATTATCATGTTGTGAAATCAAACAAGGAATGGAGTCTAACAATATGTCGACACTGGACTCCTCAGAAAAAAAAGGAGGGGAGGGAGCAAGAAGATTTTTATAGAAGAGTTCACCCTCTTCCCTAATTTCTTGTTCATTAGTTAATTTTCCCCCCGAAGAAGAGGCATTTATAGAAAATATAGTAGATGTAGCTTGCTTAATCTTTGCAGAAGCTTGGAAGAATTTAGTATTTTTATCTCCTTCTTTTAGTCATAATTCTTTTGATTTTTGTCTCCAGTATTCCTCCTCTCTAGAGCACAAATCTTCCCAGTAGCTTTGTAAATGCTTCTGCTTTAAGAAAATTTCTGGATTAATCCCAGTAGAAAAGATAAGTTCATTGACGTCCTTTTATTCCTTCTCTACCTTTGTTTTTTCTGCAAAGATATTTTTGAATACTTTCCTATTCCAGACTTTGATATTTGCTTTTACAAACTGTATTTTTATATAAAGTTGAAACATTTTGTTCCCCCTACAGAAGGGGGCACTCACCCACCATTGATGAAGTAGAGCATGAAAATGTGGGTGTCGAAACCACATTCTTTCAAACTTAAAAGAAGATCTATGATGAGAAACTTCATGTTTATCTAGACATAATTCGATAGGAAAATGGTCAGACCCAAAGAACGATAGAATTTTAGAGCTGAAAGTATATTTCTAAAGGATCCAGTCATATGAAGTGAAAAACCTGTTCAATCTACTTGCAAATTGAAGGGAAGTTCTTCGGTTTGTCCATGTAAATTTACCATTAGAAGGTGAAATGTCAGAAAGGGCATTATCAGAAACAAAAGATCTAAAGTCTTCAATCACCTTAGGTGCTGTAGGATTGCCTCCCTGTTTCTCATTATGAGACAAGATGGCATTAAAATCACCTCCTAAGATGATTTTCTGAACTCCCTGCTATTGGATCTAACAAGTAATAGTATTCTGAAGAACATGTTTCTCTTGAGGAGCTGTTGGGCCATAGATATTAAAGAGAACAAAGGATAAATCAAAATTTTCAATAAGAATAAGATGCCTATTTGTCCCTTGACTTAAAGTTTTTGCTTTGATTGTCTTGGTATTCCACAAGGTCAGAATACCACTGGAAGCCCCTACTGTAGGAATATGTATGAAATCCCATAAAGTCCATTTTTTAAAAATCTTTTGAGAGGCTTCATCTGAAAGCTTTGTTTCTTGTAGTAAAATTATGTTTGCTTGGGAGGAATCCAGCTGCTGCTTGATCCGCCCCCTCTTGTCAAAGGCATTCAAACCTCTGACATTCCAAGATAAGATCCTCATTGCATCCGAGAAGAACAACATGTTCTTCTCGGTCTTGTGTGGGGTGAAAACTTATCTACAATTGTGGTCTAGATACCTGCTGCAATCTCTTCTTGGGTTTTAAGAATCTTTGGCTTCCGACCTCATTTTTTAGGTGTTTTATATAACAAAGGAGATGAAGAAACCATTTGAACAAGAGAGAGATGTTGAGCAAAATCAAAGTCAAGTTGTGTGGAAGGCTGAAAGGGCTGATATGAATTATCTTCAACCACAAGGTGTTCAACATGACTAGATTCTAACAAGGATGAGAGAATGGGTGGTGAAGTATTGAGAGCAAGAGGCATAGCATCAACAACAGGGCACCCCAAATTTCTGGAAATTCCTTAAGAGCAATTTCATCTATCAAGTTCGGTGCAACAAAGATAAGGATATCATGTGCCATTAATTCAATATTTGGAGAATCCGATGAGGATCCAACAATGGGAGGACTGCGTTGAATCACATGGAAAGGTTGGCAATTAAACATCAAGTTGTGAATTAGGTTGACCTTTGTATTCTGTGATATATAGAGTTCCTGGAGTTGAGTATCTGAGTTTCCCATAGAAGTTAAACTCAAAAAAGAAGAAGTGGGCTGCCTAAAGAGAGAGGAAGCAAATATTTTCTTGTACAAACAATCAACCAGGATTGAAGAGCAGTGGATCTTAAAAGATACTTTCTTGTATCTCCCCCCAATTTTTTGCAGAGAACTTAAACTAGAAATAGCAATATGATAGTGAGGAGATTTCTTCAAATTGGAGGGCTTTGTTCTTTTTTCCGCTGGAAGTAAATCTTCAGTCACAGAGCCCAAAAAGGATTGAGAGGGCATCAGAGAGAGAGGAGAAACATCTTGAAACAACTGAGCACCCTGGAAATGTCTTGCAATATTATCAACATTGTTTATAGGTACAAAGCTCTCTGTTGAGTTAATTACACTTGCTGTCCCATTTGTTGTAGAAGGAGGAGATGGAGCATATTGATAAAAGGAGCATTTATGTTAATCAGTCACAAAGTCCTTGCAGACCCTAACAACATCAATGCCCGAACCTTGACACTGCAAATTAAAATGACCCAATTTATCTATACGGTCATCAATATCTTTAGTACCCTGTATGCAAATGTCTTGATTCCATTTCCCTATGGAGGAAGTCATTATAATGGACATGGGAAGTGGCTTTGTGAGGTTTAACAGTAAGCATACCCTGACAGTTAAATGGGCCAGTTCATATGGGATAAGATCATGCTTGATAAAAATACCCATTTGGTTAGCCAAAATTTCCACAATATCTGGATCATGATATTCAAGAGGGAGCCCCGAGAGAGTAATCCAAAAAGGAATGAAAAGAGGGGGAACTGACTCCATGCTAAAATTTGGAACCCACGCCAAAGTGATAATACCAATACCCTTATAGAACCATCCCTTATATCTATGAACACAATTTCTATATTCTTTAGACTCAAAAATGGCAATAAAAAAGAGAGACTACTTATCCATCAAAAAAATATCCTTCAAGCCCAACCAATTCTGTTTAGCCCAAAATGAAAGTTGCATAAGGAAATAGTAGAATGAAGTTTACCAATGAGGGTCATGGCATGTAGCAGATCTATTTGAGGTTGAATAAGGTGGTCCGACAAAATGATCTTATACATACCTTTAGATTTGCCTAATTTTCCAGTGTTAGCAACAATCTTGTTCTTTGGCGAGACTAGAGCCCGACTACCCTCTTTAGCTGTTTCATTTAGACATTGCCCATTACCTTCTACATCCGAGTTAAGTGCTTGTGGATCAGGAAGTAATGTGGAAGGGGTTTTCTTTCTCCAGCTCTGTGTAATCTGTTTTGGTTTGAAGGGTGCTCCTTGACGCAAGTTGTTTATTGGGAGATTGTTTGGGGTTGAAAGGAATTTGGGGTTTATCAACTGGGTATTGTTTGGCCAAGTCACATATGATGGAAGATTAGCAGGATTAGCCTGTGATTCAGATAGAGAATGATGTGAGAACTGTGGTGTCCCCTCACAAATGTCAAACGAGGGCTATGGTGTTCGATCTAGTCAGCATGCAAATTGATGTCGTAGGAATCTTCTTTCTCTCCCCTTATCCTGATGCCTGCCTGGAAACCGCTGGACTCCATCAAAAGAGTGTCTATTATTTGATATATCATCATGTAGCTGCCACATAACCCGCCTAACTCCCACAGGTCCAGGTCCTAGTAACCCTGGTTGCATGTTTCGTTGCATCACTCTGAGTTACTCAATGCTCAACTTTCTCTCACGGTTTGCCCTCGATTTTTCCAGTTTCCTGTTGCATTGCTATCGATGCTTAATGGCTTCTCTAGTTCGGGTTTCTAATCTCCCTCCTAATACTATTATTTATTTATATTGTTTTATTGTTGAAATGTTTTATTTATTTATTCTGTTTATTATTGTATTGCTTAATTTAATTTATTATTATTTTTGGTTTTGATTTATTGACTTTATTAAAATTATTTATTGATTTTTGTGATTAGATTTTATATTTTTAAGGTCTTATCTATTTAATTTATTTAATTACTTTTTTGGGTAAAGTATTATTAGTAATATGTTTGTATAAATTAAATATTGTCAGCAATTACATTTGAAATATATATTACCTACCCATTTATTTGATTGCTTGGGTGAAAAGGTAGATAAATAAAATATATTTATTAAATATTTTTTTTGAAAAATGTAAAGGTAGGTATAATATATAGTATAATGAAATATTTTGATTGGCCAATGTTTTGAATAGTTTTTCATATTTATTTGGTTTTCTGGAATGGTTGTCGGGTTGTTCTTTCGGCAGATTTTGGTTTTGATTTTGGAATTTTGATTAAAGATTTGGCTTGAGGATTGAGGATTGTTGTGGATTGCTCATCTTCAGATTTTTTATCATTTGGACCGTGTTTGCAAGTTAGTGGGATTCTTCTTTTGAAGTTTTTATTTTCCGGAAAGATTGTTCTCTCCGTGCTTGTGAAAATTGATTGCTGGTTATTGAGGAATTTTTTTTGGGAGATCTTGAAATTAGATGGAAGATTTTTAATTTGTTATTGAAAAGAATTTGGGAAGGGAAGTGTAGATTGTTGTAATTTGTAGATTTGAGAAATTGGTTGTCAAGATGCTTCCTATGTATTCACTGTGAATTATATGTTCCTTATTTCTGAGTTTTAATGATTCTAATTGCACTACTATGGAGTTTATGTCATCCCTATTTGTGTACCTTGAATCTCCCCTTCGTTTCGGTAAGAATATCTATGTGTTGGAGCTTCTTGAGTGTATTTTTCACTCTCTGTAAGTTGCATTTCCTGAGAGAAGAACATTAGGGAGATTTTATGATAGTGATTTGGGTTCCTTATGCTTGTTTAGCACTTCTTTCTTGTTTTCTTTTTGTTTTGCATATCTCCCCTTCATGCTATGTGCCTTTGGACTCAATCCGGGCACGATGGGAGAAAGTTTTGCTCATTGTTTTCATTTTTTGAGTATGAAATGTTGTAATCTTGGTGTTCTACAATATTTAATGCATTTTTCAGACCTTCTGAGTTGATCTGGGGTGTTGTGTTTGACTCCTTTACTGCTCAAGGAAAGTGCCCTATTCATTTGAGTCCCCCCATTTTTTTATTTTTTTTTGCATTTTTGGTCTTTTTATCCAAAACACTATTCTGGGAACCGTTGTAGAACATACCTAGAGTGCTACTCTACATCTCAGGTGTGCTAGAGAACTTACTCAGAGCATTGGCAAACATACCTAGAGCTCTGAACCCTAAACCTCAAGTTCAGGATCCAAAACCCAGATCGCTTCTCTATGACCCCAAAATGCTACAAAATAGACCAAAAAGGCTTCTGGATGCACCAGAAATGCTAGGAAACATACTAGGGCTACCACTCTGCATTCTAGGATCATTGCTTTGCTTTCCAGGAGAGCTAGACTTCTCTGGGGATCCTACAAAGTCAGTTTGAGCCTACATTTGTGTCTTGATGAGTTTGTGATTTCTCCAGAGGATTTTGCAGACTGTGTTGTCATTTTGAGAGTTTCATTTGATGCATTTTGATCCTTTATATTTTTTTTGTGCTCTGGTAAGAGGGTTCATGCCTCACCATTGAGGTGTTTCATATTCCGGTGAGAGGGAGAATGCCTCACTATTGAGGGATTGATTCTATGGCTTTAGTGGGACGTGTTATGCCTCATTGTTGAGGATTTGATGGAATTTTGATATATTTTATGGTTTTCATTCATGATAGGCTTTTCATTTATGATGATTTGGTGAAGGCTCCTTTCTACGAGTGTGGTTTATGAGTTCTCTTTGCTTAGTTTGTGCTTAGATTATTGTGACTATTCTTATATCACTTTGGGACTTCATGATGATGCTTTATGTTCTTTGGATATCTGTTTCTACCCTATGATGTTGGTCCATGGTAGGGAGAGTGGGCTCTTGCATGTGTGGACTAGGGTCTTGAGCATTAGGCCTTTAGGAGGGGGTCTAGACTTGATGGAACCTTATGGAGAGTTTATTTGTAATTGCAAGTGAAAGCTTTAATAATTGATTAGTGGGTTTGAGTATTTAGGAATTCACTAAGCAAGATAATAATTGGTTTTGGCCCCACCTCATAGCCCTAGAAGCGTGCGTGCTCGGGATGAGCTTGGGAAGACCGTTGGAGCTGTAAACCAATCTCCTTTGAATGGTTCCAAGGTTGAGATGGTTCCACATGTCTATCAGGGTGAGGCTTGGCCCCTTCTATTGTGAGGATAGGATGTGATGACACTCTTTCCCTACATGTGTCCATTATTTATATGCATTTCTTTGTTCATGCCTCTAGAGGTTATTTCCTTTGATTTAGCCATGTGATGTATTTGATGTTATATATTTCCTAGGTTGGAGTCTTGTAAATTCTTTTTGTATCCTTTGGTTGTCAGGTCTCAACTTAGGTCTTGAGTGTGAGTTGGAACCTTTTTTTATCTCCTATCACGGGGGGTGGTTCCTTTTTGGTTCCACATGGTCAGGTGGTTGATGCCTTCTTCCATTGGGATATTCTTCTTGGATGTAACGAGCGTGGATTCTTGGATTCTTCAAGTGATTAATGTTGGAGCTAATTTATATGTTCATGGAAAGAAGATATGGTATCATGATGATTTGTATATGTAAAAGTGATTATGCATCTTTGCATTAGGTATCTATATGTAATTGTAAATGAAATTGTAATAAGACATGATGTAGTGATTAGGAGAAGAATTCCTTGTTGTATCAAATGATTATTATGTAATATGAGATTATGGAATCTATGTGAAAGTGAAATGGAATAGTTTTATGTATTTGGGTTGCATTTGTATTCATGATATGGAATTGTGTTATGTTGTGTTGTAGAATAAATGATAAGAGAATAGAGTAGTTGCATTGATTCTTGTTTGAGTAATTAGGATTTTATTGGATTAAATGGTTGAATGGACTCTAAGTTATTTCATAGAGATTACCATGTGAATGAATTATGTATATGTATTGATGTTGAAAAGTAAATGGTTAGATGATTCTAGAATATGTTCTTCTAGTGAAATAAATGTTATGTTAGAATGTTGTCAAGTAGTGACGTTAAGATACCCTAGGGAATGATCGTGTTGCAAGAGTATATTGGAAATATGTAGATGATTAGAAAGAATTAATTTTCTTGTGTAATATAGAATTATGGTGTTATACATGTTGATATATGTGTTCATGCAGTTAGAAAATGTTATTTTGATGTATGTTAATGATTAGCATAGTGTGTTGGATGTTGTTTTTAAATTTTTTTTCTCCATTGCTTGTAGATTTTAGATAATTTCTCTAGGGTATTTTGGTAGTCATTACATCTGGTATCAAAGCCCATGTTCATACCGATAGTCCTGAAAATGATTGTGCAATTATTTTTTAGGCCTTAGTCAAAATATTGGTCATTTTGGATTTATTTTGCTCTCTGTCCTGTGTTTCATACTTGAGGTTTAGGGTTTTATGCATTTTTTATTAAGTCTTTGTTAAAACCTCTAAACCTATTCTAATTCGGTGTCACCTTTTTCCACTTAAAAATGAGGGTCATGTCGTCATTGGCGGGGCCATTTTATTTCCTAAAGTTATGTCTAACTTTATTATCCTAGGTGGGTCCCTTTTAATATTTTAGCCAACGCTTTATTATTTTCCTAAGTCTAAGCCTTTTAATTTCTACTGGTGACTTTATGTTAACAATCGAGCTACTAAAAGTTTCTGCTATCTGCACGTGCTTTAATGGAAGGTGATGTTATAATCTCGGCAAAAAAGGTGCTTTGTCGTTAGGCGGCTAAGACTGACGCTCACCATGGCAGTGAGGTAAAGATCGAGCAGATCTAATGGCTCTTGCAGCCTTGCGATTGAAGATGCATGAAGGATAAGGACCACAACATCACAAGATGATGCCACATGTCCAAGGCGGGCCAAGGAAAGCTGATGGTGGGACCGTGAAGCATGGTGAGACAACAGTGAGACAATAGTTAGGTGGTGGTGAATTGGAAGTTCTATGTCATATCTTTGACAGGTCTACTTGCCACATAAGATAGTCAATGTTAGATTGATTGATGCAGATCGTGCAATGCGCCAACATGGAGAAGATCAACGATCCAATTTTAAACTTAATTCAAATATGAATTTGAGCCGTTTATTAACTCGCGCGAGCAAGAATGGTGGATGAGATGGTGACGCTTCATTCTAGAATGATAATAAAAGCATTTTTAGAGCCATTTTTGGCTTACAAAGTGATTCAGAGGTGATCAGAAGGTGATTCCGGAGCTGGAGAAGATTGGAACGAGTTCTTGCAGTGCAAAATTAAGTTTCATCTAGTGCATACAAAGCCGTAAGTTGCTCAATCTTTCTTTTGTGTTTTCAGAGTGGTTGAAGTGTGAATTGTGTGAAAATTGTAAGGAAAATATTGTGAATTTCTCTAGGGTTTATAATTTGGCATAAAGAAGTTAGAATTTGCACATTTCTGTGTTGTAACTAATATTCTCGTGTTAAGACCTAGTTTTCTTCTTCCCTCTATGGTAATTAATAAGAAACCCTAGTCTAGTAAGATGGCTCCCCTACGAAACCACTCAGGACAAACAAAGTATCTAAAGAGAAACCTTTTTGATGATTTTCTTGATCAATTAAAGTCCTTGACATGTGATAGATATCAAGGGCACAAAATTGTTTAGGGCAAAACCCTAGGAGAAGGGTTAACTGATAAAGCATACAACATCATAGATGCTAGGGTACCAATGACTGGGGTAGAAATGTTCAGGTTATGGTATGGACAGAGAAATTTGCAATCCCCATTTTCAAGTGCTTGGCAATACGACTTGGGCAAGTTGGTAGTGCCGAATATATTCAAGGATGTCGACCTTGTCAAAGTTGTTGTAGATATGTATGACTCTGTTTCGAGGGTTATAAGGGGAAATGAGGGAGAGATTTTTTTGACAATTAGGTGGGAGGAATTCCAAGAGATTTTTGATATATATGAACCTTCTCCTACCCTGGTATAGATCTTAGGATTCAACCCTATTATAGTCATGCCACCTGATTTTATGTATATGGCTATACAAATTCAACATCCAAATTTTACAGTAATTTTTGATTTTGCTCCATACCTTGAAGAGAAGATTCATGAGGGGTTGCAAGATGTCAAGAATGGTGTATTTAGAACTCATTTCTACTAGTATTCTCTGCTAATGCACATGTTCCTATATAGAAATGTAAATTACTTTGAGGGCACCATGAATCTTAGAAGTACAGTTGACAACATTGAGGTGCCGACGCAACTTTGGAGCATGGATATGTCTTGGGGTAGGAAGGAGGCCAGTTTTGTGAGGTTTGACAATAGTTTTGCTTCTAAATTGAGGCAAAGATTAATAGTGAATCCACCAAGGATTCCCACGGAATTGCATAATTTTATAGGACCTAAGGAAAGGCTGCCATTTTTAAAAATTGAGCACAATTGGGAGGACATTATCGCTTATCCTATCAGTACAGTAATTAGAGTTTATGGTTTCCCTGGTGAGCCACATGTACTACCTTTCAATGTTCCTTTAAGATTGGGTTTTGCTGAAGTGATGTGGCAAATAGGATGCATACATGATAAGGATTTGAAGGGGAGGGGAAAATGAACCATTTTCCTTGATTATACTATTATTCCTTATTTTGTGATTATTAAAGGGAGATATGTGCATTTTGACAAGATTTTTGCACCATATCATTTAGGGGTCATCCTAGTCACACATAGTGACCCTAAAAGGTTTTACAATATATGCAGGGAAAGAATAAAAGGAGGTCAAATTAACCATAAGCATAATATCCCTTAGGATATAATAAGGAATGAGTTTTATTTCATGACTCAGGATTGGAGGAAGGAGAAATGGATAGGTTTTAGGAATCTATAAGCTATAGTGCAAAAAATGGATCCAAGCTATGATCCATTGAGAAATTTCACTCCATTTTGTGCCAAAATTGATTTTTTAATGAATAACTTTGATGAATTAATTCTTGCATTGAATGAAAAAATGACTAGACTTGAATAAGTCCATGGCCAACGGGCTGAGAGAATAAATTTACAATGGCCTACACCCATAACACCAAAAAATGTAGTATTCATTCATCAAATGAGAATGAAACCACCAGGCCCACGATCTCCTCGACCTCAAAGAATAGATGGGCTAGAAGAAGATAGACCCGATTATGATCCTTCCCCAAAGAGGATAAGAAAAGAAACAAGTAGTGAAGATGAAATTAGCAGTGATAGTGAAGAGTTGGTGAGAAGAAAAGGAAAGAAAATAATGAAGACAAAACCACCCCTAAAAGTACAAGAAAAACCTTTTAAGGGGGTCAAAATCATTGATCTTGAAGAATCAAACAAAATTCCCTCACCACCACATGTGCTCTTTTCACCTCCAAGGTAGGTTGGAGAGTAAGTAGTGGAACACCACATGGAAGAACAACAAGAGGAGGATTCTATGGTAGCGACAAATGCAGAGATGTAGATTGGTATCCCTCCTGTGCCACCCACATTAGAATTAGACCTCACTCCTTTGGGTATTCAGGGTAGAGCCTTCAGAGATGCAAGAAAGGAGGCATGTGATAGATTTCTTGAGGATGAGACTTTTGTGAGAAGCCCGACCTTCTTGTAATTTGTATTGAAAATGAAGATAGAGGAATACAAAAGGAGAAGCGCTAAGAGAAAGGCCCAAAGGCCAGACAGGTCTGATCAAGAAAATCAAGAAGTCAAGAATGAGATGATGGAAGAATTCAAAAGAATAATTGCAGATGAAGGCAAGATCATTATAAATCAGGTTGGGGTCTTAATTCTACTAGAGTGGGATATAGCAGATGCAATGGATTTTGATACCATTAGGAGATCAAAAGAATAACAATTCAGTTCAGAGAAAGAAGCAAGGTTAGCACTGAAAGGATCAAAATTTGTAGATGATTATGCAACCTTGGCAATATGGGCATTAGAGAAGGGACCTAGAAGGCCTAATATTAGTGATATAAATCCAAATTTGAGGGGAAGCCTCATCATAAAAAGAGCCTCTAATACATAAAATGTTGAGGCCTCAAAGTTAGCTGTTGATGTGGCCAAATTGGCTCACGAAACTTCTAAGAGGGAGGCCATGGAAAAAGAGGAACTTATGAAGAAGTTTGAAAAGCTTTTCAATGATTATAATGCAGTTCAAAGGAGATGTATGGAGCTGCAAACTAGAGTTCAACTTATTGAGCAAGGATAGATAGGAGAATCCTCTTCTGCTCCTACAATTGCATCAAAACCATCAACATCTAGGTCTCCAGCTACCACCCACGTAGATGCAACAATTCAATTTGACAGTGAGACTGATATCCCAAGCACATCATTTGTGCCATATGTTGATGATGAAGAGCCTACTAGATCAACTGATCCAACAGGAGTCCAACTTTTGGAGAAGGTCATTGAATTGGAAAATAAGCTAAAGGATTCAGAGGATCAGTCTGCCTCCAAGCAGAGAGAGATAGTTAGCTAAGTGCTAACTGATTTGAATGAGAAAGTGGATAGTAGGTTAAATAACATCCATTATTTATATTTTTTATTATTTAATGCTATTCAAAGTTTTGATAGAGACAAAGAAGTGGCAATCCCTTTGTTTACAAAATGGTTACAAAGGGGAAATAAACTTAGAATAATGTCAATGGCTTCTAAATATCATGCTGAGAGGCCACCTATGCTTCAACCCATTCATTTGTTGGTGAAATCAATGCAAGAAGCCCAGATTCTACTAGAAAGTATAGAAAGAAAGATAAGGGAGTTGGTGAGTAACTTTAGTGAGTTGAATGAAACACTTTTTCCAAGTATTGTGGATGAAAATGGGGCAATTAAGCCTTTACAACTTTGGAAAGAAGAGGCAGAAAGGGTCATCAACACTCAAGTAGAACTAATTTGTGAGGAGCTGGATACTGGCATGGTGGAGGACATCATGGACAAAATAATATGTACAAGGACATTCTTTGAGTCTTTTGAAAGAGAGGAAAATCAGGTAGCGGTTAAATATACTCCATATAGAGAAAAAGGCTAATGAGGTTATGAATTTAAAATGGCCAACTGATGAAGAATATGGCGAATGGAATAATACTTACTTGAAGGAGGAGTAACTACTGAAAATAGTTAGTTAGATAACTATTTGACGTGACAGTCTGGCAAACAGTTTTATCTTCTAGCAATGGTTACCTTTTTGAATGTAAACAACAACAAAATGGGTGCACATCAGAATCTTTTGGCAACAACAAGGAAAACATAAGGCAGGAAATGTTATGGTGAAGCAGTTATTTTGGTCTTGGTTGCAACATTCCTCAAAAGGAATATTTGGTAACAGAATCATGGGTGTTGAACCATTCTTGATGACAAGTGTCTCCTCTGGCCCGTAGCTTGTTTGCTCCCTTGTTTCTATAAAAGGGAATTCAAGGCCAAGAGATGAGGTTCCAATTTTGATCTCTGTACTTAGTTTTCCTAAATTAGAGTCATAGGTCCTAGTAAGCAGGTTTTAGGTGGAATGAGAAAATTGTAAATATTTTGTAGAGCAATAGATAAGAGTCTTGTGTCAAGTTTTTTGTAGGTTCTTGAAGGGGTTATATGTAAATTGTTTCATGACAGAAATAACAAATTTATTCAATAGAAATACAATTCTGATCAATTTCTCTCCATTGTACAATTCTGTCATGTTTTGAATGAAATATAATCAAGGATTTCTTTCATTCAGTGCATTGTTGTGATGTATGTAATTCGTGTTTATGCTCTTATCTAAGGGATCAATTAAATGCTAAAGCAAGATTGTAGAATGGTAAGGCTTGTTCATGGATTCGATAAGTAGTCTAGGTTGGGATTGCATATAAGAAATATTGTAAGGTAATATTATCTTAGATCTAAATGCCATTAGATAGAACTATGTTATAATTCATTTTATGTTGTCTGAATTCAAGCACCCAATGGAATAAGGCACTGATCATTAGCTTGTCTTCATCTTTACAGGAAGTTTGATGCTCCATTCACTTGTATTTTCTATAATTTATTGATTATCAGAATACATTTCATTTTATGTCTCTTATTACCATCTCATGCTCCAATAGGTTGAGGATCACTGAAGAATTTTGCATTCTTGAGCATTTTTCCTCTTTGTTGAGCCTGTATATGAGATCATCTACATTGTTTTGGTGTAATTTGTGAATATGGTGCAAAGATTAGAGATTCACCAAGGGATCACCCTCCCGTGTCTTGCAGAACCCAAAGTGTAGAAGGATTTGCGGAATCCTTGTCCTAGTTGGTCCAAGTTATAGAGAATATTAATAGTTGGAGTTGGATTCTCCATAGATATTTGAAGAATCAACTTGGTTTCTACCATTGTAGTGTAAAACCTTAGGGGAACCAACACATACACTAGGTAAATTGGTTTCATTCGAGCCTATTGTGAAAGTTAGCACATTAGCATGGGGTAGCCCAACAGTTTATCGATGCTTGTTATTTATTTTGCATAAGTTGCCCTAGACTCTCTCTTATAGTATCTTTTGCATCTTGGTTAGACAAGATGCCTGCTAGAGGTAGAGGTCATGGCCGTGGTCATGGTGGTCGCATGGGTACTCATTAGAATCATCATCCCAAGGTTTCTAAAGAGTCACACCATGAGGAATAGTAGCAACAAGATCAGGGAGCTAGTGATGCGATTCCATAATTGGTTACGACACTTAAAAATCTCCTTGAGTGATTGGGACTAGGACAACAGGAGAATCGACAGGAGGAGTATCATCATTTGGGTCATGAGCATAGACTTGAGTACCAGGAGCATGAGAGGGAGCATTCATGTTCACCTCATAGGAGAGTAGATGTTGTAGTGGATCAGGATGCAGTTGCAGCTGGTCATATGAGAGATCTCTTTAGGTCTCGTCCCCCTAATTTTGATGGTTCTGGCAGTGGATTGGAGGCAAAGACTTGGTTTCTTGACTTCGGTAGGTATTTTGCCATGCATGCGTATGGTAGTAACACCAAGTCCAAGTGTACGATTATGCATCTTTGAGATTTTGCTTCCACGTGGTGGCGTACAGAGGAGCAAAAGCTCCATTTGGATGTTGTGATAGTATCATGGGAGTTATTTCTTGAGCGTTTATGTGCTTGTTATCTTTTAAATATTTGGAGATAGCATAGGGATGATGAGTTCCATGATTTGAGGTAGCGGGGTATGACAGTTGAACAGTATGAGAAGAAATTATTTGGTCTTAGGCAATACTGTAGGATTGCAGATGATGATGCGATGCTTGTGCAATATTTTATTAGAGGTCTTAACAACCGCATTGGTGGTGATGTTCGGGTTCTCGAATCCAAGTCTATGGTGGTAGCAGTGGAGAAGGAAAGGTTAATTGAGGAGAAGCTATCCTTTGCATCGAGAGGTACTTCAGGTGTGCAAAATATTAGTTCTCCAGCTTCAGGATTAGTTGCGATAGGTGCTCAGTCATAGTTTTCAGGACAAGCTAGGAGTTATCCTTCTTCTTTTTGAGATGGTCAGCAACATCAAAAGAAGTATTTTTTAGGGTTTGAACTTTGTGCACGGAGATCGATCATAGCATGACAGGGATTGTGGTAGGAAAAATGATAAACGATTAGTTCCTTCTTAGCCAGTACAAAGTGTTCTGTAGTCTAGTAGAGGCAATGTGGAGCAGTCTAGTGCTCCTCTGGTTGCTTGAGGATTCACTAGAGGGAGTTGTTTCACATGTGGACAATTAGGTCACTATGCATATTAGTGTCCTTAGAGATCCACACAGATGTTAGGATAGAAATGCACAACTTCAGAGCCTATAGTTGATGATGCTGGTAGATCCTGTCATGTTTTCGCGACAATTGCTAAGCATTAGGCCAAGCATCAGGGAATGGTTGTTGAGACTATAGGTGAGATAGGTAGTATCTCTTGCTTGGTATTATTTGATTCTTGTGCTTCTGATTCTTTTATTTTTCCTTGTTTAGTAGAGAGATGCGGGCTTGTTGTGGCAAAGCAGGCTGATAGGTGGTAGGTTGAGTTGGCTGTGAGATCCAAGGTGGTTGTGGATTCCCTTGTGCATGTTTGTGTTTTGGAGTTGGGTGTGCTCTCTACCACGGTAGATATTCATGTCTTATCTTTGGGCTCCTATGGAGTGGTGTTAGGTATGGATTGTCTTGAGTCTCATCAGGATAGGATTGATTGTTGGGGTAAGAGAGTGAAGTGTTTGGATGATAGCGGGAAGAGTGTGGAGGTGGTAGGTATTCAATGACCTATCTCTCTTCGCATGATTTTTGTGATGCAGATGAAGCGTTGCATGTGCAAGGGATGTCAACCTTTTGAAGTTATAGTGGATGAGTTGGATGAGGGTGAGAGTAGAGATGATGTCTTTTCTCATCATCATATTTTGTAGGAGTTTGCAGAGGTGTTGCTGAGTGAGATTCCAGGTATGTCACCTAAGCACGACATTGATTTCAAGATTGATTTGATTCCAGGAGTAGAGCCTATATCTAAGGATCCCTATTAGATGACCACTCAGGAGTTGAGTGAGTTGAGATTGTAGCTAGAGGATTTGTTGGCTAAGGGGTTCATTTGGCCTAGTGTTTTGCCTTGGGGTATGCCAGTGTTGTTTGTGAAGAAGAAGGATGGGTCTCTTCAGTTGTGCATTGATTATAGACAGTGGAATAAGGTGATGGTGAAGAATCATTATCCTTTGTCGAGGATCAATGATTTATTTGATCAGATTAAGGATGCAAAGGTCTTCTCTAAGATAGACCTCAAGTCCGGATATCATTAGTTGTGGTTACATGAGGCATATATTCACCGTACAACTTTTCGCATGAGGTATGACCACTATGAGTTCACAGTGGTGCCTTTTGGGTTGACGAATGCTCCATCGGTTTTCATGAGTTTGATGAATAGAGTGTTTTGGACCTATCTTGACAGATTTGTTCTCATGTTCCTAGATGATATTTTGATCTATTCGAGGACATAGGAGGAGCACAAGGAGAATGTGTGGCTAGATTTACAGTGTCTCTGTGAGAATCAGTTATACGCCAATGTGGCAAAGTGTGAGTTTTTCCAATTTGAGGTGAAATATCTTGGCCATGTTATTTGAGGAGAGGGTATCATAGTTGATCCCTCTAAGATTTAGGCAATTGTGGATTGCCCAACACTCACTAATGTGGGTGAGGTACGTAGCTTTATGGGACTTGCGGTCTATTATCAATGTTTTTTTTCAACATTTCTCTAGGATTGCACATCCTATTATTTCTCTTCAGAGGAAATGAAAGAAGTTTATTTGGTTAGAGCGGTGTGAGAAAACTTTTTAGATTCTAAAAGAGTGTTTGACTAATGCACCTATCTTAGCAATTCCAAATCCTTTGGGTGATTTGTAGTATGTAGAGATGCATCCTTGGAGGGCCTTGGAGCAGTTCTCATGAGGATGGACATGTGATTGCCTATAAGTCACGTAAACTCAAAGATCATGAGTTGACCTATCCCACTCATGATCTAGAGTTAGCAACAATTGTTCATGCAATGGTTAGATGGAGGCATTTCCTTCTTGGGCATCAATTCTAGTTGCACAACGATCATCGCAGTTTGCAGTATATCTTTACGCAGCCAAATCTGAACGCTAGGTAGCAACATTGGATGGAGTTTCTATGTGACTATGACTTCTAGGTGAAGTACATACAGGGTAAGGATAATGTGGTAGTAGATGCATTGAGCCGTAGGAGTCATGAGGTATCAACAGTGGTTCTTAGTGTTTATTTGAGGAGTTGTATTCTCAGTGCACTTCTAGCAGATGCTTGGTATCAGGAGATTAGAGAGGAGGTTGCTTCAAGGAGGCCTTTGGATGGTAGGTATACATGATATTCACTAGAGTCTGATGGCCTTCTTCGTCATTTGGGGCATATCTATGTTGCACCATCGGATGGTCTTCAAGCATTGATTCTATCAGAGGCTCATCGTGCACCTTACTCGACACATCTAGGTGTCATGAAGATGCACGTGGATCTATGATAGCTATATCATTGGGCAGGAATGAGGGGAGACATAGAAGATTATGTATCATGTTGCTTAGAGTGTCAGCGGGTGAAGGCAGAGCACTGACATCCAACAGGTTTGTTGCAATCAAATTTGATTCTGGAGTGGAAATGGGACATCATATCCATAGACTTCATCGTCTGTTTGCCTATGTCTTCACGTCGTCATGATGCTATTATGGTCACCATTGATACGTTGACCAAGGTAGCTCATTTCTTTCCAGTCAGATCTTCTTACACAACAAAGTCAATGGCTCATATCTTCTTGGAGTAGATAGTGAGACTACATGGTATTCCTCGACAGATCATATCAGATCGTGATCCGGTGTTCACTTTAGCATTTTGGAGATCCCTTCAACATGATTTAGGAGTATAGCTTAACTTTAGTTCAACATATCATCCAGAGATAGATGGCCAGACGGAGAGGGTGAACCAAGTGTTGGGGGGCATGTTAAGGATGTACATCATGGATTAGCAGTCTAGATGGGAGGAGTACATCCATTTGGTTGAGTTCACATACAATAATAGATATCATAGTTCGATTGGTATGTCTTATTTCCAGGTATTGTATGGTTGCCCATGTTGTACACCCTTGAGTTGGGATAGATTAGAGGATAGAGTTCTTGTTGGATTTGAGATGTTACAAGATTTGGAGCAGCAGGTGCAACATATTAGTGAGTATATGGCAGCAACACGGGATAGACAAAAGAAATATGCAGGTGCTCATCGGGTTGATTGTTAGTTTTCAGAGGGTGTCAAGGTATTTTTGAGGGTGCATCCACAAAAGAGTCCTCTCCGATATGGAAAAGGCTCTAAGTTAGCGTCTCGCTTAGTTGGACCATTCGAGATATTGGAGAGGATTGGTCCTATAGCGTATCACCTAGCCTTTCCACCCAACTTGTCCCGCATCCATTATGTATTTCATGTATCGGTTTTGAGGCCTTATTACCCTGATGTGACAGATGTTTTGGATTGGCATTCATTGTAGGTAGAGGATGAGCAACTTTGTAGTACCCCTACCCTAGATAGCTTTGTAAAACCGGTTTGACCTTGGTTGACTTTTTATGTGGCAATCTTGAATGGTTGAATTACCATGAGGTAATGTTTAGTCAGATATTATGATTATTGTGAGTATCTGTTAATGTGCTTTCGCATTGATTCTTATGTAAGTTTAAACTGTCCTCCTGATTCTTGTTATTAATATATATATATATATATATATATATGTATGTATGCTTGTTTGACTCTTGGTTGCAGGAGATTGCAGGTACAGTACCGCCTAGGTGTAAGGTTCATCTTCACCTGGATTCGCAGGGTTTAGTATACCTCTTTCATCCTTAGAATTTGGGTTAGGTGGTCGTAAAACCTTCAGTTTACCCTAGTCATACTCAAATGAGCGTCGCTTGTGTTCCATTAGTTTTCTTTTCATTTGGGTTTGCGGGTTGGGTAATTGGTTGGCTTACTTGGTTTGCATGCTTGGCGTGTGGTAAATAGAGTATTTAACCCTAAGTATTTATTTTGATTTAATGTGTTCATTTACGCATTAGTAATTGAGGAATTAAAATAAATAGGTTTCTTTTATGTGATTAATCATTAATTAAAAAGATCGCTCTATTTATTTTTGTAGCGAGTTTAATTTAATGGTTAATTTTAAATAATGAACTTATTCAGTTTATGCATTTTAAAAAGGAAAGATTTAAATTTATTCGAAATAGAAATAATTTATTCTCTTTTGCTTTTTGGAATAGAAAGATTAATTTTAATTATTTAAGAAAATCAATTTTGATTAAGAAAAGTGAGTTTTATTCATATTTATTTTATATAGTGTGTAAGATTGATTTTAAGAATTTAATTTAATTAAAGATATTTTACCCTCATTAATATTGTGAAATGCAACTATTAGCTTTGTTAATTAAAAATTAAATGAGGGAGAAAAGCGTTTCTTTTAATTAACTAAATTTATAATCTCAATGCATAAACAATTCAACTATGAGATAATTCCATAAACTTAATTAATTAATTAATTAATTAAATTAAGTTGCAAGCTGCATGATATTAGAAATATATTTTTATTTAAATGTTAGTGGAAAAATAAATTAGATTAATTATATTTATTGTTCCTATAATTTTAAATAAATAAATAAAAGAATAAATTAAAAAAAAAATGAATAAAAGAATTAATTGGAATTAAAGTATTGTTTTAATTCTTTATTTAGAAAATTAGTTAATTTGCATGAGAAATGAAAAGAAAGAATAATGATTTTTAATTATTGCATGTTAGCTTGTCTTTTGTTATAAAATTAGAAAATAAAATAAAATTACTTTTATTCTAAATTTAGGTTTTTGAGAAAAGCTATTGAACCTAGAATTTTAGTTTAAATAGGGAATAGGTCTTTATTTTAGATACATAGGAAACATGTCAAGGATTTAGGTGAAGAAATTTATTGGAAGCCTGTGGAAAAGATTAGGGCTCTTCTACAGAATTCTTCCAGGAAAGTAATACCAGGTTGGGTGGCTTCTTTGATTGTTGATTTTGAGAAAATAATTCTATTTCTTCCATTTCTCTCTGAATGATGTGTGTGTAAATTATTGTCAAACCCAAAACCCTCTTCTAGTGAATTTGAGTTTTGTTTTAAAAATTCATGCCTGATGTGTATTTCTAGTTTATGGGAAGAATGTAATTTTGGGAAAATTAGAAAAATTATTATAGAAAATTTGTCAAGATTTTATGATGCATGGAGAGTTGCAAGATTGGTGAAAAAGGGTATTTATCTGAGAAATTAACTTCTCTCGTTTGATTTTTAGTTACAACAGTTTTGTTTATTTATGGAATCTCTATGAAATGGTTTTTATTACCTTAAGAAAATAAATTTAATTATACATTAAATTTATTTGGGTTAATTAAATAAAAAAAATATATATGAAAGATTAAATTATGTGAAAATGGAATTATTGGAAAAATATTGTTTTTGTTGAAATTAATGTTAAATTTTTTATTTAAAAATACATAAAAAGAAAAATAAAATATAAAAAAATTAATTTATTAATTTTTTTGCGGGGAGGTATTGCCTCTACCCACGCGGCACTACCCATAGGTAGCGTGTGCTACCATAGGGTAGCAGCGCTACCCAAGGGTAGCGTTGATTGTCATATGGCAGCAACACTGCCTCAGGGTAGTTATTTTAGAGTTTAAATGTAATTTTTAATTTTTTAAATTTTATTTATTATTTTATTTGTTATTTAGTTTTTTTTTTAATAAAAATAAAATAAAATAAATAATAAATAAATAATATTAAAATAATTATAATGTGTTAATATATATATGTATATTTTAATAGACATATATGTATATATATAGTTGTTTAATTTTCATTTGTCAATTTAAAGATTTTTGTTATATGAATAAAGAATTTAGAATTTTGTAATTTTAGAAAAAAGAAAAAAAGCTTAGAATTTTAAATTCGATATTCTTATTGGAAATATATTAGGAGTTTAATTCATATGTGAATTTATTTAACTTTATTGGACAAATAACAAGATGGATTTATTAATATAGTTGTATTTCCTTGTCTTCTTAAAAAATCTATTTAATTATGTTCTTGATTGTTTAAAGAAAAGACTGCCTGTAATAGGATCTTGTGTAGATGGTGTTATCAGTCAAGTTTAATTTTATTGCAATTCTGGTTGAGTTGTCATTGTGTCCTATGTTGATATATTTGTTTGGACCCTGTCGTTGGATGATTTGGGGTACCTGTTTATGTCTTTAGTTTCTAGTTTGGTTGTTGCCTTGTGATGGTGTTTTGACTGGTCTTGTTCTGTATGTGATTGTCAAGTGTTGACTTGTGGTTGACCATAGCGGGTCAGGTCTCTAGTTAGAGTATTTTTGGGCAGTGGACCTTGTATCAATTTAAATGTGTTTAATTGGATCCGTTTCTATGTAGGGATCATTGATGTAATTATTGACTGATGTGGTCAATTGTTTATTGGTATGATTTGCCTCGGTGGAAGGAATGTAAATGACGTGGAACTTATGTACCCTTAACTAATTTAAATGAACAAAGGGGTCTTGCAGTTGAGCAGACCCGAAGATGTAGCCCTCTAGGGGTGAACTCCGAGATCACTTTGGTGTTAGGTGTTGCTTTTGTACTTAGGTTTTCTTTTTCAGTTTTAGCATGCATGAATGGCATTATGGTAGTATGTATGAAGTGGATTAGATGAAATTAATTGTAAATGCATGTCTTTTAAATGTAGTAAATTGGATCATGAAAGAATGTAGTTTGGAATAATGGAATATATTTAGGAAATTAAGTATGCATGGAAAGATCTCGTTAGTTATGGTGAAATTCAAGTGTGTTATTAATTAGATGCGTGACTTAAATTTTAATAAGACAAATATGAACGAAAGGTATGATTAAATTGTAATTCTAATGGATGAACTTCATTTGGGTTATTTACATTTTCAATCTTGATATTAGCTATATTTTAACCTTAATGGATGTATTCATATGTTACCTATGATTTAGTCTTAATGAAAGAAATTATTCTTTGTATAAGTATTATCTTGTCTTGAGTTAAGTTAAAATTGGAATAAAGTAACCGCGTTGGGAAACTCTTTAGGTGTTAGTTGATGTCTTCCACTGTATAATTTGTTCTTTGATATCTCATTGTATCATTAGGCTATGTTTAAATTTAAAAAAAAAATTATTGCACTCCATTCGTGTGTTTTAGCTTAATTCCTTCAGGGTTTCCTGGCGGGGCATTACAAACTTTCTCTAGAGCCCGTGTACATTCTTCAGCATCAGAGGCTGACCCTCAGGGGTCAGGACGTAGAGTATGTAAGGGTCAAATGGGACCCGGACAATGATTCTTCGGCAACTTGGGAGGATGCTACATGGATGAGAGAGTTATACCCCTATTTGTTCTCAGGATTCCAGGAGTAAGCCTAGGCAAAGGGGGGGAGGATGTAGTGTCCCTACTAGACTTGCATTTTGATTTGGGTTCTCATAGACTCATTTAGACTTATGATGGATATTTGGATGGTTATTTATGAGTCTACTATTATCTTAGGTGATATTAGTGATGCTAGGACCTATGTGGATTTATGATTATCTAACATGATACATTATGTCTTGGAGATTTATGTGTTTGATGATGCGAGACCTATTATATGATGATTCTATGGATGCCAATATACAATATCACTTTGATGAAAGTATGGATCTACTTGACTTATGGATTTATATGTGATCATTGACTATATGGACCATGTGATTTATGATGATACTAACCCCATCTCATGTTTATGGTTTATGCGATGTTTATGATCTATTGTGTGACTGTCTTCGTGAGTAGAGACGATGCCATATCACTCATTGCGAATGAGATATGTCGTCACGATTCTCTAGCTCTTGTCTATTTATTATGATGTATATGTATCGTATATGTTGTATTGGTCTTTGATGCAGGTTTTTAGGTACCAAACATCGACTCCACCTGGCTCCACAGGTCTGGGCATGTCTTTATCCCAATGGCAAGTTGTCATAGTTGGCATAGTTTCCCTCACACACTCTAGGTCTAGGATGTGTACCCTGTCGATTGTGCCACAACCCAAGTTATGGTCAGAGTCTTCCTTTATGTTTGTCCCCTTTGGCATATGATGTTGGGAGTCTATGATTATTTATTTGAGTATTACATTTATTGTCTAATTAGTTGATTATGAATATTTATTTGATTACCTTAGAATAATGATTTCATTGTGAGATTTTATTCAAACCAATTTGGATTAATTTACTTGGTTAATTGGGTTATTAATTGATTTAATTATTGTGTAATTTTGAACTATTAATCATCTATTTATTTATTGATGATTGATTATTGATAAGATTTAATTGTATTAATGGTTTATTTTATTTATTTATTATTTAATGATTTACCTTTTTATCGATTTATTATTTATTTACATTGTTTTATTGTTGAAATGTTTTATTTATTTATTCTATTTATTGTTGTATTGCTTTATTTAATTTATTATTATTTTTGATTTTGATTTATTAACTTTATTAAAATTATTTATTGATTTTTGTGATTAGATTTTATATTTTTAAGGTCTTATCTATTTAATTTATTTAATTGCTTTTATTGGGTAAAGTATTATTATTAATATGTTTATATAAATTAAATATTGTCGACAATTACATTTGAAATATATATTACCTACCCATTTATCTGATTCGTTGGGTGAAAACGTAGGTAAATAAAATATATTTATTAAATATTTTTCTTGAACTATGTAAATTTTTTTTTGATTGGCTGACATTTTGAATAGTTTTTCATATTTATTTGGTTTTCTGGAATGGTTGTCGGGTTGTTCTTTTGGCAGATTTTGGTTTTGATTTTGGAATTTCGATTGAAGATTTGGCTTGAGGATTGAGGATTGCTCATCTTCATATTTTTCATCCTTTGGATTATGTTTGCAGGTTAGTGCGATTCTTCTTTTGAAGTTTTTATTTTCCTGAAAGATTGGTCTCTCCATGCTTATGAAAATTGAGTGCTGGTTATTGAGGAATTTGTTTTGGGAGATCTTGAAATTAGATGGAAGATTTTTAATTTTTTATTGAAAAGAATTTGGGAAGGAAAGTGCAGATTGTTGTAATTTTCAGATTTGAGAAATTCGCTACCGGGATGCTTCCTGTGTATTCACTGTGAATTATATGTTCCTTATTTCTGAGTTTTGATGATTCTAATTGCACTACTATGGAGTTTATGTCATCCCTATTTGTGTACCTTGAATCTCCCCTTTGTTTTAGTAAGAATATCTATGTGTTGGAGCTTCTTGAGTGTATTTTTCACTCTCTATAAGTTTCATTTCCCGAGAGAAGACCATTAGGGAGATTTTATGACATTGATTTGTTTCCTTATACGTTTTTAGTGCTTCTTTGTTTTTTTTTTTTTTTTGTTTTTCATATCTCCCCTTCATGCTATGTGCCTTTGGACTCAATCTGGGGACAATGGGAGAATGTTTTTCTCACTGTTTTCATTTTCTGAGTATGCAATGTTGTAATCTTAGTATTATTCAATGTTTTATGCATGTTTGAGACCTTCTGAGTTGATCTGGGGTTTTGTGTTTGACCCCTTTACTGATCTGGGCAAGTGCCCTATTCATTTGAGTCCCCTTTTTTTTTGTATTTTTGGTCTTTTTACCCAAAATGCTATTCAGGGAATTAGGAGCACTGCAAAACATACCTGGAGCACTATTCTACATCCAAGGGATGCTGGAAAACCTACCCAGATCACTGGGAAACATACCCAAAGCTCTGAACTCTAAACCTCAAGTGGATGACCCAGAACCCATAACGCCACTTTGTGATGCCAAAATATTGTAGAATGGACCAAAAATGCTGCTCGATGTACTATAAATTCTAGGACACATACTAGGGGCGCCACTCAGCATTCCAAGAGTACTGCTCTGCTTTTCGAGAGAGCTAGATTGCTTTGGGGGTCCTAAAAAGTCAATTTTGAGCCTGAATTTGTGCCTTGATGAGTTTGTTATTTCTCCAGAGGCTTTTGTAGACTATGTTGTCATTTTTTAGAGTTTCATTTGATGCATTTTTATCCTTTATGTTGTTTTTTGTGCTTCGGTAAGAGGGTTCATGCCTCACCATTGAGGTGATTCATATTCCGGTGAGAGGGAGAATGCCTCACTATTGAGGGATTGATTCTATGGCTTTAGTGGGACATGTTATGCCTCATTGTTGAGGATTTGATGGAATTTTGATATATTTTATGGTTTTCATTCATGATAGGATTTTCATTTATGATGATTTGGTGAAGGCTCCTTTCTATGAGTGTGGTTTATGAGTTCTCTTTGCTCAGTTTGTGCTCAATTTATTGTGACTGTCCTTATAGCACTTTGGGCCTTCATGATGATGCTTTATACTCTTTGGATATATGTTTCTACCCTATGGTGTTGGGCCATGGTAGGGAGAGTGAGCTCTTGTATGTGTGGACCAGGGTCTTGAGCATTAGGCCTCTAGGAGGGGGGTCTAGACTTGATGGAACCACATAGAGAGTTTATTTTTAATTATAAATGAAAACCTTAATAATTGATTAGTGGGTTTGGGTATTTACGAATTAACTAAACAAGATTGTAGTGTCATAAAATTGTGACCCCTGTAGTTTTAACCACATTTTGTGTCCTGACCTTGGCGACAAAATCTCCTTCCTTAACCAAGACCTATTTTTGCATTTCCAATCCTTCTCCCTTCCTCCTTCATGTCTTGTATTTTCTCTAGACCCTATCGGACCCCAAAATAGGGCAGGACAGGGGCGTGGCACCGTGGTCCCCCTAGGACAGTGGTGTGGAACCCCTGTCCCCACCTCCTAGGGTGGTCCTATGTGCGGGTTGCCTGATCTCCTATGCAATTCTTATTTTCACAGTTTTTTATTCCTCTTTGTCGACCTTCAATGGTTGAAAGTTAATCCTTGAGGCATGCATAAAAAGGAATTCAATACCCTCATTCATGAGAGGATGACATATGGATAGTGGATAGATGGATATAGAGTATAAGGAGAAGATATAAGATTTCAAGGTCATTACCAAGCATTCAAGGATTCAAGTCTTCTTTATTCATCCATTGGAGCAACATTACAACATTCATTTGCAAGCATGTGTGTGTGTGTTAGGGTTTTATCATGTTACATGCCATTTCATATAACATTTGTGGTTACATTCAAGAAGCAAAGCAATCATCATCAGCAAGTTGCAAATCTACAAGGTATACATCTCCAGTTTATATTCAAGCGTTTGCAATTACTTTCTTTCTAGGTTGATTCCTCAACCAAGGTTTGACTAAGGCAAACCCTATCCAAAACCCCCCTTTCTTCTCTTTCTATGTGTAGGTTGCAGCTGCACAATTATAATTGCAGGTTTGGGCTTCATTTGCAGAGACAAAAGAACCCTTTTTGTTTCACGGATTTTGTGGCGGACCATGTACATTCCTGCCACGGTCCCGAGGACTTTTCTCCAAATTTGTAAGGCAGATCCACATTAGTTTAATTAGCTCAGATTTGAAGTTACAACATGATCCCAAACTGGTAGCACCTCAGTTCACCCATTTTCTCTCTCTTTTCCACATAGTCAACAAGTCAACTTTCTCATTTACAAATGAGGGTAAATCACACTTCAACACTTGCAATCCACTTAGTATTTAGATCCTTGTCTCTCTTGAATTTGGATCTAGTGGATTCAACCCTTCTTTTGAATGTAAATTTCCTCTCCAAGTGAAAATCATCCTAGTGGCAACTTTCTCTCTCCTAGGTGGGGAGTCACTAGGATCCAATTTTCCACTTTACAAAGATAATAATTGGTTTTGGCCCCACCTCATAGTCCTAGAAGCGTGCATGCTTAGGATGAGCTTGGGAAGATAGTTGGAGTGGTAAACCAATCTCCTTTGAATGGCTCCAAGGTTGAGATGGTTCCACATGTCTATCAGGGTGAGGCTTGGCCTCTTCTGTTGTGAGGATAGCATGTGATGACACTCTTTCCCTACATGTTTCCATTATCCATATGCTATGCTTTGTTGTTCATGCCTCTGGAGGTTATTTTATTTGATTTAGCCATGTAATGTATTTGATGTTATATATTTCCTATGTTGGAGTCTTGTAAAGTCTTGTTGTATCCTTTGGTTGTTAGTTGTCAACTTAGGTCTTGAGTGTGAGTTAGAACCTTTGTAATCTCCTAGCACGGGGGGTGGTTCCTTTTTGGTTCCACATGGACAGGTGGTTGATGGCTTCTTCCAATGGGATATTCTTCTTGGATGTAGCGTGCGTGGATTCTTGGATTCTTCAAGTGATTAATCTTGGAGTTCATTTCTATGTTTATGGAAAGAAGATATTGTATCATGATGATTTGTATATGTAAAAGTGATTATGCATCTTCACATTAGGTATCTATATGTAATTGTAAATGTAATTGTAAATGAAATTGTAATAAGACATGATGTAGTGATTAGGATAAGAATTCCTTGTTGTATCAAATGATTATTATGTAATATGATATTATGGAATCTATGTGAAAGTGAAATGAAATAGTTTTATGTATTTAGGTTTCATTTGTATTCATTCTATGGAATTGTGTTATGTTGTGTTGTACAATAAATGATAAAAGAATGAAATAGTTTCATTGATTCTTGTTTGAGTAATTAGGATTTTATTGGGTTAAATGGTTGAATGGAATCTAAGCTATTTCATAGAGATTACTATGTGAATGAATTATGTATATGTATTAATGTTAAAAAGTAAATAGTTAGATGATTCTAGAATATGTTCTTCTAGTCAGATAAATGTTATGTTAGAATGTTGTCAAGTAGTGATGTTAAGATACCCTAGGGAATGATCGTGTTGCAAGAGTATATTGGAAATATGTAGATGATTAGAAAGAATTAATTTGCTTGTTGAATATAAAATTATGGTGTTATACATGTTGATATATGTGTTCATGTAGTTAGAAAATGTTATTTTGATGTATGTTAATGATTAGCATAGTGTCTTAGATGTTTTAAAAAAAAATCTCTCTCCATTGCTAGTAGATTTTAGATTATTTCTCTGGGGTATTTTGGCGGGCATTACAATTTACATTTCACATTATTTATTTGATGATTGTGGATCATTGTATAACATGTATGATGTTTATTTTGGTATTAGTTAAGACATGTTATGGTCCACTTTACATTATTTTCCACTGTAGGAATGTTTAGTGCTAACCTATTTTGAATTGAGTTTGGTTAACATGCTTAGTCGACCTTGGGATATTTTGCATATGTAAGGAGGATATAAATAAAGTATAATTTGTTGAGGATGACAAGGGTGAAATGAGAGTGTGTGCAATGGAAATGGAGTGAGTTGTGGCATATGTGTATGCAGTGAAGGTGTATGAAAGAGGATCTATCTCCCTGATTGTTTGAGTTGGTGAAAAGTTTTGAGCAGTGTGGACTTTCATGTGTTAGCTACTAGAAGCAATGAGTTGAAGGTTACACTTGCAGAGGTGTATTAGTGGTAGATTCTTTCTCTTTTATTCTTCTTCTTTTGGGCAGGAAGCCCTCTGACAATAGGCCTTTCTTTCTTTCTTTCTTTTGGTCAGTGAGCCTTTCTTTGTAAAAATCACCTTAACCGGTGTCACCCTAATGAGTTTTCATATATTGAGAATAACATTCTCTATGGTTTTTCCCTTAAAATTATTTTCCATGTCAAATCTAGTGTTTCATTGTGTATGATGTGTTTTGGTTTTCATGTTCTTTCATGTTCATATCTTTAGTGGATTAAGTGATAAAGTTAAGTTATTATGGATTTGATTTAAGGAAAGGATTTTAGAGTTGTATGTACAACTGATTCACCCCCCCTCCCAAATGTCTTGTGCTTAAGAAAATTCAACATATAGATGAATTTGATTATACAATGAAGGGTAGATGTAATTTCTTTCATAGCATGAATCCACTATCTACCTAGAAGGAGACTATAATTAAGATGGTTGGGCATGACATGAATACGAGTAAGTAAAGTCATTGGTCCTACTTTAATAGGTAATATGACTATACTAAGTGACTCTCTAGGAACATTATCAAATCCACAAATACAAAAAGGATCAGGTTGGATAGAAGAATAATCCCAATTTAACTTATCCAATAAGTCAACATAACAAATGTTAAGTGCTAACCCATTATCAATTCAAGTACCTCTTATGTTTTGTTCATAAATGCAAGGAGTAATCATAAAGTGATAATCTCTATTTTTAACCCCTATATAAGTTAATTCATCTTGTGAGAATGTAAAATCATTTGGTTGAGAAGAAGGATGAGAAACCACCCTTTGTAAGGCTTCTTGAATCAACTTATGGTATTTTGAATCGAGTTCTAAAGGGAGATCTTAGCTAGGATAACATGGAGTTTATCACCAAGACAAGGTTCCTTATTAACATGTTTATTAGGATGAGGGGGGGAAGAAAGGGAAGTGAGAAGAACATTGGGATCTTTCTTTTTGACACAAGCATTAAATGTGTGATGTATTTTAGAACCATATTTTTGTTTTGGTTGTCTTTCCCTATCACCTCTTTCTCATATGTATTTTGTGACTTTAAGGATATTGGGGGGTTTCTTGGGCCTAGGATTCTCATAACTAGAAACATGAATGGTATTTAATTTATTAGGTTATTTTTTCTCCAAGGATACATCTTTGGAGGGGAGAGCATCAAGGAAATTGCTAATGATTTTATTTTCTTTTGACAAGGTATTTTTATGCGTAAGACAAGCTTTAGGAGAACAACAAAAAATAACTCTTTAATGCTTCATCTCTAGTGAAAAATGAATTTAAATTAAAAGGGGTTATGGTATCACTAGGAAAGGTAGCTACATAATCATCCACTTGTACCAAATGATCCTCATGGGGGAGGTAGATTTTAGGAGAAATATGAACATCATTCTTTGAAGATTCATCCTTAGGAGGGAAATATTTGGAAGAAGTTCTCATAACCTCTTCTTGCACCAATGTGTCCTCATTGGTAGGACAAAATTTGGGAGATGGTAAATCATAGCTAGGGATGAAAGGAATAGCTAAGTTTTTATCATATGCATAAAAGGGAACACCATGAACATCTTGAATGTAGCTTAAAATTGAACTAGAAAAATAAGATAAGAACTCCATATACACTTATGATCAAATAAGAAATTCATATGCCATGTAATTAAATAATTTTCACTCAATACATGTAATGAAATTATGAAAAAAATAAATGTGAAACACAATCGAACAATTATGCAACCCCCAAATCAAATTTTAAATTATAAATTAGGGTTTTTATGAAATTAATCTATAAAATTATGCAATTCAATTGTAAATATGATAGATGACTTCAAATTTTAATGTTAAATTGCATACATATTAGATCTAAAACAACAAATCAGAAATAAGCATGAAAGAAGTCAAGTTCACCAAAATGTAATGGTGTAAATTTGGAACTAGGGTTTCACCAAGTAGGATAAGACCACTAATTAACCAAATTAATTAATATATTGAAAGATGGGTGAACCTAATAGATCTATCCTCAATCCAAATAAGGAAAGGGTTGGAATTATGATTAGATTCACTAGTTAGGGTTTGGTTCCCTCTTTCTAAATTAAAATTATATTTATAATTATAAAATTAGGGTGAAATGAGGGATTATTGAAGTAATCTTACATAAACTATAAGCTACAGATGTCCCATAGAACTACCAAGTAAGATATGGGAAAAATAAGATGTTTAAAACTTGTTCCTAGAAGTTTAGCCTGATTTTTCAGGACTAGGTAGCATAGATTTGCCCTGGTCCTTCAAATTTTCTGTTGTCGAAAGTTGAATTTTTCATCGCTGTTGTCTCTATCAGATTTCCTGAGTTCAACTTTGCATCTATTTCCTGCACACATAAAGAAAGAGAAATAAGTCATGGATAGGGTTTTGCCTTAGCTCAAACCCTACTTTTGGAATTAACCATGAATGAAATAATGAAAATATTAAAATAAATATTAAGGAGATATACCTCAGATCTAGAATTGTTGATAATGATGCAATGCTCTTTGAATGTAATCACAAATATTGAATGTAATGGCATGACAAACACATGGACATAAAAAAACCTAATCACCCACATACATGCTTACATGAAGATTGATGTAACTTTTCTCTATAATGCCTGAATGATGAATATGTAGCCTTGAATCTCTGAAAGTTCTTGATGATGAATGCTGCATGGATTCTCAAATACTTTAGGTAGCTTATGGATGTCAAAATAAATTGATAGGATGTCTTTATATAGGGTTGCTTAGGTAAATTACCAATTAGGTTGACCTCCAATGATCATGTATAGCCCAAGGAATCAAATTGTATTGGGGAGATATAACACCTACCCCATTTCAATCAGGGTTCCTTTGAGAGGGAATTGGGCATTTTCGGGTGCCTTGGTCCAGATCAAGGCATTCCAAACTATGGTCCTTCTACAAATAGGACTATAATAAGCAGCCAAAGAGAAAGTATCCCATAGCAAGACCCACCAAAGGGTGTACATGACATCAAAGTTTGATAATAGGGTCAAACAGACCTAGAGAGGGGATGCAAATAGGATATGCTAAAACAAGAGAACAAACATGAAGTGTAAATTGGAATAGTGACAATTTATGATGCTACAAATGTATGGTCCAAGCCAATTCAAGTTGAAATTTCCTTTTTCATGTAGGAGAGCTTTAACATTGCATTGATTCTCATAAAGCACCAAGTCACTAACTGAGAAAGATCATTGAATTCAAGTTTTTGTTATAGATTAGTTGCATAGTCTTTTGATAAGATTGAAGATATTTGAGGGTATTTACATACTATTCATCAAGTATTTCAAGTTGCTGAAGAAATTTTTTCTTTATGATAATTATTGGGAAGAATTCCCTTGAGAGAAATTCGTAATGATGGAATCTCTAACTCTAAAGACATGATCAAATCAACACCATAAACAAGGGTATAAGGAGTAGTACCCATGACTATACAAATACTTATTTGATAAGCCCATTAAGTTTAGGAAAATTGGGCATGCCAATCCTTACCATATTTATTAATAATTTTAGGAATGATTTGCTCAATTGTTTTGTTAGTAGATTTGAATTGACCATTTGATATAGGATAGTAAGGAGTAGAAAAAAGGTGTTGGATTTGATATTTCTTGAGGAAATTATTCATTTCTTTGTTCTTAAATGATTTACCATTTCTAGAAACCAAAGTGGAAGGTACATCAAATCAAGAAATGATATTATCTAATATGAATTGATAAATTACTTGAGTAGTTGTAGATTAAGTGGGATAGCTTCAACCCATTTTGTAGAATAATTTTTAGCTATGATGAAAGTATGTTCTTGAGAAGAAGGAGAGGAAATTTTACAAATAAGATCCAAACCCCATAAAGAAAATGGTCAAGGAGCTACTTGGGGCTCTAAGTTTGTGGATACTTGAGCATGAAACAAATTATTGTGTTGTTGACATTGATGACACATTTTGACAAAGGCAAATAAATCTTTTTCCATAGATTTCTGATTGTAACCCATTCATATCAACTTTTGAACCAAATATTTACAATCAAAATATCCCCAACAAGTACCTAGATATACTTCTTTAATGAGAATAAGGATCTCTAGTTTGTTAAGATAATGAAGGAGAAGACCATTATAGAATCTTCTATAAATAAATTTAGACAAAATGGTTTATCATGCAACAAGTTTGTGAATTTGAGCTCTATTATTCTTACTTGTAGGATCAAGAAAGGTATCATCATGCAAATATTCAATAATATGGGAGTACGACTCATAATAATCCATGTTAAAGAAATGAGTAATCTCACTAGAGCTATAAAAAATAGTAGGTGAAGTAAGGTTATGGATGATAAATTGATAGTTCATGGATGGGTCCTCAAGGGATATAAGGGAAGCAATTCTTGCCATTACATATACATGTCAATTGTTCTTCAGTGGGATAGCATCTATGGTGTAAAAAGAAAATTTATTTAGCAATGATAAGATTATGTCACGATATTGAGATAGTTTTTATATTTCTTGACATGTTTCCATCACTTCTTTTATAATAAATTGTGAATCACCAAAGATGCACAAGCAGTAAACTTTAAAGGATAAAACCACACACAAACCAACTATAAGGTCTTCATGCTCAATAATGTTGTTGGTACACAAGAAAGTGAGATGATAAGGTAGAGGAATTAGATTTCTAGAAGGAGGTACTTATATGGCACCAACATTGGAGCCAGTTCAACTTCTAGATCCATCAAATAAAAAGTCCCATGTATTATCTGTTGGCCATCTGGTGGAATTGATTATGTGCTGCACTGATGTTTTGTCATTGGTGCCAACACTAGCTATTTGGATGCTTTACCAGCACCCTTCTGGTCCCGGTAGGTTGAGTGTTTTCTAGTTAACTTGGATCTGACATGATCCGGTAGGCTCCGATATAGTCTGGTGATGGAATCAACTTGTTTTTGATACTTATACTCATATTTGGTTAGTTGGTTTTGGTTTGGAGATCGGATGCTATCAAGCTTGCTTAGAAGATTGGGTTTTGGTTTTGGTGAGGGTTTCACCGATAGAGCTTTTGGTGGAGATCTTTGATGAATTGCATAAGTGGTATTGTTGCAGCTTCTGGTGGAGTTTTAGGATGCTGTTGTTGATTATGTTCGAGACTTGGTGGATGGAGATCATTGCTGAAGCGTATGGACCTATACTGGGTCTTGGTTGATCTAGGTTATGGACATACTTTAATATAACATGTGGATAGGACCTATTAATTTATTTTCGGGATGTCTTATGTGTTGATATTATTTGTTTGGATTAAGAATGACATGGTTTGTAATTATATAATTGGTTCATTATCTGGAGACCGACCTGATTGTTTATGGTCAAGGGTTTGTATATATAGATGTAAGATATCATTGTAGATCACCATGGTTATTATTAGAGGTCATGGTCAAGGAATGCAATGTGTGAATAATGTAATATAATTCAGGAAGAGGAGTTGGTCGATCATTAGAGATCGAATTGGTTTTATGTAAGAGGATTTAGTCCTCCGGTATTGAGCTTAACTGGACAGTACTCAGACATAGGAGATGCTATCTTTGTAGTTCAACACTTCTCTGGATTGTAGTCTGGATTTCTATGTAGTCAGTGAGGATCCTTTTATGATGAGAAGTCTCTAGGCTATTGGCCTTCCTGCAAGTGCAGGCCCCTTAATTGTAATTCACATACTTATTGCAGAAGTATTATATGACTGTGGGTAGGATTCCCACCATGGTTTTTCCGTTTACGGGGTTTTCCATGTACAAATCTTGGTGTCATGTGGATGGTATTTATTCTTTGATTATTTTTTATGCTTAATTGGTTTATCTTCTATTTTGGTATTAATGTTTTGGGTTCCAGTATTAAAGTTTAAATTGCTAATGGTTTTGGTAATCTGTGACAACTGATTCACCCCCCCTCTTAGTTGCCTTTCGGTTATTTGAATTGTCTAACATTATCCACATCCAAAGGAAGTACAAGATAATAAAGAAATATATCTTGATTAGGAAGAGTAAAGGGTGAATGATAATTAGCTAAATGAATGGTTAAAGCTTGGCCTTTGATCACTTTTTATGAAACAAACTTAAGGTCAAATTTAGTTACCAATATAACCCATTTAGGTAATGTCCTAAAAGATCTATTTTGGAGAACATATTCTTAAATGTATTAATGATAACATGTGTTTCAACATCAAGAAGGTAATTTCTTAACTTCTGAGTTGCAAAGATATGAGCAAGATATTTTTTTCTTAATTGCAGTATTTCCAAATTCATAATCAAGAAAAGTGCAACTTATGTAATACACATGACATTCTTTATTATCACTATCATGTTGTGCCAATAAAGTGATAAGAGCATTAGAACAAGCAGATGCATAGAGAAGAAATGGATGATTGGGAATGATAGTTTATAATATAGGAGGATTGACTATGCAATATTTTAAATCATCAAATGAATTTTGAAAATCCACATTCCATTTAAAAGTGCTATCCTTTTTGAGAAGTTGTGTCAGAGGAAGGGTTCAATCCACAAGTTACGAAATAAATCGACAAATGGCCTGAATCTTTCCTTGTAAGCTACAAAGTTGAGAAATTTTTCTAGAAGGTGGCATGTTAACTATATAATCAATTTTATTTGTGTCTACTTTCATGACATGATGTGAAACAATGAATCCTAATAGTTTTTCACTATCAACACCAAAAACAAAACTTTCAAGGATTCAAGAACATGCTATTGTATGCGGGAAAAGCGGTTCAATGAAATCTAAAATGTGAAAATATTCAAAGACTCGTCCTCACACCCATGGGACTCTTGGTGCAAGTTATAGAGCCATGAGGAATGGCTCAACTTCCCAAGGAGTGTTCCATGGTTCTCTATCTCACAAGGTCCCTCAAGCCAATGCCTTTGCTCTCAGATCACTGAGAAAAGTGACTTAGGGATGATGAATGCAAGAACGAGGGATGCTTTTGATCAAATTTAGTATGAATGCATCCTATTTATGCATGATTATAGTAAATGAACTAAACTAGATGATAAGATGACAAGGTTAGTAAAAATACTATCCTAATATGATATAATAGCTATATGATTTAATCTAAGATGATAGAAATACTCTAAAATGATTATTAGATTTATTTCTGTTACATAGAGAGGCTAAATGCTTATTAAAATTAAGTATAAGTATGATGCTAAAGACTTGGATCCTAGAAATGGAGAAATGAGAGCCTTATTTATAGGGAAAATAGGGCAATGGATGGTCAAGATTGAAGGATCTTATCAAGGGTCAGGATTGAAAGCTATCAATCCATGTTTGCAATCCTCACCAATGAAATGGTGACAATTGTCAACATAAGACTGCTTGAGAGGAGAGGTAAGAAGCATTAAATGCTTGAGAAGACCTCATGGTTACCTTAGAAGGTAAAGGTTAAGGTTAGGTTAAGGTTATCCATTGGATAAAGCTTTTACCCAAAGGGTAAACTCTTGTGCAAGGGTTAAAGGGATAACCATGGTCAAAGCAATGAATGCTTGAACCCTTGGGTTAGATGAGGGTTGAGTTAGGCAAAAAGTCTCTAACTATGCCACTAAGGGTTAGTTAACCATTAATGGTTTGAAGATTTTGGGGACAAATTCTTAAGAGTCCTTCCAAATTTGGGGGTTTTCAACAGTTTAGCTTGTTGAAGGCATAAAGGCTTTAATGCCTTTGGAAGACTTTACTCCAAATTTAAGAAGTGACCTCCTCAAATTTAGGGAAAGGGGATAATTGAAGGGTTTAGCTTAACTGATTAGGATTAGATAGGTTCTAGAAGAATTTAGGAAGAGGGTTAGGAGGCAAGTGGGAGATGTAGGAAAATGCAAGTGGGTGAGAAATAATAGGATTTAATTAAAATAAATTGCTTTATTTCAATTTGGTTGCAAGTTGGGGATTTTAAATAAATTAGATTTATTTAATTGGGGTGAACTATTTAAGTAAATGTAAATTTAATTAAAAAGTAGAGAGAAGGGATTTAATTAAATAAAATAATTTATTCAATTAAATGATGTAAAAGGCTTAAGTGAATTTAAATAAATAAATAAAATAATTTATTAATTAAAATAGAGGAATGTGGGTGATTTAATTAAATTAGATTTAACTAAATAGAGGAATGAGAGTAAAATGAACATTAAATATTCATTTAGGAATATGGTCATTTTTATACATCTACATTTTTCCCCTCTTTGAAGTGACGTGTGTGCACATGTTGATTCAAAGAAAAATGATGTCGTCAAAATTTGATTATGATCAGTGTGATGTCGTATCGAGATGTTCATATCATGCCCTAGATTTGATAATGATGCCCCAGATTTGATAAATGATGATGATAATGCCCCCTCGGGAGATGAATCAAAATTTAAAACTTTGATTTGAGTTGATAAATTTGATTGCATTTTAAAATTTTGTCTATGTTGAATGTGATAATTTGATTCATCTCTCGATAATGACGTTTGTTAGGGTTAGAAGTGAGACCATGAGCAATTTACATGTTCCACCACGTAACCCTAATTTCCATTTACCCCATAAAAAGGTAAAATGTGATTTCTTTTGGATCATTTGTGCTTGTTGACTTTGGAGAAAGTGACATTTGGAGAAAAAGACAAAATGCCGATTCCCTTTTCTTCTCATCGATTCGAGTGCATGCGGAGGTATCAGAGGCCTGCCACCTATGGACCACTGGTAAGTAATCAATTTTTGCCCCTTTTTGCTTTTCATTTTGTCATTTTTTGTCATGTTTTCCAAATTTTCACGCGGATTTTAGCGGTTTAGCGCGTAGGGTTTGCACCCTAGCACATACGAAACAAAGGGTAGTGCGTCAAGTTTTAGGAACTAGGGTAGCATCTGAGTAGGGTTAGGTAGCACAGTAGGGGGTTAGGATAGCACATAGGCATCTTTTAGCACATCGGGTTCGCAGGCTAGTGCGTAAGGGGAAAAGGGTAGCGCATTAGGAAGACCTAGTGCATAGGGTTAGCAGGGGGTCGCATGGCTAGGTTAGGCTAGCGCGTAGGTGTGACCTAGCGCATCAGGGTAGTTTTGTAGCATAGGGCCAGATTAGGATAGCGCATAGCCAAGTTTTAACGCTTAGGGTGTTTTGGGTGGCGCATTGATAGATCAAGGTGGCACAAAGGTGTAGGTTAGCGCTTAGGGTTAATTTTGTAGCACATGGAGATTTTTGGATAGCGCATGTCGAGCAGTGTAGCGCGTGGATAAAATTTTTTAGTGCGTGGGCAAAAAAATTGGGGAAAATAGGATTTTGTGAGGATTTATGAGATGAAGAAAGATAGGTAGGTGTTTTCCAGTGTTTTCGGGATGGGTGTGATAGTTAGTCTGCGTGTCTGCTATCATTGGTTTGAGAAATTGTCTGACATGAGTTTTGATGTGGGATTTTCGATAGATAACTTGATTAGATTTTCAATGTTTCAAGTTGATGTTGATCTGATGTTGATATGGATTTGATATGATGTGGATTTGATATGGATTTTTGATTTGATATGAACTTGATTTGATATGCATTGTTTCAAGTTGATATAAATATGGGACTTGAGTTGTTTTTCAAGTTGATATGGCTATGGAACTTGAGTTGTTTTTCAAGCTGATATGGCTGTGGAACTTGAGTTATTTTTCAAATTGATATGGATGTGGAACTTGAGTTGTTTTTCAAGTTGATACGGATGTTTGATAAATAACTTGATTTGATTTTCAATGTTTCAAGTTGATATGGATGTTTGATAAATAACTTGATTTGATTTTCAATGTTTCAAGTTGATATGGATTTGATATGAGGTGAAACTTGATGTGTTTTATAAGCTAATATGAATTTGATGTTTTTGATATGGATGTTGATTTGATGAGGAAACTGATATTGGACATGTTTTGTTTGTGACAGGAGCAGCTTGGGGTTATGTAGTCATGAGAGCGATTTCTGAGACCATGGTCATTGATACCATGACTGAAATAGGCAGACAAGGATATTATTGAGAGATGTGGACTATCCTCTTTGTTAGAGATGCCCCGGTACATCATTAATCAGGGTTTTTTGATAGCTTTGGCCGAGAGGTGGCATAGTGATACCAACACCTTTCATTTGGCAACAGGTGAGATTACAGTGACACTTGAGGATTGCTATCGGATTCTGCGGATTCCTGTGGTAGGTGCACTTTTACCATATGAGCAGATCGAGGAGGGCAGGATAGAGGCTCTTCATCAAATTTTATATGATGAGCATATTTGCCGGTATGAGATCCCATGACAGGAGCTCATTGATTTTGATTATGCTCCTCTATCATCAGTGCTGGCAAGATTTATAGGTGGCTTCTTATGTCTCGACTGTAGGTCGAAGGGACTGGCAGTAGGATGGGGGTTGGTCTTGGACATGGTGACACAAGGTCGCCGATTTGCATGGGGGTCTGCTATATTGGCCCACTTATATAGGGACTTGCATCAGGTGGTTTACTTGGGATACAACAGTCTATCAACTGGGGTTACGTTGCTACAGGTATGGGCATGGGAGCATATTCCCACAGCTAGGCCACTTGCTGACAGAGATAGGCCAGTTGGTCATGCTTATGCATATGGATATAGAGGGATAGTTGTCCAACATAAGCTGGGCAAACTAAAGCATTGGAGGTGAGTGCTTGACGATATTGACATGTTCGTCTGGAGACTGTATATGGATTGCAAGGTGTGGGAAGAGGATGGGATGGAGATGCCTTATGTCTACATGTCCCAATTTCTGATAGGGCGGATGCCCTTTGTTATTGAGAGATTTCTGCACAACCGAGTGTTGCGGTAGTATGGATGATAGCATGGGATACTATAGGGAGCATGCTTGTAAGCTTGACAGAGACAGGATGTACTAGAGTGGGGACCCACTATTGATAGCGCGATGACAGTTGAGGAGTTCTTTCACCTAGCCGACTAGATATGGGACTATGCCTATGGGATAGTGGATGCGGAGATGACTGATGAGTTCGCAACACTCTTTGCGGCTCATGCGGTGGCCAGGATATCAGATCCAGTAGAGATGATTCTCGCTTTTGATGATGATGAGGATGAACAACTTGAGAGGCTAGGGAGACGGTGAGAGGAGTGAGAGGAGCTGGATGAGGGAGGTGGGGATGGCAGAGGTGATGATGGTGGAGGAGGTGGCCGAGGTCGGCGTGGGGATAGGGGGAGAGTTGATCGGGGGAGGAGAGGGGATGGAGGTGGAGCTGGTGGTGACAGAGGGATACGGGTGGAGAGAGTTGTGCGGCGGGCTGTGGAGGATAGAGGGAGGGGAGGTTTGGCTATTGGAGCTAGTGGTGAGGGGAGGGTAGGAGAGGTGATAGAAGCTATGGGAGGGACAGATGATTTTAGATGGCCAACCTAGAGGAGGAGGTTAGATGTTTTACCCCCACCAGCACCAAGGACAGGGAGAGGGACAGGGGGTACCACTACACAGGTACCCCTCCAGATTCAGATTCCTACTCACCGGGAGGATACTCAGTTTAGGTCCTTACACTTGTCAGTGCAACATCTACAGACACAGCTACTGGCACATCAGTGGCAGATTACACAGCTGACCACTAAGTGGGATATAGTTCTGGAGCGGTTGGGTCGAGCCAAGGCTTGAGCAGATAGCTTGGAGAGAGCGGTGGTGGGTGGATCGACGAGAGACACCCTGAGGGAGTTGGCGTATACAACCAAGGAGGCTGAGTATTACCAATGACATTATGAGGATGCAGTGCCCAGGGACCGCAGAGTTCCCAGTTTCATAGCGATGAGATCCAGTTGATCTAGGTAGATGAGGTCGAGGATAGAGAGTAGAGGCATGACAGGGCCTACTCGTCATGATCCACTTGGGGATCCCGTGGTTGGGACATCTACTGCGAGACCGTCACTCTCAGGAGATAGTCATACCTGAGAGACATTGCCTCTTTTGTATTTTGATCATTTTGTTTGTATTTTGGGACAGACATGACATATTTTGTACTTGATCATTTTTGAGATATATATACGACACCATTTGCTTTGATCCTTATGTGATGTTTTTCATGGATGATGCTTTCTATATGATTTTGATGCTTTTATGATGGTGATGCAATGCTTAGATAGATGTCTGTGATTTGATATTTGATGGATGATGGATGATGTATGAGATGTATCTTGAAAATGAGATGTATGATAAGGATAATGATGTGAGATGTATCTTGAAAATAAGATGTATGATATTGATAATGATGTAAGATGTATCTTGAAAATGAGATGTATGATATTGATAATGATGTGAGATGTATCTTGAAAATGAAATGTATGATATTGATAACGATGTGAGATGTATCTTGAAAATGAAATGTATGATATTGATAATGATGTAAGATGTATCTTGAAAATGAGATGTATGATAATGATATGCCACTATTTGTAAAATGATATGCAACTAATTGTAAAATGATATGAAACTAATTGTAAATGATGTGCAACTAATTGTAAAATGATATGCAAGTAATTGTAAAATGATATGCAACTAATTGTAAATGATGTGCAACTAATTGTTCATCCTCATTCTGTGTTTGTCATGCTTGTATAGTCACATGTTTTGCTTTCTTTGTGTTGATCATCATTGAGCATTGATTTGTTGGGATATGTTGAAATTTTTTACAAGCATAATGGTATAATTGAACCATAATGACCTGAGAAAAAAATTTACATGATTTTTGATTTTGCAAGATGGCACAAGTGTCGAGGTATAATTGAACCAAGATGACCTGAGTGCAGCTTGCGTATAAAGAAACAAGATTAAACCATTTGTATGCGCAAAGTGGAATCATGTCTTCAGTGATATGATTTGAATCACGTCTCAAGACAATTATTTGCATAGTACAAGTGATCGCCTCACAGATAGAAAACTAAAAAAAATTGGAGTCCCCATGACTTTCTCTAGCTCGATGCATTGTTGAGAAAATGTAGAGGATCCAATAGTTCAAAAAAAGTTTAAGTGCAAAAATAGTCAAAACTTCATGCAAGATGTAAACATTTTATACTTCAGAAAATCATCCATCCTCTGTTGTGAATCGTTTTAAGTGATCAATGTTTGTTCTCGTGATTGTTGATTTGTTGTTGGACAAGATGCTCTGAGTCTGTTGCAAGTTTTGAATTAGGATAGAATTTTGATCAATGCTACCCCTAGCTAAATTTTCCTCCTGATGCGGATATGTACAATGATTACCAAGACATGGTGGGATATGATGAAATGATATTTGGATAAACCAGGATAGTGACTATGCTAAGTATGTCCTGGATAATGTGATAAAATGTTGGGCGATGGCCGATATTTGCGTGACTATGGATATAAAAGTTTGAGAGTATAGATAGATAAAGGAGCCGTCTTCTCACAATAGCGCCTGTTGCCAGGTTTTCACCAGTTGTTTTCATTGTACCTTTTTATTTGATTTTATTTGATTTTTTGATTTTTTTGCAGTTTTTGATTTTTTGACTTTTTTGTGCATTAGACTGCTCAAGTGTAGTATTTCTTCAAATGGATGTTGTTAGTTGGTTTGTCGAGCACATCTCCTTCTAAAGTTGTTAGCTGATAGGCGCCTGATCCATAGGCTGATATGATGACATAGGGACCTAACCAGTTAGGTTCAAACTTCCCTTTCTTTTCCTGATTGTGTTGATTTCTAGGATTTTCTTTGAGTACTAGATCACTAATTTTAAAAATCCTAGGGATGACTTTGTGATTGTAGCTTCAGCACATGCATTGCTGATATGCTTTGAGGTGAGTGTAGTCATGTTGTCTCTTTTCATCTATAAGTTCTAGCTCTTGCAGTTGGTTGATTCGATACTCTTCATCTGGAATGAGGCCTTTCAAAGATACTCTGAGAGATGGGATTTCTACCTCCAAGAGTAAAATTGCTTCTGATCCATACACCAATGAATATGGCATAGCTCTTGTAGGTGTATGGATGCTGGTTCTGTATGCCCAAAGTGCTGGATTGAGTTGCACGTGCCAATCTTTTCCTGCATCATTTACTGTTTTCTTGAGGATTTTCAATATGGTTTTGTTGGATGCCTGAGCTTGACCATTCCCCTGTGGGTAGTAAGGTGTAGAGAAATGATGTTCTTGAATCAGTCACATAGTTCTCGCACATCCTAGTTTTTGAAAGGTTGTCCATTATCTGTGATGATGGAACTTGGAATGCCATATCTCCAGATTAGATAATTAAGAATGAAAGAAGCAATTTGTTTTCCAGTTACTGTGGTCATGGGGACCACTTCAATCCATTTGGTAAAATATTCTGTTGCAGTGATAATGAACTTATGTCCATTTGAAGATGAAGGGTGTATTTTACCCACTAAGTCCAGTCCCCACTGGCAAAAAGGCCAGGATGTTGTGAATGGCTGCAGTTCCTGTGCTGGTGCATGTATAAGATTGCCATGGATTTGGCATTTAGGACATTTCTTTGCAAAATGATAAGATTCTTTTTCCATTGTCGGCCAGTAATATCCCATTCATAGAAGTTTTTTAGAAAGAGTAGGACCACTTGAATGTGTGCCACAGATACCTTCGTGAAGCTTTTGTAAAGTGGAGTCAGATTCATTACGACCAAGGCAACGAAGAAGAGTACCATCTAGACCTCGACGGTACAAAGTATGAGTAGTGAGAGTATAATGGGCAGGTTGCTGGATAAAGTTGTGTTTTTGGTTTCAAGATAGGTCAATGGGTAGGGTATTGGTTTTGAGATAGTCATATATTGGTTTGTATAATAGAGAGTTGGAACCGATTAAGGCGTAGATAACATGGGATGCAGAATGGTCATAGGCTGGGGAGAACAGTTGCTCTACCAGAAACTCATAATGATTCTATTGCTCTGGAATTTGTAGCAGTGAAGTGATAGTAGCCATTGCATCGGATGCTATATTGTCCAACCTTGGTATTTGCTCGAAGGGGATGTGTAAAAAATATTGTTTGAAATCATCCACCATTCATTTGTATGGTAGCAACTTGTCATCTTTCTTCTGATAGTCATTGTTGATCTGATTAATGACTAGTTGTGAATCTCCATAGACTTTCAATTATGTTTTTCTCCATTCCACGACCATTTTCATCCCTATAACCAGTGCCTCATATTCAACAATGTTATTTGTGCATGGAAACATGAGCCTATATGATCTTGGTATGGTGTTCCCGTCGGGAGCAATGAACAGAATGCCAACACCAGAACCATGATGAGTGTAGGAACCATCAAAGTATAAGGTCCATTGCTTGGTGGAAAGAGAAAGAACATCCCTATCTGGAAATTCAATCTCCATTGGTTGTTTATCCGTTAATGGTGCATTGGCTAATTGATCTTCAATCACTTGTCCTTTGATAGCTCAATGCTCTATGTAGTGGATATCAAATTCATTGAGAATCATTACCCATTTAGCCAATCTTCTTGTGAGAGCTGCTTTGCTGAGTAAGTATTTTAGAGGATAAATTTTTGCTACTAGCTTGATTGTGTGAGCTAGCATGTAGAGTTGTAACTTTTGAGAAGCGAATACCACTATTAGACAAGCCTTCTCAATGAATGTATAATTGAGCTCATATCCATTTAAAGTTCTACTGATGTAATAGATAGCCCATTCCTTTCCTTCTTGATTTTCTTGTGCTAACAGTCCCCCAGTGATATGTCTATTGTTGATATGTAGAGAATAAGTGGCTTCCCTGCTATGGGTGGTACTAGAACTGGTGGGTTCATTAAATATTACTTGATTTGGTAGAATGATTCTGCATATTTGGCCTCCCATCTGAATGGTACATTCTTATGTAGAAAATGATTGAATGGTAGACTTTTATCTACTAATTGAGCGATGAAACGCCTGATTGATTGGAGTCGTCCTTGCAAGGATCTGAGTTGACTGATGTTCTTAGGTGGTGGCATCTCCATGATGGCTTGTACCTTTGATGGATCTACTTCAATGCCCTTTTCTGAGACTATGTAGCCCAATAACTTGCTTGATGTAACCCCAAAGACACACTTCTTAGGGTTGAGCTTGACTTGAAATTTTTTCAATATGTCAAAAATCTTTTCTAAGATGCTTAGATGTTCTACTCGAGTAAATGACTTAGCTAGTAAATCTTCCACATAGTCCTCCATGAAGGTATGCAACATGTCATGAAAGATTGTTGTCATTGCTCGTTGATAAGGTACCCTAGCATTCTTTAAGCCAAATGACATGACATTCCAACAGTATGTTCCCTAAGGACAGGTAAATGCTATTTTATCTTGATCCTTTGGAGCTATCTTGATTTAATTATAGCTAGAAAAACCGTCCATTAGTGATAGCATTGCATGGCCTGCTGTGAGGTCTACAATTATGTCGATACTGGGCAAAGGAAAGTCATCCTTTGGACAAGATTTGTTGACATCTCTAAAATCGATGCATATCTTGTGTTGGCATTATGTGAAATGGCATGAAGACATAATGATATTGTATGTTGTCATTGATGTCAATATGAGACATGGTGAGAGCCGACACATGTGATAGGTGAAGAGAGAGGAACCGGCATATGCATGAACCAGTTTATATGCCAAAGTGAAGCGGCACATTTGTTCAAGGTGAACCAGCATGTAGTTATGAGAACCGGCATAGGGAAGCATTGTATGGCTACCGGTTGGTAGGTAGCTTCCACTTCAGGGTTTCCGGTTGGAGCAACTCAAGTGACTCAATCGGTAATCTTCGTGTGATGCGTTAGCAGTATGATGGAGGATAGATCGTGTTGCCACGTAAGCTCTATGCGTGTGAAGGATCTTGCATGAAGAAGACTATTCCTATCCACCTCGGGAATGTGCAAAGTTTGTCAAACGGTGATAATGCGTGATGGGTTATTAGCCACCATGAAAACGGTGGATAATGGACGATGGAGAATGTCTTGAGATCGATTCAAGATTGTTGCATTTAATGCAGTATGATTCAACGATCAGGATCGAACTGTTTGAATTGCTTAACCTAATAGGTTTAGGGTTTAGGGTTTTTGCTACCGACCTATATGTTTCCTATAAAGTCGATGTTGTGTTTCTATCTGAGGTTGTTGGCAAAAGTTGTGAGTGTGTATCCAAGGGAAGTGATACATCATTCCTGCCAGACCAAAGGAGAGAAGAGATATCTGCAAAGTGAATGTGCAGAAGGTGAAGAGGAGCCAAAACGGATCTACATTAGCATTGAGTGCTGTTAACAGATCATTGTAATACCTGTTGATCTCTAACCACTTCAACAGTTGTAAAATCCCCTAACAGGGTAGCCTTAACTAGCTTGATTCAAAATCCCTTAAATCGGGTGGTCTTAACCGGCTTGTTTCAAATCGCTTAACTGGGTAACTCGAGGCTAATGAGTTCTGGGAAGCTAGAGAAGCTTAGGAATTCCTTTCAGCTATCGAGTTCTTAAAATCCTCTAACAAGGTGATCCTACCGGGTTTAACCCTTAACCGGGTATCCCTTAACCGGGTGATCCCTAACAGGATCGGTTCCTACCAGAACCTATTGTAATGTTCTTAACCGGACAAGGCTCCTAACAGAGCCAACTTCTAAAGAGTTCAAAAAGTAGCTTGTGGGTATTCATCCCCACCATGGTTTTTCCCAGTTGGGTTTCCACGTGAAAAATATGCGTGTCATGTGAAATGCTTTTGTCTTGTGATGCTTTGTTTTATCTGTTATGCACATGAAGGTTCTATATTTTATGCTTGTCTATAAAACATATTGAACTCACTGTTGTGAAGATATGATGGTTAAGTCTACTAGTTCATGCATGTGAATATTATGATAATGTGGTATTGAGCTAAGAGAAAAGCTTATTGAGTGACCGGTTTATGATTGATTGAGATATGTTGGATGTTACCGGTTGCACTCTGTTTTACCGGTATCTCTGTTTATCAGTCATTTGGAGTGTTTGCTGTCAAACCGGTTTTAAACTGTATTTGTGTTTGTACTGATTCACCCCCCCCCTCTCAGTACCGGTTTGGTACTAGTAGTCCATCATTGAGTTATCAATTGGTATCAGAGCATTCTAGGTCCTCTATGTTGTAAGCCTAACCGCTTGAGGAAAAGATCCTAGCCAAATGATGAAGAGGGAAGGTCCAAAGTTCAACAGGGAAAACTTTGGTATATGGAAAGACAGGATGAAGATATTCATCAAAAGCATGGGTGTTCAACACTGGAGTTATGTTGAAAATGTATATGTCATTCCTACCGGCACTCTCACCGATGACCAAAAGAGAGAGATACAAGAAAATGGGCAAGTCATGGAAGCCCTCATCAGTAGTCTATCTAACATTGAGTTTATTGATGTTTAGGACAAGGCAAATCCCAAAGAAGTATGGGATACTCTTGAAAATATCTATGGTGGTGATGAGCATGTAAAACAGGCTAAGGAAGAGAGCTTGAGAGGAAAGTTTGAAGACATGTAGATGGTTGAAGGAGAGACCATTCAGCAGTATGGAATAAGAATCAAAATAGTTGTTGGAGAAATAAAGAGTGCAGGTGGCAAAATAGAAGATTCCACTGTGGTCAGTAAAATCCTGAGATCCCTGTTGCCGGTCTATGCAATAAGGGTTGCTGCTATTCTGAAGCTGAGATCAATAGACAAGTCTAAGGTGTCCTTGGACTCCATCATATCCAATTTGACAGCCTATGAGCTGAATAGTTTTGATGGTAGTGTTCAAAAGTCAGAATCATCTTTTCAAGCTTCTGCTATACCATCCAGAAAAGGAAAAGAGGCTAGCACCAGTGGGGAACCTAGTCAAAACAGAGAAATGAAGGATGAAGAGTTTCTGAAGGAATTTGAAGCTCTTCTAGCTAGGAAATTTCCAAAAGGGACTGGTAAATACAAAGGTAAGCTTCCCTTGAAATGCTTCTCCTGTAACTGGATAGGACATATTGCTATGAACTGTCCTAATAGTGACAACAAGGACAAACTAGAAAGGTTCAAGAAATTCAAAGGAGCAAATCGGAGAAATTGTATTGTGGTAGTTGATGAAGGTGTGATAGATGAGGAATCAGAAGATGAAGAGAATGAAGACATTGTGTTTGTTGCTGTAAAGGAAGATGTGGCAGACAAGAAGGCTCTTGTCTCCCAGTTTGAAAATTCAAATGAGTGGATCATTGACAGTGACTGTTCTCACCATATGGCTAGTGACCGGAGCAAGTTTCTATCCTTGGAAGACTATGATGGTGGTGTGGTTCGCTTTGGCAATGATGCACCTTGCATGGTCAAAGGTAGAGGGTCCATCTCTTTGAATGGAAAGAGTAGTGCTCACAATGTGTACTGGGTTGATGGTCTTAGACACAACCTTCTAAGTGTTTCCTAGCTAAATGACAGTGGTCTCACTCTGCATTCAAGAACTGAGTTTGCAGAATCAAAGGTAAAGATGGTAAATTGGTAGCCACCGACATGCAGACTAAAGATAACCTATTTCATCTGAATACAAATATAAGTACATGTCTTATGACTAAGCTTGATGATAGCTGGATATGGTATAGGAGGTTCTGCCATGTGAACTTTGATAACATTGTGAAGGCTAGTAAGATCAAGGTAGTTAGAGGGTTGTCGGTGCTGAGCAAACCAGATAATACCTTGTGCAGAGAATGTCAATTGGGGAAAATGTCTTCCTCAACCTTTAAAGGTAAATCTTTCACTGCTGACAACTTGCTTGATCTTGTGCATACTGATCTATGTGGTCTTATGAAAATGAAAAGTGTGCAGGGTGATAGGTACTTCATGATTCTCACTGATGACTGCTCCATAATGATGTGGGTCACATTCTTGAAAGACAAGTTTGAAGCCTTTGGGAAATTCAAAGCATTCAGAGCATTAGTGGAGAAGGAAAGCGGTAAAAGGATCAAATATCTCAGAACTAATCAAGGAGGGGAATTCACTTCCGGTGAATTTAACAAGTATTGTGAAGAATTTGGCATCAAGAGATAGCTGTCTGCCCCCCGGACTCCACAGCAGAATGGCCTAGCAGAGAGGAATAACTAGACTATGGTTGAAGCAGCTAGAACTATGTTGATCCAAGGAAAGGTTGCTCACACCTTTTGGAGAGAAGCCGTGAGCACTGCTGTCTACACTATGAACCGGGTACTCATCAAAAAGGGTAAGGACAAAACTCCTTATGAGTATTGGACGAGTAAGACACATGTGGTAAACTAATTTAAGGTATTTGGTAGCAAATGTTACATCAAGAGGAGTGAACATCAGGGAAAATTTGAAGCTAAATGTGATGAAGGAATATTTCTAGGATATTCCACCAAGAGTAAAGCTTTCAAGTGCTACAATAATAGGACTCAGAGAATTATGGAAAGCATCAATGTAAGAGTTGATGAATCCTCTGAGAAGACTGAGAAAATTGATAGTGAGCAAGTTGTAAATGAACAGGTTGCAACCTTTTGGGAATCGGTTGTCAGTCAACCTAGTACCAGTAACAGTGTTCTTGAACCGGTGAATGCTGATACTGATGAAGATGAGGATGGAGAAGAAAAGCAAGAAGAACCAATTAAGACCATTCCTTGGTATGTCAAGTTGAATCATGATCCCAAGTAGATCATAGGTGATAAGGATGCAGGAATCCTTACTAGAAGAAAGTTCAGAGAAAAATTATGTATGATCTCTGAATTTGAGCCTAAATCATTCAAAGAGGCTCATAAAGATGAAGACTAGATCAAGGCAATGGAAGAAGAACTTGACCAGATAGAGAAAAATGGTACGTGGTCCTTGGTACCTAGACCAAAGCATAAAAATGTCATTGGCACCAAATGGGTGTTCAAAAATAAGTTGAATGAGGATGGCACAATGATTAGGAATAAAGCCAGACTGGTATGCAAAGGATATGCTCAAGAAGAAGGTGAAGACTATGGGGAAACCTTTTCTCATGTAGCCAGATTGGAAGGAGTTCGTATGCTTCTTGCATATGCAGCTTTTAAGAGATTTAAGGTATATCAAATGGATGTAAAATCTGCATTCCTAAATGGTGTACTTGAAGAGGAGGTATATATTGAGCAACCAGATGGGTTTACCCTATCTGAAGACAGTGACATGGTATGTGGGCTACATAAAGCATTATATGGTCTGAAGCAAGCACCTAGGGCATGGTATGAGTGCCTACATTCCCATCTTGTGAAGATTGGATTTGAGAGAACAAGTGAAGATAGCAATATCTACTTGAAGTCTGAAGAAGATCAGATTCTGATCTGTGAAGTTTTTGTTGATGACATCATGTTTGGTGGAGATGACAAGATGAGTCATGAGTTTGCTAATGAGATGAAGAAAGAGTTTGAGATGTCACTCATAGGGGAGATTAAGTTCTTCATTGGACTGCAGATCCAACAAATGAAAGATGGAATCTTCATCACTCAGTCCAAATATGTCAAAGAAGTGTTGAAGACTTTTGGCATGGAAGATAGCAAACCGGTTGGTACACCGATGGTGACCGGTTGCAAATTGAAAAAGGTGGATGATTCCGCACTGGTTGATGAGAAGGAATACCGATCAATGATTGGTAAGTTGCATTATGTAGTGCATAGCAGACCGGATATTGCACATGCAGTTGGCATCACTGCAAGGTTCCCGAAGAGTCCAAGAGAATCTCACTTGAGTGCAGTCAAGCGGATCCTTAGGTATCTGAAGGGAATAGTTGACTATGGATTGTGGTACCCATACAACAATAATCTCAATCTGAAAGTATTCACAGATGCTGATTGGGCCGGTAATGTGGATGACCGGAAGAGCACAACCAGTGGTGCATTCTTTCTTGATGGTAGACTGGTCTCATGGATGAGTAAAAAGAAGAGTTGCATCTCTCAGTCTATAGTGGAAGCAGAGTATGTTGTAGCTTTCATGAACTGCACTCAGACAATCTGGATGAAGCATGTACTGGAAGGCTTCAAGATCCCTGTACCTGAACCGGTAAGTATATTCTGTGATAACACAAGTGCTATCAATATATCAAAGAATCTGGTTTTACATTCTAGAACCAAGCATTTCGAGCTTAAGTATCATTTCTTGAGGGAAAAGGTTCAGAATAAAGAGATTGCACTGGAGCATGTGTCCAGTAAGGAGCAGTTAGTAGACATATTCACCAAGCCTCTCCCAAAGACAACATTTGTGCATTTGAGAGGTGAATTAGGGGTATTGCCCCTTCAGGAGGTGAGCTAAAAGTGATTGTTCCACATCAGTCAGGTACTGGATAGACAAATATTTGGTTGATTGGTGTGTTTAAGGATGCTACTCCTTAGGGGGAGCAGCATGATGAAACAGTGATGATTGTACCTCCACTTTGGCATAGTTGTCAAAGGGGGAGGAGTGAAGCGAAAAGATATCTGCAACAAATGGGGAGAAGATGTGAAGCAGAGAAGATATCTTTTGTATATTACCATCAATGCCAAAGGGGGAGATTGTTGGCATTATGTGAACTGGCATGAAGACATAATGATATTGTATGTTGTCATTGATGTCAATATGAGACATGGTGAGAACCGGCACATGTGATAGGTGAAGAGAGAGGAACCGACATATGTATGAACTGGTTTATATGCCAAAGTGAAGTAGCACATTTGTTCAAGGTGAACCAGCATGTAGTTATGAGAATCGACACATGGAAGCATTGTATGGCTACTGGTTGGTAGGTAGCTTCCACTTCAGGGTTTCCGGTTGGAGCAACTCAAGTGACTCAATTGGTAATCTTCGTGTGAAGCGTTAGTAGTATGATGGAGGACAAATTGTGTTGCCAGGTAAGCTCTGTGCGCGTGAAGGATCTTGCATGAAGAAGACTATTCCTATCCACCTCAGGAATGTGCGAAGTCTATCAAACGGTGATAATGCATGATGGGTTATCAGCCGCCATGAAAATGGTGGATAATGGACGATGGAGAATGTCTTGAGATCGATTCAAGATTGTTGCATTTAATGCAGTATGATTCAATGGTCAGGATCGAACTGTTTGAATTGCTTAACCTAACAGGTTTAGGGTTTAGGGTTTTTGCTACCAACCTATATGTTTCCTATAAGGTTGATGTTGTGTTTCTATCTGAGGTTGTTGGCAAAAGTTGTGAGTGTGTATCCAAGGGAAGTGATACGTGATTCCTGCCAGACAAAAGGAGAGAAGAGATATCTGCAAAGTGAATGTGCAGAAGGTGAAGAGGAGCCAAAATGGATCTGCATTAGCATTGAGTGCTATTAACAGATCATTGTAATACCTATTGATCTCTAACCACTTCAACAGTTGTAAAATCCCCTAACAGGGTAGCCTTAACTGGCTTGATTCAAAATCCCTTAAATCGGGTGGTCTTAACCGGCTTTTTTCAAATCCCTTAACCAGGTAACTCGAGGCTAATGAGTTTTGAGAAGCTAGAGAAGCTTAGGAGATCCTTTCAGCTACTGAGTTCTTAAAATCCTCTAACAAGGTGACCCTATCGGGTTTAACCCTTAACCGGGTATCCCTTAACCGGGTGATCCCTAATAGGATCGGTTCCTACCAGAACCTATTGTAATGTTCTTAACCGGACAAGGCTCCTAATAGAGCGGACTTCTAAAGAGTTCAAAAAGTAGCTTGTGGGTATTCATCCCCACTGTGGTTTTTCCCAGTTGGGTTTCCACATGAAAAATATGTGTGTCATGTGAAATGCTTTTGTCTTGTGATGCTTTGTTTTATCTGTTATGCACATGAAGGTTCTATGTTTTATGCCTGTCTATAAAACATATTGAACTCACTGTTGTGAAGATTTGATGGTTAAGCTAAGAGAAAAGCATGTGAATATTATGATAATGTGGTATTGAGCTAAGAGAAAAGCTTATTGAGTGACCAGTTTATGACTGACTGAGATATATTGGATGTTACCGGTTGCACTATGTTTTACCCGTATATCTGTTTATCAATCATTTGGAGTGTTTGTTGTCAAACCGGTTTGGACTGTATTTGTGTTTGTACTGATTCAACCCCCCCTCTTAGTACCAGTTTGGTACTAGTGGTCCATCATTGAGTTATCAATCCTGATGCTGCCATCTGGTTTTGAAACTGGCACGATGTTGGAGATCCATTCAGCATAGTCAATAGGTCGAATAAATCCAACGTCTAATAGTTTCTTTAGCTCAGCTTTGACCATGAGTGCTACATGTGGATTCATCTTTCTCAATTTTTACTTAACTGGCTTGGCTCCTGGAGCAATGGACAAATGATGCATAATTAAATGTGGATCAATCCCAGGCATATTTGCATATGACCAAGCAAAATTGATTTGATTTTTTTTGAAAAATTGGATAAACTCTGATCTTTCTTCCTCTGTCAGATATTCTGCTAGGTGTATGTTTTTGGCTGCTTCTGTTGTACCAATGTTGATTGATTGAGTAGGCTCAATCAATATGGGTGATAGCTCCTGATAGTGTTTAGGAAGAGTGTCAAGTCTCCCATTTTTAGGTTACTTAAAAAGGTTTTCACTTGTAGATGGTCCTTTATTTTTACTTTTTCATGATCTAGTGCTGCCATTGACTGGTTTTCAGCAGTAGATCCTTTATTTCGTTCATTTTTGCAACTGAGAGACTTGGCACTCCCCTGATTGCAGATGTTGTTACTTTGTTCACTGGTAGAGTCTGTTTCCAGGTTGACGATACATAAGTAATGGATAATGGAATCATCATTTGGGAAAATTGGTATGTCATGATTTTTAGGTTCGTCCTAGTCTATGAGGTCAGGAAAGATAAGTGGTAAAGAGTCATTGGGTGGGTCAAGTTCAGCTGCTGTAAGTGTCAGGATGGAGGTATCATTGTGGTTGGCCGGGATATTAAATAAGTTAATAATTTTTTCAAGGTCTTCGATGGTATCATCTTCTATGTAAACTTGCTCGTAATGTCGTTGCTCATTTTCCTTAGCATCATAGATATTTTGTGGACCAAATTCAAGTAGTCTAGGCTCTGTGCCTTGTTCTTCTTGAGAAATGGGTGCATGACTGTCGTTTGTAGCAATATCTTTAGTAAAATTGGAACAACTGCCCCATTCATATTCATTTGAATCAATTTCCAAGGTATTATCCTAGATTCTTGCAGTGCTATGGACTGGTATGTTGTAGGGTGAAAATAGGTCCTTGATGATTGATACGAGTCTGATGGTTTTCTCTGATTCTGTATGAGATCTTGCTTCTACTCTTTGCATTTTCTCATATATTGTCTCTCCTCAGGGAGTAATTATGTCATCAGGGAGTGATTCTTCTTTGTTTGAAACTAGTTCTTGAACATGATGTACTTCTGCACAAGGTGATTCATTCTTTTGATTGACTGATTTCTCTTGATGTTTCTTTTTTTCCTGATATTCACATTCCTTGTGTATTGTCTCTACTGATTCAAATAGTGCCTCCTGCCATGAGTCTTCCTTGTATTTCTTCTTTTCCTTCCACTAAGGTTTTTAGTATTTTCTTGGTGTCTTCCTTGGTGGTAGGGTGTGTTCATAGCCCAATCCTATTTTGTCTTTACAAAACTAGGAAGGAGGATCTAATGGTTTCTTGACGCTTTCTTGACGCTTGCCGATAGGTCCTTTGCCATTATATCCCATTTGTTGCATGATTAAGTAGCCTTTTCCATACAACTATATTGGTATAACTTCCATAGTAGCTGCTCTGTCTTCTTCCTCATCCTTGTATAGCCAACTAAGGATGTCCTTTTCCCCTGGTTCATGTGCTACTGTGCCTAGTTGAATGAATTTGCCATCAAACTTGTTGATGGGCTATGTTTCTTGATGCGTTGATACGGAAGGTAACCCATGAGATTTAGGCGATGCTAGTAAGTTGGTTAGACACAAGGGTTCCAAAGAGTATTCTCCCATAGCTTGTTCTTTGATTTTCATTTTCTGTTTGAAATCCATAGATAGTGATTTAGACTTTTCTTGCTAAAGATGTGGTGCTGGGGAATTTTTTTTTTCTCTGTTATGTGGATCTAAACTATCTTGGGTTGCCCCCATAGCATTACAATATTGAAAAGGGTTATGATCTGCTGATATAGAAATCTCCTATCCATTGTAGGGGAACTTAACACACTAGTGATAAGTAGAAGGTACTACTTGCATTTCATGTATCCAAGGTCAACCCAATAAGATATTATATGTGATGTCTATGTCTAAGACTTGGCACATAGTGTCCTTTTGTATTGGTCCCACTTGAATTGGCAACACCACTGTTCCTTTGGATGATCTTTCTTCTTCATCATATGCTTTGATAGTGATCTTTTTGCGTGGATCAATAGACTGCTCAGAGAAGCCTAATGCATGGATAAATTTTAAGGTACAGATATTGAGTCCAAGTCCTCCATCTATTAATACTCTTTTGATTCGATGTTTGTAGACCAAGACTTCAATGTGGAGTGGAGTATTGTGTGGATGGCTTAATGAAATATTATCTTGTTCAGAAAAGGTGAGATTATGAGGTCTTGTCATGTGAGCCACCATGGCTTGGAATTCGTTAGTATCCAGATCATGGGGTACATTTGTTTCCAATAGTGCTTGTTCCAAGATGTCCTTGTGTTTTGGTGAAAGTTTCAGCAACTCAAGTATAGATATTTGAGCAAGAGTTTTGCACAGTTGACTGACTAGGTCATATTGAATCTTGGGTATGGTGCTTGCTACCGATGTATGTCCCTTCAAGACATATTTTTGAGCTCTGGTGGTTACATTGATTGATTCATGTTTGTGTTTTTTCTTGATTGTAATAACATTTACTTGATTGTCCTCAACTGATATATGATTGATGGTGTTATTGTATATGTGATTGATACGAGCTCCATTTGTATCGTTTGAGGTTGAAGCTCCATCCTTGTTGTAGTTTGGAAGATGATTCTTAAAGGCACCATGGTCACCATTTGTTTTGAGACCATGGACTGTTAAATCTCCTCTATCAATCATGTCTTGGACAATGTTTTTCAGTCTCATGCAATCATTTGTTTTGATGAAAATCACAAAAGTGTGAGTCATTCCACTAGGGTGGTTTGATTTGTGGTTCAAAGTTGTTGATTGCTGGTAAGGAGATAATTTTGTTTGCTAGGAGTTCTCTGAATGCTGACTCCAATGATTTCCCTAATGGTGTGTAGATGCATTTTGTAAAGTTGTTGGTGTTACCTCGTGAGTTTGTATTAGGTCCTCGATTAGTGTTATTGTCTTGGGTATTGTTGGTGTTGTTAAGATGATCTTGATTGGTAGTAGGTGCATAAGTGTTAGTACCTTGGTTAGCACATTTTTGATTCTTGGTAGCTCGAGGATTACCTGATAAAGCTAACAACGGTTGCTTGGATTTTACATCATTAGTTTCATTTCCTCCATTTCTAGTGTTTTTGTTTCTGGTCCAGAACCTGGATTTGTCTAAGTTGTTGTTGTTTTGGTTATTGTAATTAGAGTTGGATGATTTCATCCCTTCTTTGGAAAATTTCAATGTTCCTTTCTTGACACATGCCTCCTCTACTTGGATGCCATTTTCAATCAATTTAGCAAAAGATGGTATGCATTGGAGTTTGGGTATGTAACTCATCTCGCTATTTAAATTATGGATGAAAATTTCCATCTTTTCCTTTTCAGGTACATCTCGAGGATACCTTGAGACCATTCATCGCCAATGTTGAAGGAATACCATGAATGTTTTATTTCTTTTTTGTTTGGTATTGCAAACATCTAGCATGGCGATGGCATGTTGAATGTTGTAGGAATATTGAGTTATGAATTTGTTGACTAACTCATCAAAGGATCTGAAAGGAGGTGTGATTTTGGATAACCATTCCATGATTTTCCCGCCCAAGCTTCTTGGGAATAATCTCATTAAATAAGTGTCATCATGGGCAAATTCTAGACTCATGGTACAAAATTCCCGGACATGATCATGGGGATCGCTTTTCCCATCATATTTGTCAAATTTGGGAATGTCTTAAGTTGGGGGAAAAGGTACCATATTTAACCTCCTGTCAAAAGGATAAGGACAAATTTCATTCAAGGAATACCGTACTGTTGATCCTTGTTGCATGTCTTGCATCTATTTTTGTAGCATTTGCATTTTCTGTGTGAGAGAAACCAAGGGTGCATTCTTTTGCCGAGGGAAGAGTTCTCCCCTCGCATTGTTTCTAGCTTGGAATGGCGTGTGTAGTGGCATGTTTTGCTCAGGGATGTTTTAATCGGGGATGTTTTGCTCAGGTAAGTTTTGCTCAGGTATGTTTTGTTCAGTGTCACATGCTTCCTCCTCTCTTTGTCATTCTTGATAAGCATAATGTTGAGACCTTATTCTAAATATGTCAGTATCGAAGTCTTCAGGGAGTTTAAATCCTTTGCTTGTGAGCATGAGTAGGTATTTTTCTTTGTCAGTTTCCATGAGTTTTTCCACAAGTTTTTGAAATGAAGCAATTTCTTGACACTCTTGGAGGATTTCCTCATAAATTTCTGTGTCTTCTAGATTTGGATATTCGAAAGAATTTGATAATCTTCGACCCATGCTGGACTTTGGTTGTGGTTCACTTTGTTTGTTTCGTTGAGAGCGAGTAACATCGGGCATCTAGTAGAAACTTTCTGTGACAAAGGGAACGAACTCCTCTTTGATGTTTTTCTCAGGGGTTGGTGGTTCAAATCGAGGTATGTTGTAAGTGATGCACACTTTTGGGAAGAAAGCTAGATTGATCTTTCCTCCTTGATTTAGACGTTGGTTGAATGCTGATTTTTGACAGAATGCTCTACTCCTCAATGGTTCCTTGTCAAATTCATTTGTTTTGTCTTGAAGATGCAAGCGCATATGACGAAGGAATGTTCAATGAGATTTGAAGAGTTGGTGATTGATGTATAAAAACGTATTCCTTTTTGCAAGTTTTAGAGAACAGGGTCGTTGTTTCCTCAACTTAGTGTTATGATAAATACTCTTTCTTCTCAGAATATGAGGATTAGTCATGCACAAGCGATCAATGGTTTCCTTTGATTTGTTGTGGATTGAAGATATCTTGTTTGGAAACTTAAGTTTTACTTTATCAAATGAAGGTTTAGATGCCCCCTCACGACAAAGCATGTCAAATGATATGGAATAAGAGCTTTCTCGATATGGAAACTCGATTTGACAACTTGGAGTTTGAAACAAGTATGTTTTTGGATAATAATCCATTTGATTGAAGGACCTTTTGATACGTGTGATGGTGTTTCTTGATTTTGATAGGAGAGATGTGTTTTATCTCTTGACTAGTTTTTGGATTTTGACAACTTTGTTTTTAAGGAAAACTTGCTTTTGGAGTAGTTTTGATATTCTGATTTCAATTTTCTGTCTGATGGTGTTCAAGCGAGGAAAAAGGGCTTCCTAAATTGTTTTTAGAATTTTCAAAAATAGTTTCTGTTTTGCCCCCTGTTTTCTCAGTTTCGGCTATGCGCTAAGCCAAAAACCCAATGCGCTACCAAATTTTTACAAAGCGCTAGAGAATGGTCTCCACATGCTAAGCTGCTCTTCTGATGCGCTAACTTGGTCTGCTTGATTTTGGTTTGGTTTGAAAGGTTATGCGCTGATGTGTCCTATCAGTGTGCTAACAATTGATCTCAACGCGGTAGTGTTTGGTCTCAACCCGCTAAGCTATTGCTTCAATGCGCTAGAATGTTTTCAGAAAGCGCTAAGGTTTGAACTGCTAATTTAAGATTGATTATGTGCTAAAGTTTAGTACTAATGCGTTATGTTGAAGCTTGCATGCGCTAAAATATGGTTCCAAAGTGGTAAGATGTTGCTCTTACACGCTAAACTGCCCTGATATTTTTGACTTGGTGGTTTTTATGTGATTTGTGAACTTTGTCTCAATGATGATGGATGATTTTCTAAAGTAAAAAATGAAAACACAACACCAAAGAGATAACCATTTTTCCTAGTCTAAACAATGAGTGTATGTTCTGCAAAGATGTGTTCAAATCCCCAGTGTTTTAACAGGTTTGGATACAAAAAATACAATTCAATCAGACTCTTTATTCAAGGGTCATCGACAATATCATAGCTCACTAGTCTCGATACTCCGTTAGCTCAAACAACCTTGTCACCCCCTAGGGGGCGCTCATTTTTTTTGCCTTTTGCTAGAAATTAACTCAAAGTAAATTGCTTTACAATTGAGTAGTTATCTTGGGAGATATATGGTGAGTAATCTTGGGGGTAGATTCTTCCCCATCCTTGCACTATGATACTGCAAATGTTTGGATACTGACTCGGCTTAAAGTTTCTAATGCTAAAGTTCATAATTAGGCTTCATGTTTGGCCGTCAGTGATAAACTCCCTTAGGAGGCTTCCCAACCTTTAGAACAAAGGCTTTATGTATCGTAAAGATACTGGGGGAAGGCTAATCGCTGCGCGCAACCGTTGAAAAGGACTTTGGTCACTTTCCACTTTTGATTATAGTGGATTGGAACACTTGGCATCAAAGACATTCCCCACTTAGGTCGTTCCCCTCACACCGGCCAAAGAATGACTTTAAGAGTTGTTCAACTCCTCGGGAGGGCAGGCCTGCTAAAGGTTTTAATGCTTAAAAAAACTAAAAGCATAAGAGTGGTTTGGATTTTTGATCACCCAGTTAAGGGGAGAGCATATACCTTCCACTTTCGAAGTGAAGCACACAAGTGTTCTTTTTAACCTTTTATTGCAATGATTTGGTAAAATCTATATGGAGATATTGCTCCACAAAAACATTGTGTTCATTTTATCCCATCAAATCAATGATTATCTGATCTAGAAAATGCAACCTGGTCAACAAAACAAAACTTCAATCTTGGTCAACAAAATAAATCGACAAAGGGGAAGAACTTCCCTCTTTAACTTTGAACAAAAACGGACAAGTGTGGTTCTTTTACCTTGCAACAATTTAAAAGTTGATCCTTTTATACACCAAAGGATGGTGAGGTTCCTTTTAAATCTCTTTTTGCAAAATAAAAGATTGTTTGTCCTTTTTAGATGCCCCAAATGAAAGTTTTTCTCCTAGGAAAGCAAGAAAGATTTTTGTTGTGGTTCTTTTTAAGTTCCCAAATAAGGTGTGAGTTCAATTTTTAACTTTAAACAAGAAATGAAAGAAATTCAAATTTTTAACTAACTTAGCTAAGTTAGTAAGAAAATTTCAAATTATTTTAAATCTAGTTTAAATAAAAATAAGTTCCAAACTTGCAATTAAACCATTAGTAACCTGCAAAACAAACAGTTAATCAGTTAGCAAAATGATGGTTTTGTGGACTTCCACAAGTCTAACTTTTGAGTTCTTTGTTACAAATTAGTTTCTATCTTCTGTCTATGATGCACTACAAAATACACTGTACGCGCTACAGAATGCCCCTGATGCGTTATCAGATAGACCCTACACGCTAAACTATTTTACCAATGCGCTGGACTATTAAATTCCTGCACTGAAAGCTACAAGAATTATTTTAAAAATTCTATGTGTTGGGAGAGGGTTTCTACGCACTAGGAAATGAGTCTAACGTGCTGAACAATATACCGGATGCACTGAAGGTTTAACTGGATGCGCTAAGAAAAGTTCCCGATGCATCAATTCTTGTTTCCCGTATACCTGCAAAGTTGGTCAAATTCAAAAACTGATTTGATTAATGGGGTTATGCCCCACGGTGGGCGCCAGAAATGTATGCGGGAAAAGCGGTTCAATGAAATCCAAAATGTGAAAATATTCAAAGACTTGTCCACACACCCATGGGACTCTTGGTGCAAGTTATGGAGCCATGAAGAATGGCTCAACTTCCCAAAGAGTGTTCCATGGTTCTCTATCTCACAAGGTCCCTCAAGCCAATGCCTTTGCTCTCAGATCACTGAGCAAAGTGACTTAGGGATGACGAATGCAAGAGCGAGGGATGCTTTTGATCGAATTTAGTATGAATGCATCCTATTTATGCATGATTCTAGTAAATGAACTAAACTAGATGATAAGATGACAAGGTTAGTAAAAATACTATCCTAACATGATATACTAGCTATATGATTTAATTTAAGATGATAGAAATACTCTAAAATGATTATTAGATTTATTTCTATTACACAGAGAGGCTAAATGCTTATTAAAATTAAGTATAAGTATGATGCTAAAGACTTCGATCCTAGAAATAAAGAAATGAGAGCTCTATTTATAGGGAAAATAGGGCAATGGATGGTCAATATTGAAGGATCTTATCAAGGGTCAGGATTGAAAGTTATCATTTCATGTTTGCAATTCTCACCAATGAAATGGTGACAATTGTCAACATAAGACTGCTTCAGAGGAGAGATAATAAGCATTAAATGCTTGAGAAGACCTCATGGTTACCTTAGAAGGTAAAGGTTAAGGTTAGGTTAAGGTTATCCATTGGATAAAGCTTTTACCCAAAGGTTAAACTCTTGTGCAAGGGTTAAAGGGATAACCGTGGTCAAAGTAATGAATGCTTGATGAGGCCCCTAGGTTAGATGAGGGTTGAGTTATGCAAAAATTCTCTAACCATGCCACTAAGGGTTAGTTAAGCATTAATGGTTTGAAGACTTTGGGGACAAATTTGTAAGAGTCCTTCCAAATTTTGGGGTTTTCAACAAGTTAGCTTGTTGATGGCATAAAGGCTTTAATGCCTTTGGAAGACTTTACTCCAAATTTGAGAAGTGACCTCCTCAAATTTAGCAAAAGGGGATAATTGAAGGGTTTAGATTAATTGATTAGGATTAGATAGGTTCTAGAAGAATTTAGGAAGAGGGTTAGGAGGCAAGTGGGAGATGTAGGAAAATGCAAGTGGGTGAGAAATAATAGGATTTAATTAAAATAAATTGCTTTATTTCAATTTGGTTGCAAGTTGGGGATTTTAAATAAATTAGATTTATTTAATTGGGGTGAACTATTTAATTAAATATAAATTTAATTAAAAAGTAGAGAGAAGGGATTTAATTGAATAAAATAATTTATTCAATTAAATGATGTAAAAGGCTTAAGTGAATTTAAATAAATAAATTGAATCATTTATTTAATTAAAATAGAGGAATGTGGGTGATTTAATTAAATTAGATTTAACTAAATAGAGGAATGAGAATAAAATGAACATTAAATATTCATTTAGGAATATGGTCATTTTTATATGTCTACAACTATATTTATGAATACAATCAAATATCTGACAAAGAATTTTGACAAGATCTTGGGATGAAATAGATTTTGCTAAGATATCATTGACATAGTCTTCTAAGATCTTATGCATATAGTCATGAACGATAAGAGTCATAACACATTGATAAGCTGCACCAACATTCTTTAATCCAAAAGGCATGAAAACCCAACAAAATGTTCCACAAGGTGTTATAAAACTTATTTTGTATTGATCTTGAGGATTGATAAAGATTTGGTTATATTAGAAAAAATCATCCATAAAAGACAATAAATCATGACCAACTGTGGAGTCAACTATCATGTCAGTGATTGGAAGAGGAAAGTCATAATTGAAAGAGATTCTATTAAGATCTCAAAAGCCAGTTCATATTCTAATCTTATTATATGGTTTAACAATGGCAACTATATTTGAAATCCAAGGTGAATAGTCAAAAGCACAGATAAAATCCACTTCTAAGAGATTTTCAATCTCAATATTAACTAACATTGTAATCTTGGGATTCATCTTTTGATCTTTTGTTTAATGAGCTTGTCATTAGGAAGCAACACAATGTTAACCATGGGTGAAAATTTGAGGATCAATACTAGACATGCCTAAATAATTCCATGCAATGAGTTCAAGAAAATCATGCAAGAGAGAAGAGCAATCATGTTGTTCATAAATTTCTATACATTTCCATTTTTAATCACTTTTTCATTATTATAAGGGTCCATTTTGACATCATTAGTATCTCGTATGAGAAGATTGTTATGTTAAGGAACATCCAATAGGTGAGGAATTTATTTTGTCATCTCTAATGTATCATTTGGTAATTCAACATATTCCCAAAGTATGCTTCAATATTTAAACAATAGGGAAATCTACGATTATGATGATATCAAGAAAGATTATCATAAACTCTCAAGAAATCAACTAAGGAATCATCGATAGAAAAGATATCAAATGAAGGCATGCTAGGAGTCGAACTAATGTCAATTAAGTGAATATTAACTAGAGGAAGAGATTTAGAAGAAGCAGGGATGACATTCACATTGAGAGATGGTTTATGGGATGCTTTGGTGGGCTTTAAAAGATTATATCCAAGCCTAAATGTAGCTTCGTGTGTGAAAGTTTCTAAAGGGACTATAATGCCTTATTTTTTTGCATCACTACCACTGCCTCTATTTCCAGTCTTAACTAAGATATGAAAACTAGGACCATAAAGAGATGGTAGAGCCTCATATGTCTCAATGTCATAGGAAGAAGAACTAGAAGACTTGGTTGAGGTGGAACTAGAATACTTATTTAAAGTATAAGTAGCAACAAAATTGTTATTAGGTTGCTGAGAAGAAGTTGAATCCTTTGTGGATACCACCATGTCATCCTCTTTGGTTTTAGGTTCTAATAGAGGGATTTTATTTTCTCCCACATAAGAAGGTGTAAAATCTAGTGACCCCCAATCATCCTTTAAGAGTACCTCTTTAGAAGAAGGGATATCTTCAGTTGAAGATGGTGTAACTATTTGGATTGGAGAAGGAATTGAAGAATTTAAAGGAGATTTAGACATTGATTCAGTTTGCAAACAAATTTGTAAGTTCTTATCACCTTCTAAGGTATACATATTACTGTTGAAAATGAAGTTAAGGTTGTGATTAATATTTGAAGGAAGCACTTGCAAAACATGAATCCAAGGTCTACCTAGAATAAGGTTGTATATAAGGGTATCAGGTATGACATGGATAGGTGTGGGTAAAACGACAAGACCTACCATAATAGGAAATGTAATTGTACCTAGCAACTATCTACCATCATTATCAAATACACAAGTAAAGAGATTTAGGTTGAATAAGAGAGGTATCCTCTTTCATTTTATGCAACAAGTTGATGCTAGACATGTTAGGGTTTAGGAAGATCCAAAGAAAATACAAATTAACAATTATATACAGATACAAACACAAAAGATGAAGAAAAAATGCATAACATAGAGATTTAATGTGGTTCGCCCAAGATGGGCTACATCCACAGAACACAGGCATCCAATATTTTCTTATTATCCAGTAAATGAGTAAAACACCATTGCAATGCCCTTTTACATACCAGCCATTTATAACAACCAATTTTTAGGGGAACACTCAAAGTTGGTTATTTTTAGGGCTTCAATTTTTCTTATTAAAAAATGACAAAAAAGATTTCCTCGGGGGCTTCGCCCCCAAACCCCTGCTCAAGGCTTGACCCTACCCCAAATCTCAGTGAGGATACATAACAAGTTTACAATACTTGCATTATTAGTCACCACATATCAACATCACACATTAATACTTGATCTATTTTCCACTATAGTTCATCCTATTGTGGTACCATAGATAAAGACAAAAATCATAAGAGGATCATATTGGTTTTGAACTTACAAAGAAGGTGACTCATATTGGGAAAATACAATTTTCATCTTATTTTCATGCATACATTCAAACAAGGATGCTTCATCATTAAGTCTCACAAAAGGTGGAATAACTATTTTCTGCAAAGCTTCATGGAGAATTTTATGATATGTAGGTGAAGTTTAAATCAACTCCTAAAGGTATAACTTGGGTAGAGTAATAGGAAGTTGTTAAAAAAGATCATACTCCTTTCAAATATGTCAGGTAAGATGAGGTGCAAGAGGAAGCACTAATTGAAAAGAAAGAAGAGAAGAAAAAGGGTTGCTTATTGTTTTTTGTGTTGTATGTGTGAGAAACTGCATGATATATATGTTATTGATTTATCTTATCTCTTTGGGTGATTTGATTTATAAAATTTAAGATGGAACCAAGACTTTTTCCACCTTTAACAACAATAATTGGTTTTATTTGAGGTGGAGGTACATCAGGACAAATATGCACAATAATCTTAGGATTCTCATATTCATTCTTGTAACTAGTCACATGTATCATATTGATCAATCTTTTGAAAAAGGTTGGTTTAGGAGTCACAGATGATAGCTCAAAAGAGATGAAGTCATCAAGGGCTTCATCTAGCATATTAAAGTAATCAGTACTAAACAACTCATCCAAGGCATGAAAGTCTTGTAAAAATATATCCAACATGGCTGATAACTTACTTTCTCCAAGAGAGGGTTTTTTTTGTTTGTTTTCTAATCTAAGAAAATAAAAAAATAACCTTGTTGAACACACCACAATACTGAGAGGGGGGAGAACCAGTCTTAACCAAATCCTTAAACTTATTCAATCATGAACTTATCAATTATCATTAACCAACTAAACATCAATAAAGGACGAAACACAAACACCAAACACATGAACATCATAATTTTATGTGGAAAACCTAATATGAGAAAAACCATGGTGAGAATCATACAATATGAAAAATTAAATACAATATTTTAGGCACAAACAAGAGAACACCTTTCTCTTGATTTGGACTTACAAGATAAGGAACACAACCTTAAGGCAAGATACAAAGGAATTACAAACTAGCATTCATTGCTTTAGGGAAAGATGCAAAGGACTTGTAGTACCGAGGCACACAATCCTAGGGCAAGCTACAAATTTGTACAAGCTTCCAAATAGACTCACTATATTTTGGTAGGCACAAAGGAAATATGAATTAAATCTGAGTGGGATATCTTGATCATAAACACATCACAAACTAATATTCACACTTCTTTCACACATATATTTCTAGTCCATCCTCAATAAATCCACACAAAAAGTTCTCATACATCCACACACAAACACATAAAATTATTCATCAAAATACTCAACTAGGTCAACCAGAAGTTAAGTGAACATATATTACACAAAGTCGGGCATCATGAGAAACTATGCTAAATGCGGTCCACTACAGGAGATAAAGGGGACCAAAATACATCACATGTCTTCCTTATTTGATTCCAATGAACCACACACATCAACACATTCTCCAAAGTTGACATCAAACATAACATGTAGATAAATAATAAAGTATGTTAACTAGTCGACCCAAAAATATTATCCAATGCAAATAACTTAATGTGGATTTTCAGACACCATGAGAAGACCCATAACAACACCTTAACTCAACCTCCAATGCATATTCAAACCAAAAGAGTATGATCCAAATATAATAGAGGAACTGATCCAGCTAGAGACTAACAAAACAAATAATGCCAAACTATAGATCAACATAACTTCACTTGTAGAGCATACTGACATCTGAATTCTAAACTAGAACACTGCACCAGCAAAATGAACATGTCCTCCAAGCTACAACACTTGAACCAAAACTAAAAAATAATGTGGAGCATTCTATGGAAGAGTCTTGATAGACAACCTCACTATTAGTAGACTGCAACAACCAACTTCAACACTTGAACAATTGAGGACCTGGAAACATAATAGTACAACATCCATAAAACATAGACATTAAATCTAAAATTGCAATACATCAACTAAAAAAGTAGAGGAATGTATAGCATTCTTCCTATAAATACTTTTATAGTGTTTTAAATTGTCTTGGGGCCAATTTACACCTCATGTTTGTGCCCCTAATTTAACGTCTCCTACCCTCTTCTCCTATATAGGATTGATTTGCACTCAATATCTAGTTTTGATGCCATGTACACCCACTAATTGATTTCCTAGAGGGGTGTCCTTCTCCATGGGGCTTAATGGTGGCCCCTTACTAGGAAGGACCGAGGTGCCCCTGCCTTGGTCCTAGGACCCAAGCGCCCACACCCTGGTCCCTCTTATTTGGGCCTTATTTTGAAATGGGGCAATAATCCTATCTCTCGGACAAGAATCCAATTTTGTGGCTCTGCATGACCATTGGAGGTTGGCCTAATTGGTAAATTACCTAGATACCCATACATAAATACATTAATCAATTCTTATCAATCCCAAGTCTCCATCTTCAAGAAATCTAACATCCTTGCATCTATGAAGTATTCATCATCAAGTATTTTCAGAGATCTTCAAGGCTGCATGTTCTTCATTCAACCATTATGGAGCAAAATTACATCATTCATATGCAAGCATGTGTGTGTGATTAGGGTTTTTAATGTCCATGCCATTTCATAGAACATATGTGATTACATCAAAGAAGAAAAACATCATCATCAACAATTGTAGATCTAAGGTATATCTTTCTATTATTTATTTCAATATTTGTATTATTCCATTTAAGGTTAATACCTAAATAATGGTTTAACTTAGGAAAACCCCTATTCCCAACTATTTTCCCTTCTCTACTATGTGTATGAATAGGTACAGAGCTGTAACTCTCTGTAGCATCCTAAATTGCACTTCCTTACAATTTTGTCCTCATTTGGCTCCTCATCTTGGCATTCGTGTCCTAAGCCTTGATCGGAGCCTTGCTTCTTCTCACACCATGCAAATAACTCAAAATATTCATCATGCACACATTTCTCCCCAACTTCCTATGTCCTTGATTGTTTAGGACTAGGGTGGGGACCAGCGTGCCTAGTGCTTCGTTGCTCCTAATCAGGGCCCATTTTGGGGCCTCACAATAGTCATTCAATTTGAGTGGGAATTTTCATCCCTTGTTGGCTCATATTAGAAAATTAAGTTTTTTTTCGACAAGAATGTACAAAAGGAGGCTTGCCCATCTCATTTTGACAATCACCTATCAATTGAACAGTTTAAGCAATCAAGGATTCATTCAAATTCAAGTGAACAAGCAATCAATATTTTTTCAAGCATTGGAGCAAAAGTAAGGTCAAGTTTCAAGCACTAAAGTTGATATTCATGTTCTTTGTTTATGAAAACTTCATGAAACCCTAATTTCTTGTGGAGACAAACAATGCTCCATAAAAAGGTATATCATTAGTGTTTCAAACATTATTCAACATTTCCCTCAAAAGGAAATCACTGCCATTACAACAATTTAATTACATTTCATTTTTATTTCATGGTTAATTCCAAAACTAGGGTTTGACCTAAGGAAAAGATTTATTCCCAGCCATTTTACTTTCTCTCTTGTGTGTAGAATTGGTATAGAGATGCAAATATTAGGATTGGCTTTATTCACAAAAACAAATAAATCCCCCTTTGGATGATAAAAAGTATGGAGGACCAGAGCGATGGGAATTTTGGTCCTAACATTTCAGGATGACCTTTTGGGAGTAGATCTGAACACTCACATTGCTCAGATCTAGATTCATGGCTCTGTTTGATGACTATAGCTCACTATTTGTGCATACTTACTTCAATTTCAACACATTAACCCTAATTTCAACATCTTCACAATTCAACTTAAAAGAGGGCAACAAATCGTAATCCAGTGAATCCAATAAGAATCCTCAGTTATATCCTTGATGATTTGAGGCTAGATCTATTGGGATAACCCCTCTTTAATGTGGTGGTCACTAAGCAAAATATTAGTGGTATTCAAACATCTAATGGTGGAAACCCTAATATTTTCACTATCACATTTTGGTGAATCCGATGTCTTACACTTTAATTTTCCAATTTATGTTCTTAGATATGAGTGTTTATGCATTTCAAATTCAAATTTACATTTACACGTTTAATTTTTAATTGAATTTAAAAAAATTAGAGGTTAAATTAAAAAAAACCTAATTTTAAATTCTAAAATTGAGCTTGTAGATTGTCTAAATTGGATTATTTATTTCAAATATGATTTCTTATGCAATTTAAAATTCAAATTTAACTTTTAGATTTGATTTTCAATTGAATTACATAAATTTAGTAGTTGAATTTACAAAAACCATAATTTATAATTCTAAAACTTACTTGTCGGTTGCATAATTTTTCAAATTAATTTTTTGATTTGATTTGTATGATATGCTATGTTATGATTTAGATGCATTTATCTTTCAAATTCATAAATCAAATTTCTTAATTAATTGGTTAATCAATCATTTTTGTAAATTTTTTCATTGTTTAATCATAATTTTGAAATTTAAAATTCAAATCTCCCTCCTTTGTGCATGGGTTTTACTACCATTAGTCCTACCTACAATATTGCCATGAGAAGAAGTTTTAGAATTAAGGATTCCCAAGGTTTAATTACTAAAGATATGGATCCTAATTTGGATAGGTTATTTCATAAGAATGTTGGTGGTTCCTCTAATCCAAGAAATGATGTCATTTATTCTCATTATTTTCATAATTCTCATGATGCGGATGAATCACTAACTAGGGTTTGTGTTGATCAATTGGAGAACATTGACAATGAATTTGAAAATCTTCAACAATAGATGAGTTGATAATACTCGGAAAGTAAGGTAATACCATTGATTGAAGGATTAAAAAGAATGGTTTAAAGTGATAAATTGGCGTTGATTTATTGCATGACCTTGCTCATATTTTTGACACTAATATCATACCTATGAAAAGTTGTGATGAAGTTCTTGGTTACAATCAAGATACTAGTGAGTTCAATCATTCTATTCCTATGGTTACATCCTTGCCTAGTGTGCCTAATTTCACATCTTATATCATGACTACTTCTACACAAAATGTTAATCCTACACATGTTAGTTAGGGGGGAAAATTTGTTGATCAAAATCTTTTCATACCTCCTTCTATGAGTCTTCCATTTGTGACCCAATTATCTCCCATAATTACATATGTATCATAGTGTTCCACCTCCTTATTCTCAACCTCAACCTACAAACAACAATGTTACTCCTCCATCCCAATCCAATATGTCCAATTTCAATCCATCCATCAAAGAAACCATCAATAACTTAACTCAAACCATTTCATCCTTACAACAACTAGGTTCTATTACCCAATCCAAGTTTAACGTGCCCACATTTGATGTAGCAAGCCAATTATCCAATGCCATTGTTCACGTTGTTCCTCCTAAACATGTGAAAATCCCTCAATTAGAGATTTATAATGGAAAAGGTGATCCCTTGACTCATGTAAAAATATTCCAAGCTTTGTGTAGTGATTTCACTCATGATCTAAGACTTTTGGCTAAATTGTTCACTTGAACTTTTAGGGATAAAGCTTTGTAATGCTATTGTTCTTTGCCTCCTTATTCTATCATATCATTTCAATAATTAGCTAATGCTTTCATTGAGAAATTTCACAATAATATTGGTCCTAAAATTACTTTGACTGATTTGATTCATTATAAGAAAGGTGTTAGAGAAAAGGTGACTTCTTTTATTGGTAGATATAAACATTTGTCTTCTCAAATTGCTTATCCCATTCCCTTTCAAGATGTGCAAAGAATTTTTATTTCTAATTTACAAAAAGCCATTAGGGATAAGCTTATCTTTTTTGATTTTACTTCCTTTGCGCAATTTCACATAGTGCTTCATAATTATCAACTTCAAGTGAGTCAATTTGAATTATCTCCTTCAATGGCTCTGGTTGATAAGAATGAAAGTTCTCAACAATTTTTTGCGAAGTTTAAATTGAACAAGGGATTCATCAAGTTCAATGACAACATCAATACTCAAGTGGTAGCCATCACATCAAGTGTGCCTCCTTTATCCAAATACTTTAGAAAATAATTTACTCCTCTTTTCAAGTCTTCACGTAGCATTATGACACAATTGTTGAATAAAAATATGTTGAAACTTACTCCCATAAGGCCAATAGATACTTCTAAACCTTTTCCACCCTATCATGATCCCAAAGCCTTTTGCCAATATCATTGTCAACCCAGTCATGACACTAAAAAGTGTTATTCCTTAAGGAGTTTAATTCAAGACTTTATTGATAACAATACCATATCCATAGTTGGTGTGAATGACAAAGGAAGAAAATCTATAGCTCCTCCTAATCAAAATATTCAAATTTGTACTAATCCTTTTCCTTCCCATTTTACTAATGTGGTTGAGTTGGATCATCTTTATTTTTCTCCCAATTACCTTATCCTCAAGTCTAACAATGTGGTAAATCTTGTTGATAAACTTACACCTCCTAAGGACCTATGCATTACCTTTGATCCTAGTGAGACTATTTATGCACCTGATGGCCCACTATATATCATTGCGGAGATCAAAGACAAAATCTCACGAGGAGTGCTCATTGATCCAGTGTGTATGCTGAATGTGCTAACTGAAGAATATCTTTATACTTTACAATTACATCAAGTAAGATACGATAAATCTGATGTAGTGGTTTAGGTGTATGATGACTTTTCTTACCCTACTATTGGTTCTATTACTCTTCCCATTGAGGTTGGTACTAAGTTATTAGATGACATTTTTGTTGATATGTGGCAGCTGATCAACAGAGTACTGTACACTCAACATGTATCAAAAAACTGACATTGTAATAAAACCCTAAAAAGGTCGACTTTGTTTGTTGCCCTAAAAATGCATGTTATAAGTGGCTGGGATGCTTAAGGCATTGTAAGGTTGATGTACTATTTTTGCTGGATAATAAGAAAGATTGGATGGCTGTGTATGGTGGACGTAACCCATTCTGGGTGAACCACATTAAATATCTGTGTTATCTGTGTCCTATTTTATTTCTTTATCTTTTTTATTTAAATTTGCATATAATTGTTAGTTCATATTTGCTTTAGATGTACTAGAAACCCTAACAATTGGTATCAGAGCGAGGTTTTCTGTAAATTGGCAGGACTTTTAGATTTGAGTGGGAGCAATGGAGGATTCCAAATTCAAGGTCGAAAAGTTTAATGGCCAGAATTAACAGTTATGGAAAATGCAGATGGAGGATTACCTGTATCAAAAGGATTTGTGGCGGCCATTGGAAGGAAAGACAAAGAAAGCGACCACAATGTCAGATGAAGAGTGGGACATTTTATATAAAAAGACACTAGGATCCATTCGATTGTGCCTTGCACCATCTGCAACATTCAAAATAATAGAAGCAAAAACGACTGTAGATTTGATGGTGACATTGGCTAAGTTGTATGAGAAACCCTCGGCTTCGAATAAGGTATTTCTTATGAAGCGTTTATTTGATTTGAAAATGAGTGAGGGAGGATCTGTAGCAGAGCACTTAAATGAATTTAATACAATTACCACTCAATTGTCTTCAGTAAAAATTACCTTTGCATAAGAGGTTAGGGATTTTTTGATTTTATGTTCTTTGCCAGAAAGCTGGAATAGCTTAGTTATGGCTGTAAGTAACTCTGTCTCTGGTAAAAATACTTTGGTATTTGATGATATTGTTGGTGTTATCCTAAGCGAGGAAATGCGAAGGAAAAGCACAGGTGAGACTCCAACATCATCAAGTTGTGTTTTGAATGTGGAGAATAGAGGAAGATTAAAGGAAAGAGGAAAAGGCCCTTGGAATGAGAAGTCATGAGGGAAGTCAAAGAAAGGACGCTCTCAATCTAGAGGAAAGAAAGATTGCTGGTACTGTAGAAAGCCTGGTCATCTAAAGAAAGACTGTTGGTCTCGGAAAAACAAAGGAGACAAAAATGAAAATGACACTAAGGAAGCTAATATTGCAAGTAATACTTTACAATATTCTTTAATCTTATGTTTGGATAATGTTCTGATTAATAGGAAAAACAAGTTTTAAGGACTCGAAACCTTTAACAAAGGAGATTAAATAGGATCATCAAAGAGAATCCAGACCAAGAAAGAAAAACTAAAACAAAGACTGGCAATAAAGCCAGTAATCAGAAAGGACAGCAGAGGGCGGAAACAACAAAATTAAGAAACTAGAGATAACACTGCACAATTATAAGGCCTTTAGGAGGTCCTCTGCCTTAATCATCAGCTGGTTGTAGTTGTCCAGAGTAGCTTTAAGTTCATCCAAGTCCTTATTTTGCTTCTTCTCCTTCTTTTTACCACTAGTTCTTGTTCTGGGTCCTTGAAAATCTCCTGTTCCTTCAGTGTCAAGGTCAATTTCCAAAGTATCCTTCTCCAAATTGCTGATGTGGGTTTTGGTTTTGCTAGCAGAGGCCTTCAGAATGTTTAAGCTTTGTTCGGTGATAATTTTAAGCCATTCCTCAATTTTGCTAACTTTATTGACAATTTCCATCATTGTTTGATCCATAGCATTGGCATTAGCTTTCCTCTCAATTAGATCTTTCTCAATTTGCTCAAATCTGAGGTTGGATTCTCTCATATTCTCAGCTCTAGCAATAGTTTTGGTCAAATCCTCCACATAATCTGCTGTAGACTTCCCTTTGCCAATGCTGATAGTTTCCAGAATCTGAATTCTGTTGATAGTTTCCAGAGTCAAGGTTCTGCTGATAGTTTCCAGAATCTGGATTTTGTTGATAATTTCTAGAAACTGGGTTCTGTTGATAGTTTTCCTGCTGATAGTTTCCAGAGTCTAGATTCTGCTGATAATTTCTAGAAACTGGGTTCTGCTGATAGTTTTCAGAGTCTGCATTCTATTGATAATTTCCAGAAACTGGGTTCTGCTGATAGTTTCCAGAATTTGGAAACTGGTACTGACAATATTAGAATAGCTCAAAGCACTCTTTTTAATCCGTTTCATTATTATTTTGACCATTAATGATCTTTGGGGTGCTATTATATCGATCCTTAAAAATGATTAATCTGACATCCTCTTGGAGGCCCTGTTCTCCCTTCCAAGTAATCAATTCATCTTGATTGACTGCCACATTGGCTACCCAGTTAGCAGAACCATTAGCTTCACGGTAAACATGAGATATGAAACTTTTCTCAAAAGTGTTAATGAGGTCTCTAGCAGCCTTTATAATGTTATTGATAGACCATGAGGGCTTAGAGGTCCCCTTGAGGCATTTAATGATGTTGTTAGAGTCCCCTTCAATCCATAGGTAGGGGTAATTCCATCTTTTTGCGAGGAGAATGCCTTGGAGAGCTGCCATTGCTTCTGCCTTGTGATTTGTTTGGCTTCCTATTGGAACAACAATCATTTCCTTACATATACCTTTATCATCTCTAAGAATAGCTCCACATCCCGCAGGGCCCGGATTACCTTTTGCAGCACCATCAAAATTGACTTTGAACCAACCATGAGGGGGAGTTTGCCATCTTGCTTCTAATCTTTTGTTTTGCTTGGGATCAAAACTGTCAGCAGTCTTCAAACTCTAGGAACTTAAAATATGAGATTCCAAAGGGTTGGCCGAAAAGCAGGGGGCCCCAATGATCCTAATGTTCTCCACTATAGCCCATTTTATTTTCTGGAAAACAATATCCTGAGTAAGAGAGAACTGTCCCTAAAAATACGATTGTTTCTTTCTTTCCATAACCCCCAAAGAATGTGAGGGAGAGATAGCTGCCATAGAGTTCTCAAAAAGGAGTTAGACCAATGATAATTCCAGGAGTAGAACAAATCATTGATAGTGTTAGGAAACACCCAATCAATGCAAAAACTCTTAAGAAATATTTCCCAGATAGAAGCAGAATAGGAACAGTGGATGGCCAGATGGTCCACAGACTCTTCCTCCTCAAGACATAGAGCACATCTATTAGGGAAAGCTAAACCTCTGCCCTTTAGGTTATCTAAGGTCAAGATTTTATTTTGAAGTATAGTCCAATAGAAAAAATTGATTTTAGGAACTAGACCCTTAATCCAAGCTTTAGACCAGAAAGGATTTTCAGAAGGGGCAGGGGAGAGAACACCATACATAGAAAAGACAGTAATATTACCTTTAGGTTCATATTTCCAAATGAGGGAGTCTTCCTCTTTATTCAACCAGACCGATGACAGATGGTTTTTAAGCTTAATAAGGTTTGGGTGGATACTTTCAATATTCTGCCATTTATTTCCTATCCAATACCCTTCAACTAAAGGACCAAAAGTTCTAATACAGGAGGCATAAGGGGCCCATTTTGGGATGTCAATCAAAGATTTATCAAAAAGCCAGGGATCTTCCTAGAATTTAATTTTTTTGCCATTGCCTACTTTCCATATAACCTCTTTAGCAATGCTGTCTCTACACTTAGAGACATGATTCCAGATATGGGACCCATTCATGCTAATATCAGAATTGATAAAAGAGGAAAGAGAAGAGGACATAAGAGAATACTTACTTCTCCAGATTTTACACCATTCACTATCTGAGTGGAACATTCTCCAAACCTGTTTAGACAGGAAAGCTTCATTTAGGGTCCAGATTCTTCTCAATCCCAGACCACCTTTACTTTTCGGTCTACATACTTGATCCCAAGCCACGAGAGACATTCTTTTCTTTTCCTCAACCCCTGACCAGAGAAAATTTCTTTGAATTTTTTCAATAGCATCAGCATACTTTACTAGAATTTTGAAAAGGCTGAGGGCATAGATAGGTATGCTTTGAAGGGAAGCCTTTAGAAGTTGAAGCTTTCCAGCCTGACTTAAAAGGGCTCCTTTCCAACCAGCTAGCTTTTTATGAAATTTATCCACTAGGGAGCTCCAAAAAGAATCAGGAGGAGCAATGCCTAATGGGAGACCAAGATAAGTGGTAGGAAGATTAGCAATCCGACATTCCAAAATTCTGCTTATTCTATGTTGTCTTCTCTTTGGAGTATTGATAAAAAAAACTTCACTTTTGACCCAATTAATGAGCTGACCAGATGCAGAGGCAAACTTACAAAGGGTGTCCTTCAGGGTTCTAGATTCTGAGATACTTGATTCCCCCATGACAATGGTATCATCCACAAACTGTTGGTGAGAACAGGTATGATCAGCTGAAGAAGGTTGAAGTCCCTTAAAAGATCCTCGCATCACCATGCTTTCCATATACCTACCAAAACATTCAGCCATAATAATGAAGAGGATAGGGGAAATGGGATCCCCTTGCCTCAATCCTCTAGACGCTTGGAAGAAGGGGGATGGTGATCCATTGACAAGAACAACAAAAGAGGCTGAGGTAATAAGCTGACTGAAGAGGTCAACACATTTGTAGGAGAAGCCATAAGCCACAAGAACCTTCACAAGAAAAGACCAATCAACCCGGTCATAGGCCTTAGAGAGATCAAGCTTGAGGATGAGACCCTATTTCTGGCCCCTTACAAGAGAATGAATATTCTCATGGACAGTAATAATGGAGTCAAGAATTTGTCTTCCTGGGACAAAACCATTTTGCTCATGATTAATCAAAGAGGGAAGGACAATCAGGATTCTGGTAGTAAGAACCTTGGAGATAATTTTATAAAATGAGCTACATGAGCTGATTGGTCTGAACTTGTCCATGGAGTCAGCACCTTGAATTTTGGGAATAAGTGCAATGAAAGTGCCATTAATTTCTTTCAAAAGTCTTCTAGCCCCCAAAAATTCCTTAACCCCATTGGAAACATCTTTCCTTACAATGTCCTAGAAATCTTGGAAGAAGAACATGGGGAAGCCATCTAGACAGATAGCTTTATTACCATCAAAGGAAAAAACAACATTTTTTCTTTCCATGATCGAAGGTATGGAAGAAAGGGAGGCATTCATCTGCTCATTAATGAGGCTAGGAATATTTTGAAGAAAGGAAGATTGAGCATCAACATCCAACCTGTGATCCCTCCTTAGAAGATCCGAGAAGTACCTTTTGGCCTCATTCCTTATTTCTTCCTCCTTAACCAGCTCCCCACTATCCACTGCCAGTTTAGTGATCCTGTTTGCTGCTTTATGTTTGATAGTCGACATATGAAAGAATCTTTTATTCCTATCTCCTTCCTTTAGCCAAGTGCATCTTGATCTCTGTTTCCAAAAAGTTTCCTCTTTAGCAATGATTTCATGGTATTTTTTAAGGGTCTCATTTTCTTCAGCAATAGACACAGTAGAGAAACCATCCTTCTGAATTTGGACCTGTATTTTCTTGAGGTCATCCTGGACTTTACCTTTGGCCTCACATATGTTCCCGAAATTGGATTTATTCCAGATTCTTATATTGTCCTTAACACTTTTGAGTTTCTTCACAACTTTGTACATAGCAGTGCCCTCAACTTGGGATATTCCACCAATTCTGAATATTACAAGTGATATCAGGGTGATGAAGCCACATTTTTTCAAATCTAAAAGGAAAATGTCTTCTTCTGTTAATAGGATCAGCAAAGAGAGTGATGGGAAAATGATCAGACCCAACCCGGATGTGAGCAGACAGGGAGCAGAAATAATGTTTAAATGAGTCAGTTCATTGCCAGTTCTCCTATTAGTCCATGTGTAATTGCATCCCTATATCTCTACATCGTTGAGAGCTTGAGTATTTGTGAAATCCATAAGGGCGAACCTACTTTCAAACTGAGAGGGTCTTCCACCAAAATTTTCCTCCTCTCTCAAAGGAGTATTAAAGTCTCCCATGACCAGCCAACTGAAATTCTTGAAACTATCCCTAGTTTCTATAAGTTTTTTCCAGAAGGAGTTTCTAGCTTTCAAGGTGTTGGGTGCATATATGTTGGTGAGGACCCATTATGTTCCATCTTTTAAATTATCAAATCTAATACAAGAGAATTTTTTTTCTTAAATAAGAACATGTCCTTTAACACTATTGAGATTCCACATAGTAGCTATACCTCCTGAAGCACCTTCCGAGCTTCCACCATTGATACTCCCATTTTTAAAAAACTTTAGAGTTTCAACTTTTTCTCTACTCATTTTGGTCTCTTGAATTAGAAAAACATCAAGTTTATTGTCTCTTATCATATTCCTAATAATATCATGTTTATGAGGACTATTAAGTCCCCTAATATTCCAAGAGATAATCTTCATAGTTACTTACCGATTCCTAACTCCTTAAGAGTTTTTTGAGTCCCATCTGCAATGTTCTTACTAGCCTCCTTGTCTCTAACTTTGTGGTTAGAAGGTGGCCCTGGGGAAGAGAAAATGTACCCAACATCAACTTGAGCAATTCTGCTAGATTTCCTAAGCTGTGAAGCCAAGGGAGTGGAACCTTTCTTGTTCCTATATTTTGGAATTTTCTAGTCAGCTTCTTTCTCAAGAACCGCTTCAGAATTTCTGAGGAGTCTGGATATTTCATCTTCATTGCCCCATTTATGGGTTATGGAATCATGTGATGCACTATTCAGTATTTTTAAATTTTGATCTGAATCCGAAAGGTTCATACCCAGTATAGTACTTTTTTGAGCTTCTTGCATTTCAGTATTGTTCATAAATTGGGATGAGTCAGTCTTCTCTTCTTGGGAGCTAGTGATCTCCCCTTCCTCAGGTTGTTCCTCTTTATTTTGCATTTCTTTACCAGCAAAAGTGTCAGCAATTACCACTTCGGCTGTATCTTTTGAGGATACAGTCTATTCTTTCAATTCCTCTATTCAGTTCTGCTTTGTCACGGGGTTGTTAACTTTTGTTGAATCTTTCCTCAATACTTCCTGTATTGGAATGGAAGTTGAGGAGACCACTTCCTTATTTTCCCCCAAGGGTTCAAAATAGTTGTTGTCAACAATGTCAGCTTCCTTATTTTCTGAGATTTTAACTTGCCAAACCTTTTTTTCTGGAACCTTTTTACTTTCACCTAGGGGTTTAGTCTGCTTGAGCTCTCCTTTAGGCTTGATAGGACAAGATTTTGCCCAGTGACCTACTTTCTTGCAATGAAAGTAGGCAAAGGGGATAGATTCATATTCTATTTGTTGTTTCCATGTCCCCAACTTTGAAACTATATCTATCTGTTCCAGCATATCTGCATCATGAGCTATCCCTACACAAAACCTAGCATGAGTGAGTCTCCTTTTAGATGCTGTGACTAGGTCTATCGAGAGGAGTTCACCAAAGGAACTTGCTATTCCTGAGAAGATACTTTCTGCCCAATATTCAAGAGGTAGACCTGGTAACTTTACCCAAACTGGAACTTGTTGCAAAAGAGAGTCATTCATATTCAGATTTGGATGCCATTTCCGAAGGACCAAGGCTATCCTTCCTACCATCCAAGGACTTCCACAAAGTATCCTTAATTTATCTTCTTCACACAAGAAAGTAAAAGAAAGGAGGCCTTTAGGCAATGCCGAGATTTCAACATTACCCTTCAGAGCCCATTTTTGTTTGACGTAAACCCTAACAACTTCGATGTTTGGGCGGGAACCCATAAATTTGCCTACCAGAGAGTTCGACATGCTGTTTATATTATGATCCAGAACTAGATCAGGGATAGAGATAGCGAACTTTCCACTAGTTGGATCAGAAATATTCTTGATAGGAGGTAAAGAGGATTTACCAGATGGTTTTGTTCCGAAAAGGGATGACCATTTTCTAGATTCTTTTCCGTTCTCCAAGGGCACTTCACATGGGCTGGAACCCCCACTGGACCCCTCCCCCGAAAACCCAGAACTAGCTTTCTTCTTTAGCAGAGTACCATCAGACTGCGGAATGTCAATAGCCTTTGGAATATTTGGAGGCTTGTCCTTCTCTCCCATAGGACCAACAACTTCATTCTGGCCGCTCTCACCATTGGAACCAGAGTTCCCACCTTTCAGAGAATTTGAATTTTGAGTTCTCCCATTGCCGCTCACTGTTCCTCCCAGCTCCATCTCTGCCGAATTCAATATATCTGTTGCTTGTCTAACAAAAAATTGTATGGTTTGAACCAAGGATGTAGGCTCTATAGGCAAGAAGCCCCACCATTTCTCCAAGGTTCTCCCCATGGACAAACATGCTCCATTGTCAACACAGTAGAGATGAACCCGCGGGGTTTGAACCTAGGTTGTAGGCACTACAGACAAGAAGCCCCACCATTTCACCAAAGGGTCATCCCCTTTTGGATAATGTTAATGATTCCTGGGTAATAGATTCTGGGGCTTCATTTTATGCTACACCCCATAGAAAATATTTTCTAGATTATGTTTAAGGTGATTTTGGACAGGTACATTTGGGTGATGATGAGCCCTATCAAATTGTTGGAAAAGGAAAGATAAAGATCAAGTTGCAGAATGGAAATGACTGGTTTCTGTAGGAGGTAAGACATGTTCCTAATTTAAGAAGAAATTTAATTTTTGTAGGGAAACTAGGTAGTGAAGGTTGCATAGTTACCTTCTCAGACAGTATCTAGAAGGTCAGTAAAGGATCATTAGTAGTAGCTAAAGGTGTGAAGGTAGGCACATTATATCTGTGTACTGGTAACACTTACTCTACCCTAGCTGCTATAGATGAAGTTACTGCAGGGACAACAACAATAGATGTTGCAAGAATAGATTCAATAATGTGGCACCATAGGCTTGGGCACATGAGTGAGAAAGGGATGAAAATCCTTCACTCCAAAAATCTATTGCTAGGACTAAAGAAGATTGATTTAGAGTTCTGTGAAAATTGTGTTTATGGTAAATAGAAAAGAGTCAGATTTCTCAAGGTTGGGAAAGAGAAGAAGAGTGAGAAGTTAGAGCTTGTGCATTCAGATGTATGGGGACCGGCTCAGGTATCATCCCTTGGTGGCTCTTGTTATTATGTTATTTTTATTGATGACTCAACCAGAAAAACATGGGTATATTTCCTAAAACAAAAATCAGATGTTTTTGAAACTTTTAAGAAATGGAAAGCTTTGGTTGAGAATGAGACAGGAAAAAAATTGAAGTGTCTCAGATCGGATAATGGAGGTGAGTATTGCAGCAAAGCATTTGAAGATTATTGCTCCTTAAATGGGATTCGAAAGCAGAAGACAGTTCCAGGAACTCCACAGGAAAATGGTGTGTTAGAGAGTGTGAATAGGACTATCATGGAACACACGAGGAGCATGAGATTGCATGCTGGATTGCCCTTACATTTTTGGGTAGATGTTGTACATACTGCTGTCTATTTGATAAATAGAGGACCTTCAACCCCTTTGGATGGTGGTATTCAAGAGGAGGCATGGACCGGTAAAAAGGTAAATTATTCTTTTCTAAAAACCTTTGGTTGTGAAGCTTTTGTCCATATTGATAAAGAAAACAAAACCAAGCTTGATGCTAAATCTCAAAAATGTACCTTCATTGGATATGGATAGATGAATATGGCTATCGGTTATGGGATTTTGAAAATAAGAAAATAATTAGAAGTACAGATGTTATATTCAATGAGAAGGTTATGTATAAAGAACAGATGGAGGAAAATAAACATGAACAAGACAAACAAGAATATGTGGTGCTGGATGAGATTCCTGAAAATGAAATGCCATAGGTACCTGATGCTCAACAACAACAGATTGTCCTACAAACTCTTGCAAGTATTAGACATTCTACGAGGTCAAGTAGACCCCCTGAAAGATTTTCTCCTTCTTTGTATTCTATTTTATTAACTGATTCCGGTGAACCAGAATAATATGAAGAAGCAATGCAGGTGGTGTCCAAAGAACAGTGGGAGCTAGGCATGAAAGAGGAGATGGACTCCTTGATGAAAAATAAGACTTGGGACTTAGTCCTTTTACCTGCAGAAAAAAGAGCCTTTCCTAACAAATGGGTTTATCGGCTGAAGGAGGAGGAACGAGGTCAGAAAAGATATAAGGCCAGACTTGTGGTAAAAGGTTTTGCACAGAAAAAGGGTATAGATTATGATGAAATATTTTCTCCAGTTGTAAAAATGATTTCAATTAGAACTGTACTTAGTCTTGTGGCTACAGATGATTTACATCTTGAAAAATTAGATGTCAAAACAACTTTTCTCCATGGAGATTTGGAGGAGGAAATTTACATGTTGCAACCATAGAGATATGAGGTGAAAGGTACGAAGAACTTGGTGTGCAGGTTGAAGAAAAGTTTGTATGGCCTAAAGCAAGCACCCCGACAATGGTATTTAAAATTTGATATTTTCATGGTTGAACACGTTTATCATAGATGTCATTCTGATCATTGTGTATATTGTTGCTTTATGTTGATGACATGCTTGTTGCTGGGTCTCACATGCAACATATAAATGATCTTAAACAGAAATTAGCCAGGTCATTTGCTATGAAGGATTTGGGTGTAGCTAAGCAAATTCTCGGTATGAGGATTACATGGGACAAGAAAAATAGAACCTTGAATTTGTCCCAAAGAAAGTATATAAAGAAGGTGTTGAAAAGATTTAACATGCAGGATGCAAAAGCAATTAATACACCTTTGGCTAGTCATTTCAAACTGGCTAAGGAGATGTGCCCAAAGGCACAGGAAGAGGTAAAAAAAATATCTAACATCCCATATTCATCAGTTGTTGGCAGTCTGATGTATGCAATGGTTTGCACAAGGCCAAATATTGCACATGCAGTGGGAGTTGTGAGCAGGTTTATGAGTAATCCGGGTATGGAACATTGGAATGCTGTGAAATGGATTCTTCAGTATTTGAAAGGAACTACTACGAAGGCATTATGTTTCAAAGGATCTAATGCTACTCTGAGTGGATTCGTTGACTCTGATCTTGCAGGTGATATTGATTCACAAAGGAGTACTACAGGGTATGTTTTTACTATAGGGGGAACTGCAGTCAGTTGGATTTCTAGGCTGCAAAAGGTTGTTGCACTTTCAACCACTGAAGCTGAGTATGTTGCTGCTACAAAAGCCAACAAGGAGATGATTTGGTTACAATGTTTTCTGGAGGAATTGGGTCAGACATAGGAGGATCACCCATTGTATACTGATATCCAGAGTGCCATTCATCTTGTAAAGAACTCTGCTTTTCATTCAAGGACAAAGCACATTTAGCTTAGGTACCACTTCATCCAGACTATTTTGGAGGAGGGTCAGTTACAGCATGAGAAGATTCACACAAGTGAGAATCCTACCGATATGTTCATGAAGGTAGTTCAACAAGAGAAGCTGATTTCATCATCAATTTCTATTGGTCTTCTTGATTGATAATTATGAAATTTATACTAGTCAAGTCCAAGTGTTTTATCCAGCGGATGTTGCAAGTACAATGGTGTCGTCTAGTATCAATCTCCAAGTGGGAGATTATTGATATGTGGCGACTGATCAACAAAGTACTATACACTCAGCATGTATCCTCACCGGGGTCTGGGGCCAGGTCGGGCCTCGGGAAAGCGGGCGAAGCCCGCTGCGGGGGTTCGAGGGCGGCAGCCCCCAAGAATTTTTTTTTTGCCATTTTTTTGTTGATGAAAACCGACATTGTAATAAAACCCTAAAAAGGTTGACTTTTTTTGTTGCCCTAAAAATGCATGTTATAAGCGGCTGGGATGCTTAAGGCATTGTAAGGTTGATGTACTATTTTTGCTAGATAATAAGAAAGATTGGATGGCTGTGTATGGTGGACATAACCCATTCTAGGTGAACCACGTTAAATCTCTGTGTTATCTGTGTCTTGTTTTATTTCTTTATCTTTTGTATTTAAATCTGCATATAATTGTTAGTTCATAATTGCTTTGGATCTGCTATCATTCCTACAATAGATCAGTTTAGTGTGAAGTTGAGACATCCTTGGCTCTCTTCCATGCAAGAAATCCTTTCTACTATTCATAAATATTTAAAATTTCCTCATAATGAAAAAATCACAACAATTAATTATAGCATGTACCAACCCACAATGAGGCATAGAGACATTAATCTTGATTAATTTTAGCCTAAATAATTTGAGCCTCTTAAACCTCAAAGTGATTCTCTCTTTCTCTCTTATAAAAATTTGAAGAATGAGATGATCTTATCTTTGAGTAAGCCTAGAGATCCTAGACCTATTTCTGGTCCTCATGATGGACCCAATCTCCTTCCTACACCTTATATTCCTTCTTTATATGCTGTAGTCCCACCTCCTACATTTTACAAAGGGAAGCATTCGACATCTCCTATCTTTCAACCTAGTAAACCTTCTCCCATTCCTCCTCCTTTGAAGGAAGAGAAGAAGCCTAGGTCCATTGATCCTAAACCTTCACAACCCTCAGCTGAAACTAAAAGAAACTATTGTGCAAGAGAAGACCAATGGAGATGTCATGTTAAGGCTCACAGACTTTCTTCTCAACCTATTTACTCCCCAAAGATCCTAAATATTGACATGATCCCATTTGTCCAACCTTCGCTTAACCCTAGGGAGGAAGTTCAACCTAAATCACCAAGATTAAAGGTGCTTAAGAAAAATGATGGCTCATGTTCTATTCCTACTAAAGATCCTATTTTTATTAATCTTGATAAAGAGATGGATGAAAATGATGTTCATGCTAACAATGTTGATGATAATGATTCCAATGATGAATATGAACTTGTTGATGTTGACAATGGTTTATCTAAACAATTTTCAAAAGAATTAATTCTAGCTCCTAGTAACAGACAAAGTGACTCATCATTAGAGCATGGTCCTTGTTTGGAACTTGCAATAGCTCCATCTACCATGCTCTAATTTTATCATCTTTCATCTTATCCACATTTCCAAATAAATGTTCATCAAGATTGGGAGGCGGATGATTTGCTTGATTAGCTTTATTCATGCATAGATTTTCTCTTTCTCTCTCTCTCTCTCTCTCTCTTGCTTGTTTGTTTGTGACATTCCTCTATTTGTTTCTCAATTCTTCTATTTATTTTTCCATAGTGTTATCTACTAGAGGACAATGCAGAGCATTAAGATCTCTTTTGGTCTCTTCCATGTTGACTCAAAAGACACATGTGCCCTTCTTCCATTGTGGTTCTACTTCCTTTGGGAGATGAGGTCAATTCAATGTAAATATTTTTTATGATATACATTATTTATCATAAGAGCATATTGAACCCAGAGTTAAGTAGAACCCTTATGTATTTTGTGACCATTATCCTTTGATTTGTCCTTTCTTGGGGGCATATTATTGTGGTAACATTCTTGTCTTTTGGATGCATGTATGCTACCTTAAAGAAATTACTCCGAATGAGGCATATGCAATTGCTTTAACATGGGAGAATACACACCACTCAATATTTCACTTTATGCACACACTATCATATATCTTGATACTGAAGTAACTTTGCATGTAAGGAAGTTATAGCAAAACAACTTCCTACACTAACCTTGAGGGGAGGGTAATGCAAAATCTTTTACAGATTGTTAAAATAGTTACAGAAAATTCATAGAAATGAACATAACAACATGCATACCACAACACAATGATTTACATGGGGAAAATCCTTTTGGGAGAGAAACCCCACACTCCAAAAGTAGCTCAATATATTATTCAGTAATCAATAAAAAATTATAATATACTTGCAGATAAAGCTCTTCATAAGAGTACCACCAATTAGATATTCAAAGGTAACTCAATAACTATCAGACATTTTACAACCAACCTCTATCTCACACACCTCATATATAGGAGATACAATACAAGAAACCATCAAATGATATTACAAAACCATAGGCTAAAACCACCCAATAAAGTAGAGCCGACCTTATCTCCATTCTAGATGCCCTATGACATGTCAAAACACACATCAACATGTGTACCTCCCTTTTATATCACATTTATATGTCTGGCGCATTTTATATTTCTTGTTTCAGGAGTCCAAATTTTCGGAGTCCATAACTCGTGAATTGGGTGTCTGATTGACAAACTGTTTGTTGTGCCAGAAAACTCATGAAGTTCTCTATCAACTCATAACCCGCTATGCTCGTTACACCCAATTTTTAGGGTGTTTTAGAGGGTCTTAAGTCCTGAAAATTAAATTTAAACCTTTCATCACACCCTTCAAAAAATAAAACTTCAATATCTTCAAAACTAGTTATGATTTTGTGACAAAAATATTCCGACATGCTTATCTAGCCAATCCAAAGCTTTGGGAAGAATTTCACACCATTTTGTGCTCAAACAAAAATTTACTATAAATAGTAATCTAATGTAAATGCAAGGTTGAGACACCATTTTCCCAACATTCTACCACTTGTCGAACACCTTGCAAGAGAAAAGGGAGTATCTACACAATAAATTAATTGTTAGGGGCTATGAGGCCCATAGACTTCAAACACCATTTGAACTTCTGTATTCTCATAACCTAGTTATAGAATTTTCAACATTCATCAAAGTCTCTACCTTAACTAGCTTCACCCTACCATCTTCGACCATATTTTTGACTAAATGATATTGAACATGAATATGTTTGGTCTGGACATGAAATGTCATGTTCTTAGCTAAGCAAATGACACTTTGACTGTCATAATAAACTGTCATTGTAGCTTGTTTTATTCCAATATCTGAACACAATCTTTTAAGCCAAATGGCTTCTTTAAAAGCATGAGTAGATGCCATATACTCTACTTCTGTAGTGGAAAAAGCAACCACAACCTGTCGCTTACTCATCGAACTAATTGCACCACTAAATAAAGTAAACACATAAGCTTTGGTGGATCTTCTGCTATCAATATCACCTACCTAGTATGAATCTGAATAACTATTAATATCAAGGGAAATAATGTCTCCTACCAAATTACCATGATAACACAAAGAATACTCTGACGTACCCTTCAAATATCTTAAGACTCTTTTGATTGCATCCCAATAAACTCTACAAGGATTAGACATATATTTGGAAAGAACTCCCACTACTTGAGCAATGTCTAGTTTAGTACAGACCATATCATACATCAAACTTCCAACTATACTCTCGAAAGGTTCTCTACTCATGTCTTGCATATTTGATGGAGATTTAGGACAATCTGAAACAATTTTTTTTGTTCCAACTGTAAAGGGAACACACAATGGTCTATAATCCTGCATGTTGAACCTCCATAAAATTGAATTTATATACTTATTTTGGCCTAGCCATAGCTTTCTGTTGACTCTATCTCTTCTAATTTCCATCCCAAGAATTCATTTCACTGCACTAAGATCTTTCATTTCAAATTTAGTAGCAAATTGAGACTATAGTTCTGAAATCATACCTTTCCCTTTACCAATGAATAACATATCATCATATAATACAACATAAATAAAATGATCACCATCAGATTTATAATAAACGCAGTGATATGATTTAGAACGTTCAAATCCTAAACTCAATACATATGTATCAAATTTATGGTACCACATCCTAGGACTTTGTTTGAGGCCATACAAATATTTCTTTAATTTACAGACCAAATTACTTTTATCTTTCACCACATAGTGCTCTGGCTGTGTCATATAAATATCTTTCTCCAAATCACCATGAAGGAAAGTAGTTTTCACATCCATTTTCTCAACCTCTAAATCGTAAACAACAACAATAGAAAGCAAAAACCTAGTGGATGTCATTTTTGCAATAAGAGAAAATATCTCACCATAATCAACACCCTCAACCTAAGAGTAGCCTTTTGCAACCAACCTTGCTTTATACTTTTTGATGCCTCCATCTGAATCAATATTTTTCTTGAACACCCATTTATAACCAACAGTTTTTCATCCTTCAGGCAATGGTACAAGATCACATGTATGATTCTTTTTCAAAGCTGCCATTTCTTCTTTCATAAAAAACTTCTATGATTTTGCATCATTCATACCTAGTGCCTCTTCTACAGATATAGGTTCATCCACATTAGTATTCAAAGAAAAAATACATCTCCAATCATTAGGTGAATACCTTTCATGTGGTTGTCTATGTCTTGTATACCTTTGGATAGGTTGGGTTGGAGGTTCTCCCTCCTCTTTTAAAGATTCAAAGCTAGATGAACTCTCCTCAACTTCTTGCCTATCTAGTAGTCTCGATTCAACTCTTTCAGGCGTAGAAGGAAATTGAATCACATCTTCCTGTTTAGTTTTTTTTGGCTACAATGTAACAAAAGTAGACTTAATTTCTCTAAAAATAACACTCCTACTATGTATTACATTCTGTGCAACAAGGTTCCAAATCATGTATCATTTCACACAATAACTATCACCAATGAAGATACATTTTACAACTTTGTTCTCCAAGTTCGTTCGCTTCTTCTTTGGCACATGTGCATATGGCTTGCAACCAAAAACTCTAAGATGTCTCAATGAAATCTTGTGACCTAACCATTCTTCCATATGTGTTTTATCAACAAGAGATGATGTAGGAGACCTGTAAATTAGGTAGCAAGAAGTAGCAACAACTTCAACCCAAAATTTTTGTTGAAGACTAGCACCACTTAGCATACTCCTAGCCTTCTCCATCAGTGTCTTGTTCATTCTTTTTTCAACTCCATTATGTTGTGGAGAGTACAGAGTTTTCTTCTATCTATTAATGCCATAGTCTTTACAGAATCTATCAAAATCATTAGAACAAAATTCACTGCCATTATTAGTCCTCAAACATTTAATTTTGTTTTCAGTCTGTAACTCAACCATTGCTTTAATTTCTTTAAAATGACTAAAAAATTTAGATTTACTCTTTAGAAAGTATAGCCATGTCCTATTAGAATAATAAATAAATGAAATATAATATGTGGATTTTCCAATGGAAGGAACATCTATAGGACCAAATGCATCGGAATGAATAAGATCCAAAACACCACAAGATTTATGAGAGCTTGAGTAAAATTGAACACGGTTATGTTTTCCATAAATGCAATGCTCACAAAAAACAAAGTCAATATTACAATCATTCAAACCTTCAACAAGGTTTTTATTTTTCAAGGTCCTTAGACACTTTTCTCCAATGTGGCCAAGCCTCTGGTGCCATAACATAGTCTTCTGTATAGGTAACTTTTCTTTAGAAGAAAGAGCACCCTTAGGTACCCAAAATCCATGTCCATCCACTTAAGGTGAAACCCTCAAATCTTTTGATGAAGTATCCACATATTTACTTTTTACAGAAGTGCTATTATACTCAATAGTATATGCCTCTAGCTTATGCAAAGCACCAAACCTAACACCTCTAGAAATCACCATAATATTCTTAATCATCTTACATCCTACATCAGAAAAGACTACCTACACACCCTCATCTATCAGCTTGCTCACAGATAATAAATTTCATTTTAAACTAGGGATATGTAATACACCACTAATCCTTTTTATTCTACCATCAGGAAACCTAATTCTAACTTTACCACGACCAACAATATCTAAATGTGAACCATCACCCAAGTACACCTTACCTCTATTAAATTATCCATATTCAAAAAACTAATCTCTATTAGAAGTCATATGAAAAGATGCACCTAAATCAATTAACCATGCATCATGACTTGCATGAGTAGCCAAAGTTGCAATGAATGCATCACCATCTTCTTTCTAGGACTTAGAATCAAAATCAAAATTCTTATTTTTATTCTTTGTGCAATCCTTATGAATGTGACTTGATTTACCACAATTCCAATAAATGACTTTGGACTTTCCAGGAGATTTAGATCTCCCTTTGGATTTGGAGTTATTGCGCTTCTCATTCTTCTTACCTTTTTCCTTAGGTATTCCATGAACAATAAGGTCTTCCTTTGAAATGACAAATGCCTTCCTCCACATATCTTCATCAATTAGGGCACCCACCACATCTTAAGACTTCAAAACAACAGAAGTACTACCGATATCCATAACAAGAGAATCCCACGAATTAGAGAAAGACCAAAGCAAGATCTGACATTTCTCCTCTTCATCCATCTTAAGTAAAACCAACAGATACCAATTGAGCCATCGACATATTAAATTCTTCTAGGTGGTCTATAATTCATCCACCCTCTTCCATTCTCAAGGAATATAATTTCTTCCTCAAGAAAATATGATTCAATAAAGATTTCTCTTGGTACATTTCACCATGCTTAGTCCATAGCTTATGTGTAGAGTTCTCTTCGTGGAAATTAATCTAAACAAAGTCTGCTAAGCACAATTTGATTAGACCCTTGGCTTTTCAGTCCATAACATCATACTAAGAAATCATAGTAGGATCTACAGGTCTTAAGACATTTGCATCAACAACATTCAATAGAGCTTGATCTATTAGCAAATATTCCATCTTCAACTTCCACATCTCAAAATTACTTCCAAAATATTTCTCCACCTCTATTCTCCTTGACAAACTTTCCATCTTGGAATTTTCTGCAACAAGATCAAAAAGTATCTTCTACGCAAGCTCCCACTCAAATCTGAATTAGTTCAAAAAAGCCAACAACCCACAATTGAAACCAAAAGTGATCATACTTTGATACCACTTGTAAGGAAGTTAAATAGTAGAACACCTTTGTACACTAACCTTGAGAGGAGGGTAATGTAATTTTTTTAATAGATAATTACAACAGTTATAGAAACTTGATAGAAATGAACATAATATCATGCATACCACAACACAATGATTTATGTGGGGAAAACACTTTTGGGAGAAAAACCCTACACTCCAAAAAGCAACTCAATATATTATTCAACTATCAATAAAAAATTACAATATACTTGCAAAGCAAGATATTCACAAGAATACCACCAATTAGAGATTCAAAGGTAACTCAATAATTATCAAACTCTTACACACAACCTGTATCTCATGCACCTCATATATGGGAGATACAATATAAGAAACTGTGAAATGGTTTTACAAAACCATGGGCTAAAACCACTCAATAAATTAGAGCTGACCTTATCTCCATTCTAGATGCCCTATGACATGTCAAAACACACATCAACATGTCTTCCTCCCTTTTACAACTAATTTATGTGTTTGATGTAATTTATATTTCTTATTTCAGGAGTCCAAATTTTCGGAGGCCATAACTTGTGAACCGGGTGCTCGATCGACAAACCGTTTGATGCGCCAAAAATCTTGCAAAGTTATCTATCTCCTTGTAACCCAATATGCTAGCTAAACCAACTTTTTAGGGAGTTTTTGAGGTTCTAAAGTCCTCAAAATTAAATTTAAACCTATCATCACACCCTTCAAAAATAAAAACTTTAATATCTTCAAAACTAGTTATGAACCTTATCAATAAAAAATAAAATAAAGGAATAATATGTTTATGCAATTAGGCGACAAGAGGTTGCTCAGTGCTTGGGCAGATGTGGCATGGGAGGATCCACCACATGTGCCCCAATGGGTATTCTCCAAAGGAAGATGGGAAGATAGGGCTCCGTAGACAGACAGACATTATAGGGGGTTTCGTCCGGTTTTGAAATATTTTCAAGGATTTTTTAAAAGAAATTCGCTTTGTCACATGGGAAGCTTAAACCTATGAGCACAAAGTGGAAATGGGAGAAAGAATGACACTGGGAATCAGAAGGGCATCTCCAGTTGTGATAAATGGTCATTTGCTGAAGTGGTGGCCGCGGGAGTCAAGAACACTTCCAGGGCATCCGGATTTGTCAAATAGGTGGGTGCTGTTGTTATCTATGGCAAGGATGCGACAATCTCAAGCAATAAAGCCCTTTCTATTTCAGGGATGGAAAAAGGTAACATGACAGATGTAGCCCCGATGAAAGAGGTATGGTTCCCGTGGCCGTGTTTTGATTTTAGAAGTTCTTTTGTGGCAGAAAGGGCCTCCAAGTTACACTTTGTTGCTCTTTTGGGGGAATTTTGGAGCCCTCAAACTAATTTTTCTAAGTTGCATTCTAAATTGAGTAAACGTTGGCCTGCACTAGTTTGTTTTCAGTTATTATCATCATTTTCCTGTGTCTTATTTTTTGAATCCCCCCATGTTAGGGATGATGTTCTTGCGAATTCGTTTCATTGGTTTGGTAATAATTTGATTAGGGTTTCTGCTTGGAAACCCTTTGTTGTCCTAGATTGGGTTAAGCCTAAAACTCTCCTAGTTTGGTTTGGATTTCCTAAACTTCCCTTTGAATTCATGGATCCAGAAGTGTTGAAATCTATAGGAGACAATTTTGGGAAGTTTTTGATATCTAAATCTGTTTTTGAGGAAGGGAAGGTTCTAGTAAAAATATGTGTGTTGGTTTCCCCTACTTCTGTATGCCCAATTTCATGTAATCTCAAATCAAATGAGGGTATTTGGAAATAATCTATTGTGAAGATGGATAAGGATCTTACTCAAAATTTAATTATAGTGGATGCCCCTTTGTTCTTGGACTTTCGTAATTATAACTCCAAAGCTATTACAAACAATAAGGAAGGTTTGGATGTTCCTCTGAATCTCGTCCCTGTTAAAGCCCCTTCTATTTATGTCTCGGTTGATTCTGATTACCAGTCAAAGGAGGGTCCCCCAGGAAATAATGCCATTCAATCTCTCCATAAAGTTTCCACTGAAAAATTGGAGAGTGGTGTGAACACTTTAAATCAGGTTGGTTTGGAAGGGATTTTTAATTCTAAGCCTGTCTGTCAGGCTCAAGGTGGCAGTCCTAACCTAGCTAGCTAGACATGTCCTCCCCCCCCTCAAGGCCCCAATCATTGTTCTTCTCAGAAGGGGGGGCTAGATGGCAATATAGGTGATGAGGTTTTTCCTTCTTTAAAAGGGTCGGGTGGTCATATGGATATTCCACATAATATAGTAGGTGTAGGGGAGAATGCCCCAGTTGAATCTATTCCCTTTTGTCATGATGATGCTGTCCTAATTCAAAAGATAAAAGAGTTAGCTTATAGTGAGCCTATCAAGGATTTTGGCAAGCATCAGGAGTCTCTAGATATTTCTCCAGATGAACACATGATTCAGCAAGTTGAGCATTTGTTCAAGTCTAACAAGGTCCAATTAGAGGAGGAGGTCTCAGATAAGATTATGTGCTCTATTGAGAATGATTTGGATTTAATTCATAAAATTTTGCCTTTATCCCCTTCCTTTAATCCCTTTGAGGTCCCTATTAATGTTAACTAGGATGCTTCAAATTGAGTGGTTCCCCAAGAATTGGTGGCTTCTCCTCGGTTGACTTTAGTTAAAACTCCTATTGGTCCTCCTATTGCCCAAGTTGAGATGAAATTCCCTATCTCTGTTGTGTCTCCGGGCAGGGGTAGACCTCCTAAAAACCATACAACTCAATTGGAAATTGATGCAGGCATTCAACAAGTTTTGTCTGCTTCCCCTGGGGTTAAGAAGGCTTCAACCTTGTCTTTGGGTAAAGGGAAACATAGTGGCTATGGCTCAAGCTCCATCAAAAAGAAAAAGAAGTGTGTAATTAGTCTCCCGGTCACTAGATCTATGGCGGTTAAGAGGAGCTTACATAAGAGCTTTGGGGAGAACATTTCTTCCCCTAAGGATGAAAAGAGGGGAGTGTCGACCTCCCCTCAAGGGAAATGAGATTCATCTCATGGAATTTTAGGGGCTTAAATTCCCCTAACAAGAGACGTTTGATCAAGTCTCAATTAGACTTGGTTAAGTGGGATATAGGCATGCTCCAAGAGACTAAGCTCTCTTTGGAGAATTCTGAGTTTGTATTTTCTTCTTGGAAGAGGTGGAAGTTTCTGTCTTGCCCGACTTCTGGGACATTGGGAGGTTTGGCATTGTTATGGAATGATTTTGTGGTTGATGTAGAATTGGTTGCTTCTGCTCCTAATTGGATGTTATCATTAGTGTCATACAAAGATTCTAGGTTTAAAGTATGGGTGTTTAATATTTATGCCCCCTCAAGTGTCTTGGCTAAATACAACCTTTGGCGAGAACTCATAAGGGTTTCGTCCCCCCTTAAGGATCATTCCTTTATTATTTTTGGGGGGGATTTCAATGCAATTCTAGATTTGGGTGAAAAATTAGGGGGTATTTGTCCTAATAAGAAGTCTATGGATGACTTTAATTCATTCACTTCTAATATGTCTCTTTTTGATTGTAAGACAAATAATGGTCTTTTCACATGGACAATCATGAGGAAATTTTTTTCTCAAATTGCAGAGAGATTGGATAGATTTTTACTTTCCTCCAATTGGTTTGATTCAGATATTGAGTTTTTTCCCTTTATCCTTCCCCTGACAGGGTCTGATCATTTCCTGATTTCCCTTTCTGTTTTAAGAGATAGACCTTCCCACAAGTTGCCTTTTAAGTTTGAACCCATGTGGTTTAGGGATCCTTCTTTTCTTTCCCTCCCGCGACAATGGTGGGGAGAGGCTCCATTCATTAGAGGATCTAGAATGTTTCAGATTGTCAAGAAGATTAGATTTAAAAAAAAAAAATATCAGGGAGTGGAATTATCTACATTTTAAGAATATCTTTGAAGAAAAGAAAAGGATCTTGGATATGATTGATGTTTTGAATAGGCATGTGATGCTGCATGGTATGGGTTCTAGGGTGTTTGATGAAATTAAGTCTCTTAGGAGTGAGTTAGAAGAAATTTTGGCAAGAGAGGAGGTATATTGGAGACAAAAATCTCAGGAGCTTTGGTTAGCTGATGGGGATAAAAATATAAATTTTTTTCATTCTACCACTAAAATGAAAAGGGTCAAGAATAAGATTACTTGTATTCAGGATTGTCATGGGAATATTCTCTCTGAGGCAGGGGACATTTCTAGTGAAGCAGTTAAGTTTTTTAAGAATCTTCTTTCATCTAAGAATATTGATGTCTGTAACAATATCTCTTCTCATATTCCCTCTCTAGTTTCTCCCGATGACAATAGAATGTTAATGTCTCCTTTTTCATTAGAAGAGGTTAAGGGGGCTGTTTTTGCTATGAATCCAGATAAGGCACCCAGGCCTGATGGATTCACTCCTTTAATCTCCTAGAAATGGGATTTTGTGGGTCCGAATGTTCTTTTGGCTCTTGAGGAAGCTAGGTGAAATAGGTCAATCCTTAAAGAAATGAATACTACCTTGATAGTTATTTTACCTAAGAAGGAGGACCCTAAAAGTTTTGCAGATTTTTGTCCTATAGCTTTATGTAACACCCTCTACAAGATCTTTGCCAGAGTGATTTCTATGAGGTTGGCTAAACTTTTACCAAAAATAAGCTCCCTTGAGCAAGGAGGTTTTGTTCCACAAAGGGAAACTTCAGAGGGGGCTATAGTTGCTCACGAGGTTTTACATTCGATTTCAGTTTAGAAATATCCTGCCATGATCCTTAAGCTAGATATGATGAAGGCTTATGACAGGGTCGAATGAAATGCGTTAAAAGTTGTTTTGTCAAGGTTGGGTTTCTCTTTGGCTTGGATAAAATGGATCATGTCTTGTATCTCCTCAGCTAGATTCTCGATTCTTGTTAATGGGTCCCCTTGTGGTTTCTTCCACTCTTCTAGGGGTTTGAGGCAAGGGGATCCTTTGTCCCCTTTCTTGTTAATATTACTAGCTGAAACTTTGAGTTGGGCAATCAGATCAGTTTGAGTGAATGGTTTATGGAAGGGTATCAAAATTCAAAACTTTGATTAGAGGATTTCCCATTGCCTTTTTGTCGATGACACCCTTTTGTTTGGTAGTGCTTCTTTGAAGGAGGCTAGAGTCATAGATCAAGTGGTTAGGAATTATGTTTCATTTTCGAGTCAAAAGGTCAACAAGGATAAATCTAAGATATTCTTCTTAAACACTCACTCTTTGATTCAGGATAAGCTTCAGAAGTTTTGGGGTTTCCAACTTGGGGTTTTTCCTTGCAGCTACCTTGGGATCCCCTATTTTGTTAAAAAGGACAAGGTGGGTTTTTGGGACAAAGTAATTTCAAGGGTTTCAAAGAAAATCTTGGCATGGAACCATAAATGGCTCACCATGGCTGGGAAAATTGTTCTGATTAAGTCTGTGCTGAGTGCAGTACCAATCTACTTAATGTCAATTCTTTAAGCTCCCAAGGCTATCCTTGTCAGTTTAAAGGATACTCTGAGATCTTTTCTTTGGAATAATAATAAGGATGGGAAATCTAGGATCCCCTTGTTAGCCTGGGATAAGGTCTGTCTTCCTAAAGAGCTTGGGGGGTTAGGAATTAGAAGTTTGGAAAATTAGAATCTGGCTCTGGGGGCTAAGCTATTGTAGAAATTGTAAGATAAACTAGATTCCCTTTGGGCTAAGATCATGTTTGCCAAGTATATTCATAATGGAGTTAGAGAGTCTATTTTTGGCACCTCAAATTTTCCCCTGGGGTCGGCTATTTAGAATTTTTTGGTAAAATGTAGAGGTGTCTTCTTGCCGCATCTTTCTTAGGTCATGCATATTGGTAGTAAAGTTAGATTTTGGGATGATGCTTGGAATGACTACTGTCCTTTGGATTCCATTAGGGATTGGACCCCATTAAAATCAATCCTTTTGGATAGATGGGGGATTTTTTTGTCTGATTATTTTGATGTTGTACATAATGGGCAAGTGAAGATGGCTAAATGGAAATCAATTGATTGTCTGAATGTTATTCCCAGCCTGAAAGAAATTTTTTGTCCTATCCTCAAAGATATAATTATCATCTTGTCTGAGAGGGAAGATGAGCTTATTTGGAATAAGAGCGCATCTAGCAAGTACTTTGTGAAAGATGGACATAATTCCCTTATGCGGGCTAAGGACTTTTATTCTTGGCCTTATAAATTATGTTGGCATCCGGCTTGCCTCCCGAAGGCAGGAGCATTTGCTTGGCTTGTTGTACAAGACATGGTTCTTACAGGGATGAGAATGGATAGGATGGGTTTGTCTGTTGTTTTCCCTTGTGTTTTGTGCAATAAGAATCTGGAATCATCCTCTCACCTATTTCTTCATTGTGATTTTGCCTTTGGATGTTGGAAATGGCTATTTGAGAAACTAGGTTTATCCTTTGTTATCAGCAATGACTTTCTCTCCCACTTTAGAGCCTAGCCTATCTTGTTCTACTCATCCTTTTATGCCTGTCTCTGGCTTATCTCTCCATCAATTATCATTTGGAAGATATGGTTAGAAAGAAACAATAGGATTTTTAGAAAGTTATCTGCTTCGCTGTCTGACATTTTAGTCAAGATAGAGGCTTCTATCTCAGAGGTGGCTTTGTCACACATTCATAAGAATTTGGAAAATTTGACATGATTCTCTCATTGGGATGGCAGGATTTCAAGGACATGGAAATCCCTTTCTGCCATCCCTTCTCATGGGTCTGTTGCAAGAGGTCTGGTTATTAGTAATAAGAGACTTGCCGATAGATGGGATCCTCCTCCTCTGGGTCATTTCAAGATTCATTTTGATGGGGCTTCTAGGGGTAACACGGGATTGGCTAGGGCCGGTATGGCCATTCTTGACCACAATGCAGTCCTAATAGCTGTTCAATGTCATGCCCTTGGTTCTCAGTCAAACAATTTTGTTGAATGCCAAGCTTTGTCCCTTGGGATTGATTTGGCTATTTCTTTAGGGATTAAAAGTCTATTGATTCAGGGGGATTTGATGGTCATCATTCAAAGTGTTTTGAGCTATAAGAGTAATTGCTGGCACTTGAAGTACATTATAGATCATATTTTGGAAAAATTGTCCTTCTTTGATACTTACTCATTATCTCATTGTTTTAGAGAATTGAATAGGCTGACAGATTTTCTCGCTAATATGGCAATTGACACTGGTGCTCATCTTAAGATTGTAGAAGTGTGTGATATTCCTCAAGACATTCTTCTCAGGTATGATCTAACCCCAAGGTTTTAAGGTAATTACCTTAAGCTATTTTTCTATTTTCTCTCGAGGTATCCATATTATCCTCTTCTCTGAGTAGATTGTTTTTGTACCACATGTGTAGATAGGAGGGCTCTATTATGTTTCTGTTCACATATGGTGTATTCTTACAATTCTGCATTTGGGTTAGATGTGGATGTGTATATCTCATGAGGTGTGGGCAGGTAAACTACAGTTTGCATCTCATCCTTAAGACTAACTTATATTTTGCTAAGGTATGGGCTCTAGGCTTCTTGATCTAACTATGGGTTTATGGCAATTCATTTCAATTTATCTATTTCTATTTCCTCATGAGGTATGCATGTTATCTTTTCTCAGTTCAGATTCTATTTGTACCACATGTGTAGATAGGAGGATGATAGGACATATCATGCTATTGTTTACATATGGTGTGTTCTTAAATTTTGCTTCTGAGCTAGATGACGGGGTGTATATCCCATGAGGTATGGTTAGCAAGTAATTTGCAGTTTTGCTGTATGCATGTTAATCTAAAGGTAAAAGTTGAAATGCTTCGAGGGCTAAGGTAAGGGATGTTCCTCAAGGTTATGTTTAAGGCAGTGAGATGCTTTGTATAGACCGATATCTGATATTGAAACCACATGTTGTCTTTGTGTATCTGTCATTGATAAAGTCATTTATAGGGTGGCAGCATGTGTTATTTGTGTAGTCTTTGTTTTCAGTCCTTTATAGGATATGGCATGCTTATAACTTTTTAATATATGGTACGATCCTGGGTATTTATTACTTGATGTAAGTACTATATTGCTGGCCGCCTTGTGTGTGCTTCGGCCTTGACAAAATTGGCTTATGGGATAATCATTGTTGAGGGTGGTGTCCTCGCTTACTGGAGATGCATTTATGGGTGTTAGTGTAAGGGTTGTTAATTTGTGTGAATTGTTCTGATCAAGTAAGCTTGCAATGGATATTTCGCATTGTCATTATGGGAAGTTAAGGGCGGTTTTCTCATCTATATTAACTCATGCTATTGTCAAGCAGTTTTTATGTTATGTTTTTTGTGGCTTTTTCGGAGCCCTTCCTCCTGCAAATGTCTTCTGCTCTGTCTATTGGTGTTTACAGAGTGGTATTAGAAGCCCGAATTTTGGAAGAAAATAATGAGGACAATTCTGTCAAGCTTGGTAAGGTTTTTAACTTGTTTACTCCTGCGGTGGATTTTGAATTCCGTAGGCTTTTGGGATGTTGGTGGTTGCAAGTTTTCCCTCAAGTTTCTTATGCTGAGCTTCTGTCTCACTTTGTTACTATTTTCTTTGATGTTTTACTTGATGAGGACTTGGTTTGCCTCTTGGTTTCCACATTTATTTTTCTGTCACTATGCAATTGGGCATTGATTTCTCCTGCATTGACTGTTTATCGTTTTGATATGGGGTCTTTTTACTATGGTGGCTTTCTTCCTCATCATGAGCTTATGGCTAATGGCTGGTCTAGCCAATTATTGCATGAATTACGAATGGGTTTAATATGTGATTCCATGGAAGACACTCGGGCCTCCATGGATTTTCTGTTGTATTTGGCTCCTGATCAATATGTGGATAAAGCTTGGGTTGTCTTTCAGGCATTACATTCATTAATCACTTTGGGCTCTTTATGCTCTACTCCTGCTTGCTTGGCTTTTCCTCTAAGGGTTATTCCACCTCTGGCCTCAGCTCATAAACCTCCGGAGGAGAGCTCTAGCTCTTGGTTTTTGGATATTTGACTATTTTCTTTTTGTAGTTGGTGGAATGGTTTTTGTTGTTGCAGATTTGGAGGTTCTTTGGCTTCTATTATGCTCGATTGAGTATCTACAGCTTTGGCAAGAACTTCTATCTCACTCATCACCCTGGTGGTCCTTCATGGCATTTTTGATCTACCCTTCATTTGGTGATAGTCTAGTTTTTTGGAATTGTCCTATGGGACCCTTGTAAAAATTTTAGAGATAGGGTGTTGGGGGGTCTGACTAGATAGAAACATATGATGTAAGGGTAGTGCCTAGTTTTATCTTTTGAAGGCTACAACCGGAGGTTTTCATGCGGGTTCTTTCCTACCGGTATGCTTTTTTTGAACCCGATGTAAACATTTTATTATTAATATATAGGTTTAGTGGATTTTCCACTTTTATTTAAAAAAAAAAAAAAATTTATGAACTTGCGACAAAAATTTGCTGGTATGCTTATCCATGCTGGGATCCAAGAACATTGAGAGGGGGGCGATGAATCCGTGTTATACCAGAATGGAGAAATTTAACCTTATTAATACAACAACTCAGAAACCGGTAAACATAAAATCATATAACAATAAGCAACAATGCAACCACAAAGATAAACATCACAACACCACAAATTTATACGTGGAAAACCTCAAAGAGGAAAAACCACAGTGGAATTGGAGACCCACAATATCTATCCACTGATTAAATGAATAAATATTACAATAAGGGGCCTACACATGCAGGAAGGCCAATAGTCTAAAGCACACTACTCATCACAGAAGGAGTCTCACTGACTACAGAAAACATCAGACAACAATCTAGAATGAAGATTCTACTGCAAGTATAGCATCTCCCATGTCTGAGTATAATTCCAGTGAAGCTCAATACCAAAGGCCTAAAACTTCTTCCACAAACCCAATTCAATCACCTATGATCAACCAAGTCTTCTGCATATGATTATTATATTGTTTGCTTACATACCTTGATCTCATAATCCATACCATACATGATCTGCTATGATCTACAAAGAGATCTTACATCATATTTATACCAACATGAAACCTAAACAATTAGGTTGGCTACCTAAAAGATAATAAAATAAATTCATAGCTTAAACCTGCAATCTAATGATTAACCAAGTCAGCTTAGGATGAAAAAAATGTAAACCAATCCTTAAATCCCACTGGTAACACATCGGGAACATCCTCTAACATGCTGCAGAAACCGGTCCATAACCTAGATAACATAACCTATAATATAATAGGTTTGGTGCTAGGTGCAACACCACCAATCAACTGGAACACAAATTAGATAACCATCAACATTTGGAATACCTACTAGAAGCAACACCACCACTTATGCATAATATCAAAAGATCTTCAACAAAGCTCTACCGGTGAAACCCTCACTGATAACAAAAAGGCTTACTAGAAGAAGTGATAGCTTCCGGATAATCAAATCCCAAACCAACTAAATGTGATACACATCAAGAACACATGAATAACTAATCCAAACCAATTCCACATACCAAAGCATACCAGAGCATACCGGATCAACATGATCTTACCAACCAGGAACCAATCATCCTACAGGGACCAACCAGATACCAGTAAACAACCAAAGCAGCTAGTGTTGACATCAATGACAAATATCAATGCAACACATAATCAATTCCTCCAAATTGCCAACAATCTAGCCAATCCAAAGCTTTGGGGAGAATTTCGAACCATTTCATTCTCAAACAAAAAATTATAATAAATAACAATCTCATTTAAATACAAGGTTGAGACACCATTTTCCCACACTAATACATTTGGTCTAGATTTCCGATGGAGGTTTCTGACGGAGAAGGTATATTGTGACCAAATTGGATTTTTTTTTGAAAAAATTCTTGAATTCGTTAGAATTCAGACAGTAATTTGACATTTGGTTTCGACGAAGAAGACATTAGCAATGAAATTTGTTTTTTTTAAAAAAAAGTGCCCGCGTTCATTGGAATTCTGATGACAACAAGCATTACTTAAAAAAAAAAAGGAGGGCAAGTCATTTGTGCATTGCAATCCCGCGCAGGCGTCCGTGTCGACTTCGACCCCCAACAAGATCAAACTTGCGTCGAAGGCATTTGTGCATTGCAATCCCGTGCATGAGGTAGATTCTTCACCTTAGTTTCATCATGCAAAATGTGATGCTAAAAATGTTGTTAGTATAAGAGGCATACACATATAATGAGACAATAAAAACATAATTGAAAGCTTAATTGAAAACTAAATCAAAGATGCAAACCATAAGCCTTCCTTGAAATGTCCCATTTTCCTCTATTCTTGAGGACCTTGAAGGTGTTGGATTGATGGGCTCTCAATGGAGCAATGACCTCCAAAGTGACAACTCAAGAGTTGAGTAGCTAATTGATCATGATTAACTATGGAGATGATATGAAATGCATGATTCAAGAAACTAGATTAACATGCTATGATAAATACAAATGCTAATTACTAGATAATTGAAATGCAAATGCCTATAGTAACAATGCCTAAATTGATATGAGATGGGATCGATATGCCTATAATAACAATGCATAAATTGATATGAGATCGGATCCTTATTGCTCCAAAATGAGGGGTATTTATAGGAATTCCAAGGCCAAAGTTGAGGTGGCAGGAATCGATGGTCCAGATTTGATCTGAAGATATCAAGGGCCAAGATTGAGGAAGTTGGAGAAGAGGTTGGAGGAAGGGACACTTGTCATCTCTGTGGTGACAAGTGTCAAGGAGCCTTGCTCATGAGAGGGCAAGCATCCAAGGGAGGAGACATGTGGCAAAAGTGCCATGTGTCTCAAGGAGAGAATATCCACACCATGAGAGGTTAGGATAAGGAGGTTAGAATGTGCAAGATAGGATAGGGTTAGTTAGACCCAATATTAGATTGAATGGGTTAAGTTAGGGGATGGTTAGGTTGGGTGGTTAAAGTTAGGAGCCACGTGATCATTTGAATTTAGAAATTCAAATAATAGAAAAATGGTAATTAATCTCAACAAACTTGAGTTTGTTAATCTTAATTAGGGATTAGAAGAATTGATTAGTATGGGGAGACATTAATTAATTTGAATTAATTAATCAAAGGGGAATGTGAGATGAACTATATAAATAAATCATGTAGATTTATTTACTAGTAGATGAATAAAGAAATTAATTAAATTGCTTGTGAATTCAATTAATTGAGAAGGGGAATTAATCAAATAACTGCATATTTAATTAACTATCTTCAGACCATTTTTAGGTGTATACATTTTGCCCCTCTTTGAAGCAATGTGTGATGATGCGTTGGTTCAAAGAAAGCTCGATTGTTGATGTTGCTGATATTGATTTTGATAGGATGTAGATTTGATGCAGATTTAGTTTCGATGTGATACTGATTTGATTTGGAGATGATAAATGTCGATATGATGTCAATTCGATTTTGGAGATGATAAATCTTGATATGATGTTGATTTGATGTTTGAAATGATATGATGCCGATATGATGTGGATTCGATGTTTGAGATGATATGATGCCGATATGATGTGGATTCGATGTTTGAGATGATATGATGCCAATATGATGTGGATTCGATGTTTGAGATGATATGATGCCGATATGATGTGGATTCGATGTTTGAGATGATATGATGCCGATATGATGTGGATTCGATGTTTGAGATGATATGATGCCCCAGACGTTGATTGATAGATATGCAGTACGATGATGCCCCCTCGGGAGATCAATTGAGATAATTGACCTTTGGAGTTTTTTGGATCTTTGCGAAATTGATTTCCCGATAGACTATTGGATGATTCCTGCAAGTGTGGTTGATGAAAGTGCGAGTTCTTCGATCACTTTGATGTGGTTCTTGATGTGATGATTGATAGAGTGTGATTGAATTGATAGGATTGATGAGATCAAGATCAAGTCTGGTTTCAGGAATGGCACCTCCTGTATAAGACAAAGATGATCAAAGCGTCTGGTTTCAGGAACGATATATCCTGTATAAGACTTGATCAAAACGTCTGGTTCTAGGAAGGATTCATCCTATATAAGACCTAATAGAAAGGATCAGATGAGATGGATTGATAGAATTGATAAGATTGATTGGATAAAGAACTGACAATTTGTTGATATCATGTTGTAGGAAGATTCATATATGTTGATGTTGGCATATTTGGGGGAGTAGCATAAGATTTGCGTTGGGTTTTTTTTAGATTTTAAAAAAAAATTCCATACGCCTCCCAAAATTTTTTATTTATGCATGCATGTATTTTCCAAAAAAATACATAAATTTTTTGTTATTTTATTTTTGATTTTTGATTTTGATTTTTGCAATTTCAAAAAAAATGTCATTTTTGCAATTTTCAAAAAATGGCATTTTTTTTTTTTTTTTGGAGGAGGAGCCGGAGGGCAAAGCGGAGGGCGGAGCGGAGGAAAGGAGGGTGAAGGTGGAGGGCTTGCCACCGGTGCCGCGGGTGCCTCCGGCGCTGCGGGAGGCGCCGCGGGTGCCACCTTAGTCGTCGCCGGCGCTGCGGACGGCGCCGTGGGTGCCGCCGCGGGCGCCCACCGGGGGGGGGGGATTTTTATTTTTTAATTTATTTTTTGTTTTTTCGATTTTTTGGTTTTTTTGATTTTTTGATTTTTTTGATTTTTTGATTTTTTTGGTTTTTTCGATTTTTCGATTTTTTGGAATTGATGATGATTTTTTCGATTTTTTTATTTTTTTGGTTTTTGATGATTTTTTGATTTTTTTTGGTTTTTTGATGATTTTTCCATTTTTTTAACGATTTTGAGGAATTGATGACAGTTTGATTATTCTGATTTTTTGAAGATTTTGGTGATTTTTGACTTGATTTTTGGAAATTTTTGACGATTTTTCGATTTTTGATGAGTACTGATGATTTTATTATTCTGATTTTTTGATGATTTGATTATTTTCGATTTTTCGCTCCGCGTCTTAGTGGTCACACTGATATGAGACAATGATGTATTCATGTACACACCCTTTTGTGATGAGATATTGATGATTCCCGCAATGTATATTTGTGATGTATCTCATATATTTTGTGATATCATTGTACATTGGGCATTGCTTTTGTTTTGATGATATGATATGCAGTCGATCCTATTCGCTCTACATGACCTATGAGATGATGGATGCATTTTGTTTGGTATACGATTATGATGTGCAGTTTATTTTCATGATGTATGCTTGATGTATGCTTTAATTTTTATATGCTTATGAATTCTAGATGATGGATATATGATGATGTAGTATTTACATGATGTATGCAAATATGTATGGTGATGCTTATAATTTCTATGTGATGTATGTGCAATTGCAATGCTTTCTATGTTTATGATATTTTTATGATTTTCTCATGCATGTTAATATGAGATGGATGCAATGCAATGCAATGGTGTTATTTTATATGATTTGAGATTTGATGAATGTCATGCAATGATCCTATTAAATGAATTAATGATTTGATGCTTTATATGAATGATGCCTTGGTATGCAATGGTTACTTGAGATGAACTAACTTATCATGCATGATGAATGAATTGATTATTTTTGTTATTGTGCAATGTACTCAATCACGTAATAAGAGAGATAACACCATGTTAGCTTTGGCCTTGGAAAAGATGAGCATTGTGATCCCATGCAGAATGAAATGCAAATCTATCTTAAAATGTAATGCAATGCAGTGATCGGACCGGTCATGGAGTCATTGCTTTGTTTCATCATTGAGCGTCTAAAATGTGGGAAGTGAGTGCAAACATTTGTGGTATAATTGAACCATGATGACCTGAGCACTACTTTCCTAGGTTTTGATATTGTAAGTTAGCACAAGCATCGAGGTATAATTGAACCAAGATGACTAGAGTGTTGCTTGCGTAAAACAGGCAGTATTAACCATTTCTATATGCAAGTCCGAAATGTCTTCCATGATATTATGATGATCATTTCCTTAGACAACTTTGCACATATTAATGATTAATTTACAGATAGTAGACAAGAAAAATATCATGTTCCTTCCTCGTTCCTCTAGTCAAAGACATCCTGGAGTTACTCAGAAATCATGATAGCGAAAATCCAAATAAAATAGTTGAACCATTATTGCCAAAGTGTTAAAATCATGAGTTAAGATATATCATCCATTGATATATGTGTTTTGTCATGTTTAGATTGATATGTGATAGTTAATGGTTGACAATGTGATCTTATGTTCAATGTTGGATGTATCTCAGTTTTTCACTTGACAAGCGTTGTCTGACTGTTGTTCTACCTGCTTTGATTAAGCTCAAAATGATCAAAACTTTTTGCCCCCAGCTAGGTTCAGGATTTTGCCCCCAGCCTAGAAACAAGCCTTATTATGATATAGTCAATGATCCAAACCATGATGAGGAATCACCTGGGATGCCTGCGTATGTACAAAAGGCTTTATGATATGAATATGAACATCGTTGATGGAAATGAATGCAAGCAGAAGAAAGCACGAACCAATAGATGGCAAAGCTAGCCAATAGATAGCGCCTGTTTGCCAGGTTTTCACCATCTGTTTTTATTGCACTTTTTCTCATATTTGAATTTTTTTTTGTTTTTGTTTTTTCACTTTTTAGGATTGTTTTGATTTTTCACTGTTTTTGATTTTTTCTGATTTTTCATTGTTTTTGATTTTTTCTGATTTTTCACTGTTTTTGGATTTTTCAGACATAAAACTTCTTCAGATGCATGCTATTGATGGGTTCCTCGAGTTGATCTCCATATTGTGTTGATAGCTGATATGCCTCTGACCCAAATACTACTGTGACCACAAATGGACCTAACCAGTTGGGTTCAAATTTTCCTTTCTTTTCTCGATCTGACTGATTTCATGGATTTTCCTTTAGTACTAGTTCTCCAACTTGAAAGATTCATGGTTTGACCTTGTGATTATAACTTCGGCACATTATTTGCTGATATACCTTTAAATGGTCAAAGGCATTTTGTCTTGTAGTCTAGACACTCTTTGTTCTTCATCTGGGATGAGACCTTTTAGTGATACACGTAGAGAGGGAATCTCTACTTCTATAGGAAATATCACTTCTGATTCGTATACATGAGAGAAAGGTGTGGCACCTGTTGGTGTGCAGATACTGGTGCGATAGGCCCAGAGAGTAGGGTTTAGTTGAATATGCCAATCTTTCCCAGCATTGTTCACTGTCTTTTTGATGATTTTCAGAATAGTTTTGTTAGATGCTTCTGCCTGCCCATTCCCTTGTGGATAATAGGGTGTGGAGAATCTATGCTGGATCTTAAATTTCTCACATAGCTCTTGTACATCCTGATTCTTGAATGGTCGCCCATTATCAGTGATAATGGTCATTGGTATTCCATAGCGACAGATGATGTAATTCAAGATGAATGCAGCAATTTGGTTTCTTGTGATATTTGTGAGAGGTACTGCTTCGATCCATTTTGTAAAATATTCTGTAGCTACAAGGATGAATTTGTGACCATTTGATGAAGAAGGATTTATTTTTCCTACTAGATCAAGACCCCATTGATAGAAAGGCCCAGATGTTGCCAAAGCATGAAGTTCTTGTGCTGGTGCATGGACCAAGTTTCCATGGATCTGACATTGTTTGCACGTTCTGGCTACCTGAAAAGACTCTTGTTCCATAGTCGGCCAATAATAGCCCAAGCGTATGAGTTTTTTCGAAAGGGTAAGACCACTTGAATGAGTGCCACAAATGCCGTTATGGACTTCATTTAAGGCCTTCTCAGATTCTTCTTGTTTGAGACATCTTAAAAGAGTACCATCTAGACCTCGTTTAAATAGGGTATCTACGACAAGAGTATAATGGGAGGATTGGCGAATAAAGTTTCTCTTTTGATTTTTCGATAAGTCAGGAGGTAAGATGTTATCTTTTAGGTATGTATAAGTTTGGCCATAGTGGGAGGAATCATGTCCTATAAGTTGACAAATGGTTTGGGAATCAAGACAATTATGAGACGGGTAAAACAACTCTTCAACTAGGAATTCATAACGCTCTTGATTTTCCTGTGTTTGTAATAGAGAAGCAAGTGTGGCCATGGCATCTGCTGCTTTGTTATCATTTCTTGGAATTTGTTCAAAAGTGATTTCAACAAAATATTTCTTGAAGTCATCCACCATCTTTTTGTAAGGCATGAGTTTGTCATCTTTTGTTTGATAGTCATCATTGATTTGATTGACGACGAGCTAAGAATCTCCAAAGACATGAAGTTGTATAATGTGCCATTCCATAGCCATTTTGATACCCGTAACCAAAGCTTCATATTCAGCGGTGTTATTGGTGCATGGAAAGATTAATTTGTATGCTTTTGGGATGGTGTAACCTTGTGGTGTGATAAATAGAATTCCTACTCCTGATCCGTGCTGTGTATATGAACCATCAAAGTATAGTTGCCATGCTTTTGTTGTGACTGTTAGGATATCAACATCAAGAAACTCAATTTGTAGAGGATGATCATCTTGAAGTGGTGCCTCTGCTAGTTGATCTACGATGACTTGTCCCTTGATAGCTTTTCTATCTACATACTCAATGTCAAACTCACTTAGGATCATGATCCATTTTGCTAGTCATCTCGTCAATGTTGCCTTGCTGAGCAAATATTTCAATGGATCAATTTTAGCTATCAACTTGATGGAGTGAGATAGTAGATAGTGTCTTAATTTTTGAGAAGCAAAAAATACCGCCAAGCATGCCTTTTCTGTTGGGGAATAGTTGAGTTCGTATCCCACTAGTGTTCTACTGATGTAGTAGATGGCTCACTCTTTTCCTTCATTATCCTGTTGTGCCAACAAAACTCCTAATGATACTTCAGTGGTCGATACATAGAGCAATAACGGCTTGTCTGGAATTGGTGACATTAGAACGGGTAGTTGCATGAGATATGCCTTGATCTTGTTGAATGCATCCTCACATTGATGGTCCCATTTGAAATGAACATTTTTATGTAATAGATGGGTGAATGGTTGACATTTATCTGCTAGTTGAGCCACAAATCTTGTGATTGACTACAATCTTCCTTGTAGTGATCTAAGTTGACTTATATTCTTGGGAGATGCCATTTCCATGATTGCTTTGACCTTAGCTGGATCTACTTCGATACCTCTAGCTGAAACAATGTATCCTAATAGGTTTCCTGAAGTGACACCAAAGGCACATTTCTTAGGATTTAGTCGTAGCTTGTACTGTTCTAACCGATCAAAGATCTTTTCTAGTATTTCAATATGTTCTTCTCTGTTGTATGATTTTGCCAAGATGTCATCCACATAGTCTTCCATGAATGTATGCATCATGTCATGGAATATTGTTGTCATAGCTCTCTGATATGTGGCACCTGCATTCTTTAATCCAAAAGGCATGACGTTCCAGTAGAAAGTACCCCATGGACTTATGAAAGCTGTCTTTTCTTGGTCCTCAGGTGCTATTTTAATCTGATTGTATCTGGAGAAACCATCCATTAGAGAAAACATGGAGTGTCCAGCTGTTAAATCTACAATGATGTCAATGTTAGGCAAATGAAAGTCATCCTTTGGACAGGCATTATTAAGATCTCTGAAGTCTATGCATACTCTGATACTTTTGTCTAGCTTTGAAACAGGAACAATGTTTGATACCCATTGAGGATATGCTATAGGTCTGATGAATCCGACATCTAGTAATTTTTTAGTTCCGCTTTAACCAAGAGAGAAATATGTGGATGCATCTTTCTTAATTTTTGTTTGAGTGGTTTGGCTCCTGGATTGACATTCAAGTGATAGATAATAAGCTTTGGATCCAACCCTGGCATGTCTACATATGACCAGGTGAAATTGATTTGTCTTATTGTAAAGAATTCCATATATTCTTTCCTTTCCTTTTTTGTCAGAGAAGTTGGTGGATGTAGGATCTTGGGTTGCTCTGATGTCCCAATGTTAACTGCATCTGTTGGTTCAATCAAAATTGATGCCCTTTCTTGATAGTACTCAGGTAAAGTGTCAAATCTCCCATCTTCCGGTGCCTCGAGGAGGTTTTCACCGTTAGATACGTCCTTTCTTTTTACTTTTTCCTGATCTAATGTTGCCAAGAAATGGTTTTCAACATTAGACCTGATATTGTTTTCTTTATTTTTGCTTTTGCGACTAGGAGATTTGGCACCCACTTGACTGGAAGATGCGTTGCTGAAATTCCTGGTTGAAGTTATTGCGGGTTCGATTGCATTAAGATATACGGATATGGAATAGTCATTTGGAAAGGTATCAATGGCAGTATGTCCTTCATTTTCCCATTCAATAAGTTTAGGGTGGAGTAGAGGTAAAGGATCATCTGGTTGAGATGTTTCAAGAGTATTTAGGGTCATGATTGAGTTATTAAAGTTTTCGATATGTATGTCAATGTCCAGAATGGTACCCTCATCAGAATGACCTCACCCAGGAAGTTCTTGATCGTCCTCAATTAATTCCAAGTCAGCCGAATGTGATTCTAATTCAAGTGAACTAGTTCCTAACGTTTGTCCTACATACGTGTGAACTACATTGACTCCTACATCTTCTTTAAAGCAATTTTCTTCAGCTGATTCTTCAGAATGATAGGAATCCCATTCCCATTCATCAAAATCTGTCTCACTTGCAACTTGCAATCTACAAATTTGTTCATATAGCTTTTGATGTGTTTCTTCTGTTTGTCTTGCTATATCTTTCCTTCTTTCATATTCAACTTCTTCTGGACTGAGATTGAGTTCTGTCAATTTTACTATCAGTTCTCCTTGATTAGTACTAGGTTCATGCTTGTTTTGATTAAGAGTTAATGTTGCTTGGGAGGTATTATTGGTTTGTTTCTCTTGTTGATTTGAGGATTGTTTCTTTTGCCATTTCATCTTTGGTTGTGCTCATTTCTTTGTAGATGCTTCTTCCTTTTCAATTGCAAGTTGTTCTTGTCTGTTTTCATATTCTTCTTTTTGTTGGTTAGAAGATGTGTCTTCTAGTGGAGTAACTTGTCCATACCCTAAGCTTGCTTTGTCTGTAGCTTGTTGATTATGAGGTTGGATAGGTTCTGAGATACCTTCTTTTCTTTTTCCTATAGGCCCTATTCCAGTGTATCCCATCTTTTGAAGAATGTTGAATCCTTTTCCATATTTTTTTGTAGGTATTCTGACATTGTTGACCTTTTGTTGAATTTCTTCATCTTTGTATAGCCACTGTAGCACATCTTTGTCTTCTGTCTCCTCTGACAAGGTTCCAGCACTAATGAATGCTCCATCAAATATCGGAAGATGTTTCACAATTGGTTGTTGTTTAGAGTTTGATGGTTTTCGAAAGGATTTAGGAGAGAGTGGTAATTGTGATATTGAGTATTCTCCATTTCCTCGATCTCTTAACTACATTTGTTTTTCCATACTTGCTAAAATAGAGGCAAAGGATTGTTCTTTGGATTGTGTGTTCGAAGATGACGCCTCCCTGTTATGAGGAACAATGACTTCTTGAGCTATTTTTTAGATTACTGCAATACTGGAATGGATTTGAATCTATAGATATTGTGATTTCTTGTCCATCATAGGGAAATTTGACACACTGATGATAGGTTGATGGGACAACTTGCAAGTCATGTATCCATGGTCTCCCCAGGAGTATATTATATGATAAGTCCAAGTCCAGAACTTGGCATGCTGTGTTTTTCTGTAAAGGTCCTACTCTGATGGGTAGTATCAGAATTCCCTTGGAGGAACATTCTTCTTCGTCATAGGCTTTTATGGTGATCTTTTTACGGGGATCAACTGCATCTTCTAAATATCCTAAGGCACGAACAAGACTCAATGAACAAATGTTTAGGCCAGCTCCACCATCTATTAGAACATGTTTAACTCGTGTTTTGTGAACGAGGACTTCAATATGCAAAGGAGCATTGTGGGGGTGTTGCAAGGACATGTCATCTTCTTCGGTAAATGATAAGTAGTGAGGAGTTGTGAGGTGTCCCACCATGGTTTGGAATTGATCAATATCAAGATCTTTGGACACTGTGGTATCTACTAATGCTTGTTCAAGAATCTGTTTGTGTGCAGGTGATAGTTTTAAAAATTCTAAGATGGATATTTGTGTGGGTGTTTTCTGCAATTGATCCACTAGATTGTATTGTTTGGTAGTGGATGACGTGTTTGTTGTAGGACCCAGAAAAACAACTTTGGCTTTACTTCATGTGATAACATGAGCAGGTTCGTGATGTTGTTGTTCTTTAACGATGATTACATTTACCACATTGTCATATGTATGAGCATAGTTTACCTTTGCTTTACCTTTATCATTTTGGCCTGTTGATGATTCACCCTTCTCATAATTAGGAAGCAGAGTTTTGAAAGCTGTGTGAGATTCATTTGTTGTATGTCCATCCACAGTTATTATTCCATTATCAATCAAATCTTGGATGACATGTTTTAATCATTGAAAAGCATCTATTTTGTGTCCTTTGTTTCAATGGAAATCACAATAATGGTTGTCATTCCACCAAGCAGGTTTTACCTTGGGTTCAAAGTTTCTTTCTTCTGGTAATGTAATCAATTTGTTTGCGATAAGTGTTTTTAATGCAGACTCAAGGGGTTCACCAATGTTTGTAAATTGTCTTCGAAAGAAAGTTTTGATAGTTGCTTTTTGGTGATTGTTGTCTTGTTGAGCTGCTGCTGTTGAGTGATTGGATAAATTGAAAACTAGTTGCTTTGGTTTTACATTGTTGTTATCCACTATCCCATCATTGACAACATTATGATTTCTATTCCAAAATTTTGGTTTATCATTGTGATTATTGTTGTTAGTGTTGTTATGAGGGTGAACTCCTTCTTTGAATATTTTCAACTCACCTTTCTTTATCATGGCTTCTTCCATTCTGATTCCATTATCAATCATTTTTGCAAAACTTTGATTTCCTTGCATTTTCAAGTAATAACTCATTTGATCGTTTAAGTTGTCTATGAAAATGTCCATTTTTTCATACTCCGGCACTGTACGAGGATACCTCGAAGCTAACCGCCTCCATCGTTGTAAGAATGTCATGAAGGGTTCTCCGCTTTTTTGTTTTGTGTTACATAGGTCTAGCATGGTTATTTTGTGTTGAATGTTATAAGCGTATTGGGATACAAACTTATCCACCAACTCTGAAAATGATCTGATTCCTAGTGGAAGTTTTGAGAACCATTCCATGGCTAATCCAGTTAAGCTTTTTGGAAATAGTCTCATTAAGTATGTATCTTCATGTGCAAACTCCATGCTCATTGTGCAAAATTCTCTTATGTGATCTTGAGGGTCAACGCTTTCATCATATTTTTCGTACCTCGGAGTCTCGAAACCTATAGGAAAAGGTATCATGTTGAGGTTTCTGTCAAACGGATAAGGACATATTTCTTGAAGCGAGTATCGCCTAACATTTCCTCTTTGCATATCTTGGATTTGTGTTTGCAATGTTTTTAGTTGTTGTGTGAGAGTCATGATAGGATTATCAACATGATTTGTTCTTGTATGACCATGATTTTGCCTTCTAGGAATATATTGATCTCTTCTTGTATCATCTCTATCCCTTCTTGTATCTTCGTTGGATTGAGCGTTATTTAGAATTTCTACTTCCTCCCTTGTGGGAATGTAAGTTTCCTCATTGTTTCTGGTGTTGCTAGGAATTGACGTGTTATTAATTTTGAGACCAAAGATGTCCTCATATTGTTCGTCATTAGGAGGAGGACCACTTTTCTTTTGTTTCAATTTGTTTACATCAAAATCTTGGGGGAGTGTAGCACCAGATTTGGCTAACATTAGGAAATATTTTTGTTTTTCTCCCTCCAATAATTTATTCATAAATTTGTTGAATTGAGGATCTTTCTTGATGTCTCTGATATTTTGTTCTATTATTTCCTCTTCAACTTGTATTTCATCTTCAACTTGTATTCCATCTTCAACTTGTATTTCATCTTCGTGTTCCATGGTTATATAGTTTGTAGTTATCCCAAACGTTTCTATTTCTGTTTCCGCAATTTTCTGTCTCTGAGCCCTGGTTAGAACAGGCATACATGTGTTTTGAGTTTTTTTCGAGGTTTAAGTCTTGAGTAATGTGTCATTATAAGTGATCAATTGTTGAGGTGAAAGTTGTAGATGTATAGACACAAAATGATCTTTTTAAGTATTTTCTTGTTTACAAGTTTTTCGATCTTAGTTTTTGGAGTGCAAATTTTGTGATTTTTGATATGACCAAGTTCAAATAGGAATGATATATCCTATGATAAAGAATGAGGTTATTCTGATCAAGCGTTGTAGTTTCATGATTAAAGGATGATAGATCCTGATGAGAAACTATGTTTGAACAATCAGTTTATCAAAGACAATGTGTTGTTGCACTTTAAGGTGTTTGATCTTTAACTTGTTTGAGGTGAATACTTGAGACTTTTTGTGTGTCTTGTTCTTGAATATGTTTTTGACAGAAGATAACTTGATTAAATGACCCAACAAGATGGCCTATTCTCTATGTTTGACTGTTTGAGAAATGGGTTGTTTTTGTTTTCTGATTTTGATGTATTTTACCAAAAACGCTGACAAAATGACCAGGAACTCTATTGTTTAGACCAGAAACGTTGCTGTTTAGACCAGGAACTTTGCTATTTAGACCAGAAACACTGTTGTTTGAACCAAAAACTCTGATAGACTTCCCAAAAATGCTACTATACTGACCAAAAACGCTGACATACAGACCAGAAATGCTGACTGACAAACCAGGAACTCTGTTCTGCTATACAATGACTCTAAAGTTCAAATAATGATATGTAGGTTTAGCAAATTGAGTGTTTGAACTTAGGAGATTTCAATTTTGACCCAACTCTTAATATGCTCAACCTTTGAGAGTTAATGTTGAAATATGAGAAATTTGACATTAACACCAAGAGAGCTGACCTTTGGATTGAAAATGCGACTGTTTGGACCGAAGGTGTGACCATTTGGACTGAAAGAGCTAATGTTTGAACTGTAAACGCTAATGTTTGGACTGAAAGAGCAACTATTTGGACTGAAAATGCAAATGTTTGGATTGTAAATGCGACTGTTTGAACCGTATGTGAGACCATTTGGACTGTAGATGCGACTGTTTGAACCATATGTGAGACTGTTTGGACTGTAGATGCGACTGTTTGAACCGTATGTGAGACTGTTTGGATTATAGATGCGACTGTTTGGACTGTAGGTGTGACTGTTTGGACTGTAGGTGCGACTGTTTGGATTGAAAGAGATAATCTGCTACAAAACTTGTGAATTTGACATTTTGAAGTTTGAGTTTTCAATGTTTGTTGTATTTTAATGGATGATATCTTGACTTGACTTACAAACACAGAAATTAGATTATATTTTTGTTTCAAAGGTTTATAATTGTTAAAAACACATCAATCAGTCTATCCTAAGGAGATTGGCTGAGAATGAAAACCTTTGCTTGCTGACACACCCAATAGCTAATCAGAATACGGTCGCTAAGTCTCACCCAATGGATTCTCAATGCCGTATTATCTAACTCCAAATGCTAATGGGGGCACGATATGGCAAGTGTCTTGGGAGAGTTACTATCTCTCTTGCACAAAGATTATCACCCTTTCGGAGGTGAATCGGGTAGCTTCTATTTTTATGGTTCTTAGTCAGGAATTCTGTTTGAAATTACCCCTTGAAGTCATGCAAGCATGATTGAGGCCTATAGCCCAACAAGGTACCAAAACAAGCTGTAGTCATGTAAATGTGATTGAGACCGCGAGGCCCTACAAATTGCCCGATATGAGAGATCTCAAAGAGAAAACTCAAATAATCCCATTCTCTGAGACTTTAATCATCAGAGACCTATTTATTATAGTGAGTTGGAATGCTCAGGTCCAGCTGTACTCACTTGGGTCGTTCTCATAGGGTGATTACTTTTTCCCATTGTGACAGGCCCTCTAAAGATATGCAATTGAAAGCAAAGGATGAGTCTAGCTTTCTGATCACCTAAGAAAGGTGAGAGCATACTTGCCTATCATCAAGACACGTAAGACATGTTTGTTCATTTCCATTGTAATTAGTCTATGTGCCTAATTTAACAAATATAAGTGCAAAATCCCGCGGCTGCAAACAAAGTTAGTAGTTTATATTGCATTCTTTGGTGGTGAAATAGTTTATAACTCCGGTCTTTCACAACGAAATAAGTACCTGCAAAACCAACAATCTGCAAATTAGGTTCGGGAAAATGACAGTCCAGAAGCAGAAATGAGGAATGCAACATACAATATTTGCAAAATTAATAAAAAAATAAAAATGCCATCAAATTGACCAAGAACGCCATCACATGTGCCAAGAACGCTGCTTTGCACACCAGAAACACTGCTCTACAAACCAAAAACGCTGTTTTGCAAACCAAAAACGCTATCAAACAGACTGAAAACGCTGCCAAATGTACCAAAAATGCCACCATACATAAAGTACAGACTGAAAATGCTAAAGTACAGAAAAGCATAAAAATAGAGTTGAGGAATCTCCCAAAAATGCCATTTGAGGTGCCGAAATGCCACAAAAGATTCCAAGAATGTGATTCAGGAGCCCAAAAGAGCTAATCTGCACTCCGAAAGAGCTAATCAACCTGTCAATGAAATTTCCTGCAAGAAAACTTGTTAAAGATCAAACGGGCTAGGCCCCACGGTGGGCGCCAATTAATGTGATGCTAAAAATGTTGTTAGTATAAGAGGCATACACATATAATGAGACAATAAAAACATAATTGAAAGCTTAATTGAAAACTAAATCAAAGATACAAACCATAAGCCTTCCTTGAAATGTCCCATTTTCCTCTATTCTTGAGGACCTTGAAGGTGTTGGATTGATGGGCTCTCAGTGGAGCAATGACCTCCAAAGTGACAACTCAAGAGTTGAGTAGCTAATTGATCATGATTAACTACGGAGATGATATGAAATGCATGATTCAAGAAACTAGATTAACATGCTATGATAAATCCAAATGCTAATTACTAGATAATTGAAATGCAAATGCCTATAGTAACAATGCCTAAATTGATATGAGATGAGATCGATATGCCTATAATAACAATGCATAAATTGATATGAGATCGGATCCTTATTGCTCCAAAATGAGGGGTATTTATAGGAATTCCAAGGCCAAAGCTGAGGTGGCAGGAATTGACAGTCTAGATTTGATCTAAAGATATTAAGGGCCAAGATTGAGGAAGTTGGAGAAGAGGTTGGAGGAAGGGACACTTGTCATCTCTGTGGTGACAAGTGTCAAGGAGCCTTGCTCATGAGAGGGCAAGTGTCCAAGGGAGGAGACATGTGGCAAAAGTGCCATGTGTCTCAAGGAGAGAATATCCACACCATGAGAGGTTAGGATAAGGAGGTTAGAATGTGCAAGATAGGATAGGGTTAGTTAGACCCAAGATTAGATTGAATGGGTTAAGTTAGGGGATGGTTAGGTTGGGTGGTTAAAGTTAGGAGCCACGTGATCATTTGAATTTAGAAATTCAAATAATAGAAAAATGGTAATTAATCTCAACAAACTTGAGTTTGTTAATCTTAATTAGGGATTAGAAGAATTGATTAGTATGGGGAGACATTAATTAATTTGAATTAATTAATCAAAGGGGGATGTGAGATGAACTATATAAATAAATCATGTAGATTTATTTACTAGTAGATGAATAAAGAAATTAATTAAATTGCTTGTGAATTCAATTAATTGAGAAGGGGAATTGATCAAATAACTGCATATTTAATTAACTATCTTCAGACCATTTTTAGGTGTATACACAAAAAATTACACCATTCAAGAGATTCCTTTCAAGAGATTCTACAACTTTTACTTGTATACATGCTAGCTATGCTTGCATTCTTGTGGAATATTGATTGATTGTGGAATAAACGCTTAGAGTATGAGAGACTCCTTTTTTATGCAAAATATGTTAGGAAATGAGACATCTGGTGGTCAATTGCCCAAGTTTTAGATGAAAATTGGTCAATCTCATATCTATATTGATTATCCAATCTTAGGCCGGATGGGTCCTAGTCAAAGGTGTGGTTCCCTGAATGCACAATCCCTATAGGAATCCACTCCTTGTAAAACCATAGATTTGTGATTGAAGATTGAGCATTCAAGTTTGTCGGAGCAATCCCTTCCTCTCGTATATGTGTTGATTGATCATTATTGTACGAGCTAATTTATAGGGCGGTGTCTACCTTTGGTTGCTGAATCGATGGAGATCAAACCAACGCACAATCAAACAATGGGAATGAATATTATTCAAGTGATTCACAACCTTCATTCAGTGTTGTTTGGGAAAACCTTTCTTTCTCTTGCCAGCCAACCTAACACACCTGACCTGGAAGCCCTAGGGAGATACAATTGTGTTTGGTTCAACACAATCCCAACCTAGAAGGGGTGGACTGAAAATCTCCAACCACACAACTTATCACTTTGTGTTTGTCTCTATTCTAGCCCATTCTCTCAGCCAATTTTTGGAAACCTAGAGAAGTGTGTGGTACAACATAGGAGTCCAATCCTGATCCACAAAGTAAAGAAATGACTGTTTAAATGCTCAGACCAAGAGGTAGATTAACAACACATCACATGCCAAAAAGTATTAACAACATTTTCATCATGAAAGATATCATTAGAGTAAAATAACACACTACAATATTAGTGATTAATTGTTGAGGGCGGTTGTAATTTCTAGGTGGGCAATAGCTAGGTGGATGGATTCATATTTGCTCTAGGTCAATGGGTATGTTTGGCCTTTAATAATTTCCAATCTCTTACAAATCTTGGTGTCAAGGTCGTGATTTGTAATTAACATACATCATAAAGCTAGTCTATATGACCCCCAAACCATTTTCTTACTGTCTCAGGTTACCCTAGTTTAGGGTATTGGCAGTTTTTACTAAATCTTCTCTAGTTTAGGGTATTGGAAACTATCTCTCTTTTTGCATAGTTTTAGGTGGCATACAAAGGCATTGCCTTCTTTGGCTTCCTTGCAGCCTCAACCTCAATGATCATCTTTTACAAACTTAATTTCTTCAATACTCTCTTCTTTATCCTTTCAAAGTTGAATTGTAGCCACCTAGGAACATCTATATTCTCATCACTTTGGATGGATGGGTTCATGGTAGTTATAACCTACTTTGGCCTTTGTTCTTCATCTTGTTGCTTGTGCACCTAAGTTAAAAATTTTGGAGGAGTCATCTTGGGGGTGAGAGCTTAGATAGATCCTCTTTTTCTTGTTCTCCATGCTTCTTTGACTCCACATTCTAAGTTCCTTCTGACTTATATTTCATTTTCATGAGTCAACTTATAGTTTTTAATTAAGTTATAGACTAGTATCTTGTGTGTTGATTGTGCCTCTTAGTTTTTTAAGGTTTTGGGTGGATTCTAATCTCTAATTTTGAGGAAAAAGTTTCCCTATAAATGTAATTTCAAAATTCATTTTGAGGGTCTAAGAATTGATTATTTAAGGTCCAAGTTTAGTAACACTACTTAGTTTGTTTTCTTTCAAAAGACATTTAGCAAGAGGCTGTAGATTGAATACTTGTGCTTTGCTGGTATATTTTGAAGAATTGATGGAAATGAAGTTCATAGTTTGCAATGGTATTGGTAGTCTTTTTTGATTGCTTGGTATTCTTCTATTTATTTTATTTTCCTTAGTCCTTAATTAATATTTATATTTATGAAACATCTTCTTTGTTATAATAAATTTGTGCATCTTTCGTGGTGTTTGAGGTTTATAACGAACATGCGAATGAATAGTAGTAGTTGTTCTAGAGCTTCCCTTGGTCTCATTTTCATGTTAGAATTGGCAATTTTGGCATGATAAATTATTTACATACAAGGTTATTTCTAGATTTTTGATAATGTGGGTTTAGGTAATACTGATGATTCATTTTTTCAGAGCCTTGGTATATCTTTTGCAATTTATTTTAACCTTTTAGCTTAGTAAGATTGATAAATTGACATTTCAACTTGATTAGTTACATTTTCCCCTTAAGCAAACTGGCCACATGAACACTTTGTTATTTTGTATCATTGTTACCTTGGGAGGTATGGCTTCCTAGGAAATGATAAATTCTAAAGGTAAGCTAACTTAACTCAAGGGACTGAGATGGTATCCTACCATAAAAGATGATAGTTCTAAGCAAAAGACTACCTAGTGATATGAAAGTTGATGCAAGATAGTAAGGACGACAAGGAAATTTATTTTGAACTTTGACAAGATTGAATATTTGGGTGTAAGTTTGAATGGATTAATATAAAAAAGGCATGGTGATGCAAAGAGTCCAATAAACTCAACCAACTAAGGAGATATTTCTCCCAACTCACCTATTCAATTAGGTGTCAACCCTTTACTGATTCACAAGGCCCCTCACAAGGCCACAAGTTACTCAAAAGGATTCAATACCCCAAAACACACCCATACTCACCAACCCTCACAAAACCATTTAATCACACTCAAATATAATAAATAAACATTTCTAAGTCACAATCCAACTCTCCAACATTCAATCACTACCAACACCCTCAACCCTTATTCACACAAATCCTCCTTCAACTGGGTCTTCTAATCCCCCTGGTTCTCAACTCACAAAATTTATTAGATATCCAAAAACCAATGTACTTTTAGACACTCTTACAAGGACCACTCAACATATACCACCATGGTTATTTACCCTCCCAACCACCCAAAGGTCAAAGGAAGATTCACTGCTACAACACTCACTTTTTGTGACAGTCTCAAGCACCTAGGACAATCACTCCTTTCATGGCCATTCTTCTTCACAACACTCTCTAACATTAATTATGATGATAGTTTACCTCCTTAAACCTTCCACAAACACCAAACTAAATACCAAACTCAATCCCAATCTCACTAATGGACTAAGTCAACTCACTATCAAATTGTGACAATCAATGCGAGGTTTAGGATAGTCATACACCCTCATGGATTGATGGGATTTTTTGGTCACCAAACACTTGGATTATGTTTATAACTCCCTAAAAAATTCCCCAATACCTTAACAAGACCATTCAAGGACCCTTGAATCAATTACACCATCCAAACTCCATGCATACACTGTGTTCTTAGATTTAGACACAAAAATCAACACTTTCCACATATTTGCACATGCCAAAATGCTCATGAGACACAACAATGATTAAGAAAACAAAATACATGAATTTATGGGTTATACCATGCCTTGAAATATATTTATCAACATGGAAATGACCCCTAATGCATTTTAGTTTGCCTTGGGTTACCCTAGACTAGGTTTTTGATAGTTTTCACCAATTTGGCTACAACTTTTGCAATACAAAATGAAACAAGATGAAACCAAAGGGAGATTGAAGAGGATTGACCCCTATAACACATTAAAGATATTTTTAAATCAAAATAATATACTAAGGAATGAAAAACTCCAATATAGCAGTTTGCAACATTAAAGAACTCATAAATTGCAGGGTAAAACTAAGATATTCATTAATTGTGCTTAGTTACAATGATCAAATGACCCTTGGTCATGGAGAGTGCCTTATTAAACAAATAAAAATCCTCCATCAATGTTTATAACCACATTTTAAACTTTTCTCAACAAACTAACACCTGATTGCTCATAAAATGCACAAAACGTTGCATTAACAATGTTGAAAATATTAGCAACTTTGTCAAAAATTGTTCCTTGACTCAACCCAAGACCACTATGACTCAAAAATGATAGAAATAGGTTAAAATAGGCTCAAATATGTCTATAAGACCTTTACATATCATTAAACATCACATTTGACCCATTGAGACATATTTGCAACATAGTGACAATTTTTATAATATTGATCATCATGACCCCCACTAGGACTCAATACACCATCTAATGGTCTTAATGACATTTATTACATGAAATATGGTCTTCTTAGACCTTATTAATAACCAAACTAAAAAACCTTGACCTATTACTAAATTGGCTTCATGGTGGCCATCTTGTGCTAGGTGCTCTTGCCCAAAAAGATGATATGATACGATGGAGAGAAATATGAGGGGGGAGTGGTAGGAAATGATAAGGGTAGCTACTACGTGGAGAAAGAGGAGGGAATGGTATGTGTGGGGAAAGGGGGACATAAGGGATATAAATGATGGAAGCAGGAGATACGTGGGGGGGAAAGAGGTTTAGGATGTGGGAGGTAGAAGGGGTTGGAGTTAGGATATGTTGGGGAATAAAGTGGAGTGGGAGGTATAAGGGGGTATTGAAAGGGTAAAGGGGATGTAGGTTATAATGGGAGTTATAAGGGGCAAGGAAAAAGGGTAAGGGGGTAGGGTGGTAGGTTAGGATAGGGATAGGATATGGGTAGGCTAGGATGGGGGTAGGTGATAAGATGGAAATGGTAGGTTAATAGGTGTGTGGTAGAGGTAAGCTTAGGGAAATAAAGGAAGTAAGACTTATGGGATGTGGGTTAGAATAGCTGATTTTAGGGGAATAAAGGGGTAAAGGGGTAGGTATTGTGGAGGGGAGTGTGAGATATAAGGTATGAGGGGAAGGGAGATGCTAGGATAGAATAGGGGTAGGGGTAAGGTGGAAAGGAAGTTAGTGGAGGGAGGTGAGGGTGTAAGATGGAAGGGTAGGTTTAAGTTAAGATGTGAAGGAGGTTAAGGCATGGGGTATGAAAGGTGGATAAAGGATAGAGGATAGGAAGGTAGGTGAGCTAGAAGGTATGGTAAATGGAAGTGAAGAGTGTTAGGGGAGGTGGAAATGGGAGTGATTGTGTTTGGGCACCCACTGACAGGATCCACAAAAGTGGAAGGGATTATCCCTTGGTTGGGAAAAGGGAATGTTAAACCTCAATTCATTTAAAAGAGAAAGACTTGGCCAACTCCTGAGAAACTACAAACAAAATCTTAACAACAAAGACTCGACAACAACCAACTTAGCTAAGACAACTGACCTAGAAAGTGAAAAAGTGGGGGTCCCCATTTGCAATGGGGCGATGTGTGAATACATCACAATAGGATGTCACTCTTTCCACTTACCTTTCTTTTTGTGAATATGCATAACAGTATTTTGGAAATGATAATATAGATCCTCATCCATTAAAAAATAATTATAATGGTAAAATTCATAGACCTATTGTAGGGTCCTCCAAGCCAAGAGTAAGGATTTTGAAGCGTAGATACATTGATTTGGCCTTGTGGCCATCAATGAGTGTTGACCCAATAGGAGATGTCTTAAGACTGGCAATTTTGGAAGTGTGCCATTGTTGAGAGCCAACACTTAGGTGTGAACCCTGTCTTCACAAATTATGATCAGTTGCCATGAAACCTGACCCTATCCCCATGGTATTAGCTCAATTCATATTAGTTTTCCCAAGCCTAGAAGCCAAGTAATGTATTCAAGGGTGTCTAGAAGAATGGAGTGTATGATCATTGACTTTGTATGTTGAAACCATTATACATGCCCCTCCATTGAGGGTATTGAGGAAGATTGGGAATAGTGTGTTTTGGTTAAGAAACATGATGTGAGAAGTTTGATGTAGAGACAAGGGTAGAAATCAGTATTTCATATTAGGACAACAACCACATTGATTAGGCAAGTCAAATAAGGTCTCTCCAATGTTTAGGATACACAAGGGCAACATTAGTCATGTAAGTATGCATGAGCATGGGAATAGATAGTTACTTTCCTTTTAGACTAACTTGGGTCTATGATTCTCTATAACTTGGGTCTATGACTAACTTGAGTCTATGACTCTCAATGGGCATATCACCTACTCTAAATCACCACAAAGCCATTAGATATGTTTTGAGATGAAAAAAAAGAGTTAAATGGTTTTGGTTCAATTTGCATAATTTTTATGTTCAAGTAATTTAATTTGGTATATTATACTAAAACGTGATTTCATAACTAACATTTCAACTTCTATATAAGTAGTTCTATAGCCCGATTTATTTGCCTGTGAAGAAAGACCATGTCAGACAATATCAACGAACAACAAAATAAGGAGACAATTGCTAGATTGTGGTCTAACTTGAAAAGAAAAGGTGATGGGAAATTTTATTGTCCTTGCAAAATTTGTAAGGGGGTAAAGTCTATAAGACTTCTAATCAAAACAACTAAGAAACATTGTAGGCTGCATGGTCACATTGAAGGTGGACATGATTATCATCCATTGGTAAGTTTCTTATTATATCATTTTAACAATTTATATACATAAGAAATCACTTGATGATGAGAACATGATCATGGTTTATTTGTGTTTATCAATTTTATATAGGTTGAGCACCCTAGAGCACATGATATGGATCAAAACAACCCAAAGAATATGGTTTTTGAAGTGGAGGAACATGGAGGTGTGAATATTGAAGCTGAAGATAATGAACCCATGGAAGATGATGATCATGAGCCACAAAACACAATTGAAGATGATGGTACAAATACATTGATCCATGACACATTTAGTACTAGCGCAACTGATCATGATGATGAAGATGACCTTGATGTTGTTCATGATGTCCCTCTACTTGAGAAGGCATTTGAGGCCCTTTACGAAGGCTCCCAGACAACTCTTCTCTCCACTGTATTGTGTTGGTGAACTTGAAAGTTATGAATGGTTTATCCAGCATAACAATCTCACGTATATTAAGGCATGTCATATATGTCATTATAGTTAATAAATGGTGAATCATGTTGTACCATTAATATTATTTATATTAATAAATTATATTTTTTTGCTGTAGATTGATAGGTGAGTTTGTGTTACCACTTTTAAATATTCTACCTCGCTCATACCAAAAATTCTCTTCCATTATGAAAGATATTGGAATGGAGTATCAAGCAATACATGCTTGTGTTAGGCCCAATATGGAAAGCTAATGTACTGAGAGGGGAGAGGTGAATCAGTACTTCAAATATTTTCTTCAACAATAACTTTACTGTTATGCATAAACCAAAAACTGCTGTAACATAATATAATGCTAAAACAAATAAATAACAATCATACATGATTCACTCCATAACACATATATTTTGGTTACGCAGAAACTCTTGGTTAGAGAGAAAAACTGCGGTGGGGATGGCACCCACAACTTCACTACTGCAATAATAAAGGTTGCTCGATTAGAGCTACATGTTTAGGTATTTCTGATAGCTTACCCTATTAGGAGTATCAAGATAGTTAGATCTACCTTGCTAAAGGATTTTACAACACTTATTCTAAATGCTGCACCTGGTTAAAGGCTTTACAATTTATAGACTTTTTTAGAGTCTTTTACCCTGTTAAAGGTTTCTCTTACAACTCAAAATATTACAACACAATATTACAAAATATCTGCAACTTCACATCTGAAATGTTATAGCAGATTCTATGTGCTCAAAATGAGATTACCTTGCTTATAGCATACCTCGGTAATCCATAGATTAACTTGGTAAACCCTTCTGTTTACTCTGTTCCTTGACTGTTCTCTGAAATCCTTCTCGGTGACCTCTGTGTCTCTAATAGTCACAATAGTCAGTGCTTCCTTATCTATTACACATGTCTTGATTCATACACCCTCTCTTTTTGATCCTCAATTCATGCTGTATAAATAGATCTCTTATGTCGGTGATCTGTTCATGCTTCGATCTTACAAACATGATTCATCGAATGAATAACCATACAAAATATTTCATTGGATAGATGACCTCAAGATCATACAAAATCTTTAAGGTGCAGTTTCCTAAGTGATAATGATTCCCTGTTCCTCGATCTTGTAACACATTTCCCATATGTGTCTAGGTTCAATGAATCTGGTAACATGTTTCACTCGGTCTGTGTTCACTCGGTATATCATTTTTGCTGCTCGGTAGACATAGAGTGTTACTCGGTAGACAGCTCGATGTATACTAAGCTCTGTGACTACTTTCTTCTATAACCGACTGCTCTGTGCTTACCGATTGAATGTTTCAGTAGTAATAACCGACTAGAGTATATAGAATGACTTTGGATATAAAACTAATGGCAACTTAGTAAGTAGTAACAATCTCCCCTTTTGACATTAGTTGAGATGTTTGACAAAACTTCTTTCAAATTCATAACTCAAAAATCTATATACTTACAAAATTTGACTAATCTGATAGTATATATATTTGTCAATGAAATAGTATACTCAAATATACTCCCCTTATCAATATACTGTTCATAACTCTGATTGTGCATGTGTTGTGATCAATATTCTATATTTACTACTCGGTTCACTGATCCCCCTATCAAAATTATCTTATATACACTATATACTATACTCCCCCTTTTTGACAAACATCAAAACTTAGTTACCATTTGGTGGAGGCAACTGGTCAAAAATGGATTTATACTTTGTCCTTGCATCGGTGAGAGCATCAGAGAGGGCATCCTTGACACTATCCATGAGTGAATTTTGAGGTGTAATGTCGGCTAACAGTGAAATTAGTCCATCTAAAGTGCTTCCCTCTGGCTGAGTTGATAAAGAGGTAGCCTTGTTGATCTATTCTTGGACGGAGGACAAGTGTGGAATGAATAAGGTTTGAAGAGTCATAATGTCCATCCTTATTTTGTGCTCTTCATTCCTAAGTTCCAATTGTTGAGCCATGAGCTTTTGTAACTTGGTATAGAAATTCTGAATAGAATTTGGCTCAGTGGTCAATGTATGGGAGAGATCAGTGATCTCTTTGTCAATCACTTTTGTTTTATTCTTGATGTCTTTAATGAATAAATAAAATGTACAGAGTTTCTGAAATAAAGAAAGAATGTGCTTGAGTTGAGGGGACAACTCAACAATAAATTTGACAAGTTTTACTTTGCCAATAGCAATGGCTTTCTCTACCTCTTCAATCATTTTTGCAGTGAGCTCTTTATCCTTCAATTTGCTCAAGTATTCAGATGCGTCTACTCCAGATGTCTCTATTTTAGTTAGGAGTTCATCCAGTTGAACATGGATGGCTGCATCTTTTGTCACTGTAGCTTCAGGTAGCATATATATTAATAGTGCTTTCACCTTCTAAAGTACTCTATTTTTCTTTTGAATATCCATTTGTTTCTCTTGTTCTGCTTTGGCTTTGCATAGTTCACCGAATTCAATAAGTGCTTGCCCTTTTAATTTGGATATGTCTACATTCGACAACACTATTGGTTTTGACAAATCTAACTTGAAACTATGCTTTTTCATTTTCTTTTCTTTAGATGAGGAGGTTTTCACCAGTTGAACTAATACAATGGCTTGGGAGGCTTGTTGACCCTCAGTAGGTTGCTCAGTAGAGGCAACACTTTTGTCAATTTCTTTAACCTCAGATGTAGCCTTCGGTGAATCCTTGCTCTGGGTCTCAGTTGTAACATTTTCAGTGCTAGAAGGGGCTTGAGAAGTTTGTTCCCCGGTGGCCTGAGAAGTAGCTTCTCCTTCTGTAGACTTGTGACCCTCTTTTCCTTGTTTAGTATCCTGAGGTGTCTTGGGTGAAAAATGCTGAGTGACTGGAGGATAGGGCTGAACTTTTTCCAAAATTGACTCACTAGATACTAGTTTGGCATGAGAATTCCCTTCAATCATTTCCTATTCTTGTACCTTGGTGTCCATGATATCCTCATCAATTTGTATAGTATCAGCGGGGTCTTTCTCGGTGATATCAGGATCTTGCTCGGTGACATCAACTATTTCAACTTCAACTTGCTCACCAACATTCTTGATTCAAAAGATTTCCTGCCACTTTTCCTTGGTCTCATTCTCTACTTCAAGATAAAGGCCATTCATCAATTTCAAGGCTCTTTGCTTGACTAGGAAGTTTGTCTGGTAGTTTTTCAGATGTTCATTGATCTCATCTACCGACATGTCTGAGAAGAGATGTACCAGACTTCTTTCTCTCATCTGTTTTTCCAAGTCCATAACATATTTCCACCTGTTATCAATATGCACATACAATTCTTTTGGAAGAGAATTAGTTACTTCCAATGGGACCAATCGGAATTTCAGAAGTGTGCAGATTACAGCTTCTTCTATTTGTCTCTTTTCTTCATCATTTCTGGATTCATACTTAACATATAAAAATGCTCCAAATCCACCATATTGTTTCAGATTAGCACAGAAATTATCAACGCTATGTACATCTTTCTTTTGACTCTTAACAATCTGAAATTTACTTGCGTCTTCAGATTCGGTGTCACTGGACTCTTTAGTCAAAATGAGTCTCCAAGTAGATTTCTTATAAGTTTTTGTTACCTTTGGTGTGGCAACATTCTTTGGTTTCTTAGTTGGTGACATTGCAGATGATCTTGTGTTTGGGTGTTTTACTGAAGGAGTTGGTGATACCTTTGATGTATCTTGTTTCTTCCTTTTCAAAATTTTCCCTTTAGGCAACTCAGTGCTCAATGTAATAGCTGCTTCTTGGGATTCAGATTCCTCCTCGATGATGACTTGAATGCTCTTGACAGGTGTGGAGGAAGAACCTTCTCAAAATTTCTCTATTAATGCCTTAATCATTTTTGTTGCTTTTCTTGTAGCCTTTGGTACTACAATGCTCATTTTAGCTTTCTCTTTAACTTCTTCATATGTACTGTATCTCATCTCAGTAGCATGCCTTGGTAGAGAAAGAAAAGCATCTATCTGCTGTTGTGTAATGTCAAAATCAATGTCATAACCCATAGGTGGCAAAGATTAAGTTCTCGGTTCCACCTCATTGACATAGCAGTAGTCAGTGTCTACTTCAAAGCATATATCATCCTTGTATTTCTCCACTAACTTGGGTGGAATCCTATACCTATTATGCATCTTTTCTTGAAACTTGCTAAAATAATCATCCATAATATCATTAAAGTTATCACCTAGCTGTTTGATGAAGTCATTGATTTTATGGGTGATTGGTCGGTGTAGCTCCCAAACTACATTACCGACTGATGGAAAGAATTTCTCAAAATAGAAAAACATGCATACCAAAAGTGATCCAAACTTCAGTGTGTTTGCTAAGTTGTTCTTCTTTGGATTCCTTACGGTGTTGAGATTTTCAAACAGATTTTTCAACAACACTTCGCATAGACTAATATTCATACCTTTCTTTACAATTTTATAGGCTAAATCGACTACTACACAGGCTACACTATTTTCCCTTGCCGATTGAAAGAAACAATAGCCTATGACTCTAATGGCAAACTTCAGCTCTGCATCTGTGACATTATTCAGTTTTAGACCTCTGCAATTGGATTCTACTCTGGTTAAAGTGATCAATTCCTTCTATGAAATCATTTTCTGAGCTCGAGCATGGTCATAAATAGGGTAACCGGTGATCAAGTGGATGATTTCCTTGGTGATCTTGAATGGTTGCTCCTCTAACCACATGAAGTCATCATGAACTTTGCTCAAAACAAATTTAACCCACTGGGGTTTTAAGACTCGCGGGTAGGTTAGGGCTTCGGTCAATCCCTTGACTTTAATGTGTTCAAACTTGTTATCTAGTTTTCCATTTGTACACAATTCATCATATGTGTCCTTGATCTCAACATGACCTAGTTCCTCAACACGACACTTAGTGAAGAATCTCACATCCTCAACTAGTAAAAATCTATCCGAAATGAGTGAAAATGTAGTTTTATCATCCGGTTCAGATGCTATTTTGGGAGTTAGAGAGTATTTCAGTGAGGGATTTTCAATGTTCTCAACAACAATGGGCTTCTGGATCTTAGGTGCCATTTCAAATTTTGGATAATCACTTAACAAAAGATCCGTAGGGTTTGAAAACTTTTAAACGGCAGACGCTTTCCACTTAACAGATATTCGCAACTGATATGATCGGTAAACTAGCTTGACAATGCATTGTGATTGATGTAAATACCTTGAATTTCGCTTCGGAGGAGGTTTGATCGCCTTTGAATCACTTTGCTCTGCTTTCTTGAAAACTTGGTAAGTGTAAAATGACCGCGCAAAAGATTTAAGTACACAATTTTACCTTATCGGGCTTCGTGCAGTTAGGTAAGAAAACATTAAATGCACTCGGTACCACTTCCTTTTTATGCTTTTACCGAGTAGCCAGACTTCTTGTATTTACCGACTAAACAGGCTTCCAAAAGACTTGATAAAATTTCAAATTTCCTAATGCATCTTTAGCTATGTAGATTTTGAATTAAGTACATGATAAAATAGGAACTGTTAAGATTTAACCTTGAGAGAATGCAGTCCCTTCATACCTTCACCGATTAATTTGGAATAGGTGCACCTAACTCGGTAGGTAAGGTGCTTTTTTCATTTGACACAATTTCCTTCTTTTTCCAAATCATCTGTAATTTGCTTCTTATTTCCTTAGTGTCTCCTCTAGGTCGATCTCTGCAATCTCTAGCCAAGTGTCCAACTTTGTGACAATGAAAACGATGCCATACCAGGATTTCTCCATGATCTTCGGTTGTTCATTCCAAACCTTATAAAGCAGTTGGCACTTATATGTCCATATCTTCCACAACATTCACACCATATCCTTGTATTATAATCCCATGGTACTGCACTATACTGTCGGTCAAGATCTGTGTGAGTTCGGTAGCTTCTAGTATTTGTTTGGTGTGCATACCACATATAGTTCTTCTGCTTAAACCAACACTTCTCGGTACTATGTCCATATCTATTACAGTTTTTATAAAACCCATTGAATTTTGCCTTCTGATAATTGCTAGTAGACTTTGTCCTACATTGGTTAGATGTGTGACCATATTTATTGCAATTGTAACAATAACCATTAGACCTTGTGACATTCGGTTGCTTACCTTTTCAGATTTGGAACATGTTGGCAGTATGTCCTTGTTTTCAACAGTAATTGCAAATAAGCTTCCTTCCTTTGATGTTCTTTTTGTTTCTAGTTTGCTTAGATGATTCTCCTCTCTCGGTAGTGTGGATTCCCTTCTCGGTAGAGTCTTTTCCTTTGTAACCAAGTCCTGCAACTTTGTTGGGTCTTTTTGTATTAAGTTGCTCATCCAACATCTTTGATGCTTTATAACTCTTCTTCCGTGTTTCTTTGGATTTCTTCTCTGTTTCATGTTCATCGGTCAACCTTGATACTTCAAGTTTCAATGCTTGATTCTCATCATCTTTCAGATTTGCTTCATGATGTACATAACCCAATTGATCTGACAAATTTTGTTGAATTCCAGTCAACCTTGTGATTTCATCATTCCTTTTAGATACTAATGCTTCAAGCTATTGTTTTTCTCTTTCTAGATCTCTTAATTTATCCTCAACTGTCCTCAATGCATCAAGATTTTTAGTCATCTGTGTGCTGAAATGTTCATGTTCTCTTTTCATAGCTTTTAGCTAATCACTCAGTGCTTTGCTATTTTCTTTCAGTTCTCCAATCATTTCTTCAGTCTCTTCAAATATACTATTCTCAGACGATGTCTCAATTTGTTCCACTAACTCTTGAGAGTGCTGCAAATCATCAGAAAATCTTCTTCTAACTTTCAGAGACTTTTGCATTTGTTTCTACATGTCAGCAATCACTTGATTAGCATGATCCAATTCATTTTGAAGATTCACAATTCTCCGAGATTGTCTATAGCCTTCCATTGATAAGATCTTTCTCTTTAGGCAGTTAAACCCTTTTCCAAGATTCAAGCTTTGATACCAATTGTTGGGCCCAATATGGAAAGCTAATGCACTGAGAGGGGAGGGGTGAATTAGTACTTCAAATCTTTTCTTCAACAATAAATTTACTGTTATGCATAAACCAAAAACTACTGTAACATAATATAATGCTAAAACAAATAAATAACAATCATACATGATTCACTTGTTGGCATTATAGTAAGAAAGATTGTTGATATTCAATAAGGATATTGAGAAGGTTGTTGAAGATTATTGATATAACTGAAGAAGGATGATAACTATCTTTATAACATTATTTTGTCATTGATGTCAAGAAATTGATTATCTGATTTAGTATGATGTTGCCATATCTTGATAAGATTGATTAGAAGGATGTCGGTAAAAGACACAGAAAGAATGTGATGAATAAAGGGAGGAATAAGTTGATCAATGGGCAACTATTACCGAGTTAGACAATGATGAGATCATGATGTTTAGATTGTTTTGATATCCTACATATGTTGTTGATTGTAAGGTTAATACTATACTATGCAACTGAGCAATGAACCTAGTCGGTAAACCCTAAGGTTATCGATATCGGTTAATGAAGGCAAAATGTCTACCAAGTAAAGTTTAGTATTTACTGAGTTGCAACTGAGTTATGATAGTGTGCATGGGATGGATAAAAGTATTATTTAATGAAGGACAATGATTAGCTGGAGATGTATAAATGATTGGTATGTCGTGCATAAAGTTTGTTAAGGATCCATGGAAAAGGAAAATCAGCAGGAAGATCTATAGCGCAGATTGAACCACAATAACCTTATGCAAGTTCCAAGAAGGGAATGCAAGTCCCGAGGTAAGGTAAAACATTTTTAGATCGGAAGGATACATTGAACCTAGTCAAGTTTGAAGATTTGATGGCTAAGATTGATCATGGGAAATGTGATCAAGGAGATTTAGAGGTTAGCAATTGTTTATAAATAAGAAATTGTTAATAAACAATTTATGCGGGCAAGTGTATGCATAGGGATGCTACATAGTGATTAATGAGCACAGAAGCTTGAAGACCTGTTTTAATAATAGAGTAGAAAGCCCAGCAGAGGGATAAGATAAGTCCTATGACTAGATTGTTTTAGCATTTTAGATGTGAAGTTGCAGATAGATTTTTATTACTGTTATTTTATAAGTGTAAGAAAATCTCTTCACCGAGTGGACTTAAAAGTCTTATATGTAAACCCTCTAGCAAGGTAACATTCTAAGTGAGTGTTTGAAATCCTTTAACAAGGTCACTTCTAATAAAGTGAAGATCCTAATAGATCTGAGGGAAATCCCTTAATCGGGTCACATCTATCAATGTGTTTGTAATCTTTAACAGGATTTGCTTTTAACCGAGCATACTCTAGAAGAGTATATTTCTTAGTGGGTCCAAAATCGCATAGTGGTTTTTCCCTATTTGGGTTTCCATGCTAAATCTGGTGTTATGAGTGTTATTATGATTATGTGTTCATAAGTTTGCAGGTTTAGTAGTTTTTGGTTAAGTTGCTGAAGTATAAATTACCGAGGTTGAATCTGTTGATTTTATGGAAGTTTAAGTTTGTATGATTCACCCCCCCCCTCTCATCTTGTTAGCTATTGGCATTACCTCTTTACATTAAGTATCATAACTAACAATTGGTATCAGAGCTAAAGACTCCACAAGAAAAAGTTTAAAGGTACTTGAGGCAAAGATCCGAAGGTGTATAAAAGGGATGCACTGAAGCTGGACAAGTCAAGTTTCTCCACATGGCAGAAAAGGATGAAGCTGCATTTATCAAGAATTGGAGAATATGCAACATATTATCTGGAGAATGATTACATTGCACCGAGCACCAACCCTATGACCTTGGAAGAGATTAAGGCAAAGCAAGAACATATTCAAGCTATGATTGAAATAACATCAGCATTGACCGACTCAGATTTTAATGATCTAGAAGGCTGCAATGATGCAAAAGCAATGTGGACTAAGCTCATATCTGTATATGGAGGTGATGAACATGTTCAAAGAGCAAAAGTAGATAGTCTAAGAGGACAACTTGAATCCATGAGGATGAATGAAGGTGAGAACATAACCCAATACAATACAAGAATAAAGGAGATTGTCAATCAAATTAAAGGAGCAGGTGGAACTATTGAAGAAAAGGATATAACAAGTAGGTTGTTGAGAACCCTTCTACCAGCTTATGCTATTCGAGTCTCTGCAATCAATGAATTGAGGTCTATACCTAACATGCTAGTTTCCTTGGATGCTACTACTACATGCATTTGAGTTAAGTAATTTTGATAACAGTGGGTCTTCGGTAAATAAAGTAGAATCTACATTCAGTTCTTTTCATATTGGTGAATTTGATGATTACAATGATAGAATGAGTAAGTACTCTAAAGGGGATCATAGTGGAGCAAGTGAAAGATTTCACAAGAACATGGAAAAAGTGCACAAACTGTATGAGGAAATCAAGAAGCAAGAATAATTTGAAGCATTATTAGCCAAAAGGTTACTGAGAGGAAAAGGTAAGTATAAAGGAAAGCTACCTTTAAAATGTTTCAATTGTGATAAAATAGGACATATGGCTTCTAACTTCCCTGACAAAGAATCTAGTGAAAAGAGAGAATACCGAGATAACAGGCAGAAAGATAACCAATACAGAGGACACCGAGACTTCAGAAGGAGAGATAGAAAGACATGTCTAGTAGCAGATAAGGAATCCAACGATGATGAATCTAATGAAACTGATACTGAGGAAGTTGTTTATGTGACTATTAAAGATGGATCTAATGAGGAAAGGTATGAAGAAAAAGCCCTAATATCTCACATAAATAATAATGATTCTTGGATCATAGACAGTGGATGCTCACATCATATCATAGGTGATAAACACAAGTTTGTTAAATTAGAAGACTATGATGGAGGCTATGTAAGATTTGGTAATGATGCACCATGTTCGGTAAAAGGTAAAGGATCTATAACACTTCTTGACAATGCTAAATGTGATAATGTATACTGGGTTGAAGGTTTGAAATACAATTTGTTGAGTGTAGCACAACTAAACAATACATGATACCGAATAGAATTTCAGAAAGGAATTATCAAAGTTCATGACAAACATGGAAAGCTAGCTGCTACCAGGACACAAAAAAAAGTTAATACATTTCATCTTGACTCAACTCAGAACAAGTGTCTTTATGCAAAGATAGATGATACAGGTTTTGTCATGTAAATTTTGATAATCTGATCAAAATAAGTAAGAAGCACCGAGTAAGAGGACTACCAAGTCTTGAAAAACCTGAGAATGCTATGTGCCGAGGATGCCAAGTGGGTAAGATGACAAGATCAAGCTTTACAAGTAAGTCCTACACTTCTAAAGGAATTTTAGATCTAGTACACACTAATCTTTGTGGTCCTATGAAAGTTCAAAGTGATTATGGTGATAAATATTTCATATTATTTGTGGATGATTACTCAAGGATGATGTCAGTTATGTTTTTAAAAGAAAAATCAGAAGCTTTTCAAATGTTCAAATGGTACAAGGCAAGAGTTGAAAATGAAACAGGAAGACAACTAAAATGTCTTAGATCTGATAGAGGAGGAGAATTCACTTTTGATGAATTTAACTTATATTGCAATGATCATGGTATAAAGAGGCAAGTATCTAAACCGAGAACACCTCAGCAAAATGGGATAGCCAAGAGAAGAAACATATCAATTGTGGATTATGCAAGAACCCCAATGATAGAAAAGAGGGTACCTCAAACATTTGGAGAGAAGCAATCAACACTACAGTTTACACCCTGAACCGCGTTCAACTGAAGAAAGGAACTATGAAGACACCATATGAGATCTGGTATGACAAGAAACCTAATGTAAGTTACTTTAAAATCTTTGGAAGTAGATGCTATGTTCACAAAGATGATAGAAATGGAAAGTTTGATCAGAAAAGTGAAGAAGGAACATTTCTTGGTTATTCCTCTAGAAGTAAAGCATTTAAATGTCTGATCAAATCATCTAAAAAAATAGTGGAAAGTGCAAATGTGAAAATTGATGAATTTGTAGAAAGAAATGATGAAGGAAATTCCAAAGAACCAGAAGATTATGAAGAATTTGTTTATGTTCAACCGAGAAGTCCTACCGAGAAAGCTGCTGAAGAAAATGAAGATAATGTTTAGCTATTGAGTGATGAAGAAGATCATACAGAACCTACCGAGCCTATATTAGCCAAATATGTCAGAAGACATCATGCATCAAGTTAGATTATAGGAGATAAAGATGATCCAGTAATGACAAGAAACAAACTGAGACAGAACACATGTCTGATTTCTGAATTTGAACCGAGAATAGTAAAAGAGGCATTTAACAGTGAAGATTGGGTAAATGCTATGACAAAAGAAATTGATCAAATCAAGAAGAATGATACATGGACACTAATCCCAAGACCAAAGGACAAAAATGTAATCGGTACTAAGTGGATTTTCAGAAACAAGCTAAATGAAAAAGGCGAGGTCATTTGCAACAAAGCAAGACTAGTTTACAAAGGTTATGCTCAAGAAGAAGGAATATATTATGGTGAGCCTTTTGCACCTGTGGCTAGACTTGAGGGAGTAAGAACATTGTTGGCATATGCTGCTTTCAAAAATTTCAAGGTATATCAAATGGATGTTAAATCTGCATTTTTGAATGGTATGCTAGATGAAGAAGTTTTCATTGAACAACCTGAAGGATTTGTTGAAGACAGGAGTAAAGATTAGGTATGCAAACTGAACAAAGCCTTATATGGTCTAAAACAAGCACCTTGAGCATGGTATGAAAGATTGCACTCTTATTTAATCAAGATTGGTTTTATAAGGACAAGTGAAAATAACAATATGTACATGAAGAAAGATGAGGATGATGGAATACTGATCTTAGCCATATTTGTTGATGACATTATATTTTGTGGTAATGACTCCTTATGCAAGAACTCTGGAAATGAAATGTGCAAAAAATTTGAGATGTCACTAATCGGTGAGATAAACTATTTTATAGGTTTACAAATATTGCAAATGAAAGATGAGATTTTTATTACTCAATCCAAGTACATAAAGGAAATCTTGAAGAAATTTGGAATGGAGGATTCTAAACCAGTAAGTACTCCTATGACTACTAACTGTAAATTATCAAAGAATGATGAATCTGTATCTGTTGATGAGACACTTTACCAATCTATGATTGGAAAATTGCAATATGTTGTGCATAGTAGACCGGATATAGCACATGTAGTAGGTATTGTAGCAAGATTCTCTGTAGATCCCAAGGAAACCCATATGACAACAATCAAGAGAATTTTCAGATACCTGAGAGGCACTGAAGATTATGGCTTAGTATATGAAAAAAGAAATAATTTTGATTTAAAAGTTTATACTGATGTTGATTGGGCATGCAACATAGATGATAGGAAAAGCACATGTGGTGGAGCTTTCTTTTTGGGAGAAAGACTAGTAAGTTGGCTTAGCAAGAAACAAGGATGTATTTCTCAATCTACATCAGAAGCTGAATATGTTGCTATAGCATTGAATTGTACCAATATAGCATAGATCAAACAACTGTTGGAAGGTATAATTGAGAATGTTACTGAGCCAGTAACTATATTCTATGATAATACTAGTGCCATTAACATTTCAAAGAATCCAGTGATGCACTCTAAGACAAAGCATATATCTATAAAGTATCATTATCTCAAAGAAGAAGTTCAAGAGAAGAAAGTTGTGCTGGAATATATCAGTTCAAAGGAGCAATTAGCAAACATCTTCACAAAGCCACTGCCAAGGGACACTTTTGAGTTTCTTAGAAGTAAGTTAGGGGTCCTACCCCTATCTTCTACTCACTAACTGAGTTTGGTGAAAGTATAAATTTGATGAATCTACATAATATTATGTGTGGATTAATGCCAATTTATGCACTTTAGAAGGTTTTCTAAAGGTGTGCAGGAAAAATGAATAGAGACAAGTTGATCCGACCGAGACTGAGATGTTACACAGCAAAGCAAATCACTTCATAGAGGAAGAAATTATGATTAGTTCTTTTACTTTTTGGCATTGTTTTCAAAGGGGGAGAAGACTAAATGGTTGACTACATGGTAAAGCCCTGAATGATGGAAATAACAAAAGACTAATGACAGGGGGAGTAGATTGCAAAATGGAGAAGACTTCAGAAGACAACATATCAAGGATAAAAGGAGAAGTCTAACAACAATCTGAATCTGAATCAATTTGAATATCTTTTTGGTATTACCATTTAATTGCTGGTTTTGCCATCAATGCCAAAGGGGGAGATTGTTGGCATTACAGTAAGAAAGATTGTTGATATTCAATAAGGATATTGAGAAGGTTGTTGAAGATTATTGATATAATTGAAGAAGGATGATAACTATCTTTATAACATTATTTTGTCATTGATGTCAAGAAATTGATTATCTGATTCAATATGATGTTTCCATATCTTGAGAAGATTGATTAGAAGGATGTCGGTAAAAGACACAAAAAGAATATGATGAATAAAGGGAGGAATAAGTTATTCAATGGGCAACTATTACTGAGTTAGACAATGATGAGATCATGATGTTTAGATTGTTTTGATATCCTACATATGTTGTTGATTGTAAGGTTAATACTATACTATGCAACTGAGCAATGAACCTAGTCGGTAAACCCTAAGGTTATCGATATCGGTTGATGAAGGTGAAATGTTTACCGAGTAAAGTTTAGTATTTACCAAGTTGCAACCGAGTTATGATAGTGCGCATGGGATGGATAAAAGCATTATTTAATGAAGGGCAATGATTAGCTGGAGATGTATAAATGATTGGTATTCCATGCATGAAGTTTGTTAAGGATCTATGGAAAAGGAAAATCGACAAGAAGATCTACAACGTAGATTGAACCGCAATAACCTTATGCAAGTTCCAAGAAGGGAATGCAAGTCTCAAGGTAAGGTAAAACATTTTTTAGATCAGAAGGATACATTGAACTTGGTCAAGTTTGAAGATCTGATGGCTAAGATTGATCATGGGAAATGTGATCAAGGAGATTTAGCGGTTAGCAATTGTTTATAAATAAGAAATTGTTAATAAACAATATATGCAAGCAAGTGTATGCATAGGGATGCTACATAGTGATTACCGAGCACATAAGCTTGAAGACCTGTTTGAATAATAGAGTAGAAAGCCCAACAGAGGGACAAGATGTGTCCTATGACTAGATTGTTTTGAGCAAAAAGGAATCTGCTTTAGCATTTTAGATGTGAAGTTGCAGATAGATTTTTATTACTGTTATTTTGTAAGTGACAGAAAATCTCTTAACCGAGTGGACTTAACAGTCTTATATGTAAACCCTGTAGCAAGGTAACATTCTAAGTGAGTGTTTTAACAAGGTCACTTCTAACAAAGTGAAGATCCTAACAGATCTGAGGGAAATCCCTTAATCGGGGCACATCTAGCAATGTGTTTGTAATCTTTAACAGGATTTGCTTTTAATTGAGCATACTCTAGAAGAGTATATTTATTAGTGGGTCTGAAATCCCATAGTGGTTTTTCCCTATTTGGGTTTCCACGTTAAATCTGGTGTTATGAGTGTTATTATGATTATGTGTTCATAAGTTTGCGGGTTTAGCAGTTTTTGGTTAAGTTGCTGAAGTATAGGTTACCGAGGTTGAATCTGTTGATTTTATGGAAGTTTAAGTTTGTATGATTCACCCCCCCCTCTCATCTTGTTAACTATTGGCATCAACTCTTTACATTAAGTATCATAACTAACATCACTTCATAACACGTATATTTTGGTTATGCAGAAACTCTTGGTTTGAGAGAAAAACTGCGGTGGGGATGGCACCCACAACTTCACTACTGCAATAATAAAGGTTGCTCGGTTAGAGCTACATGTTTAGCTATTTCTGATAGCATACTCTTTTAGGAGTATCAAGATCGTTAGATCTACCTTGCTAAAGGATTTTACAACACTTATTCTAAATGCTGCACCTGGTTAAAGGCTTTACAATTTATAGACTTTGTTAGAGTCTTTTACCCTGTTACAGGTTTCTCTTACAACTCAAAATATTACAACACAATATTACAAAATATCTGCAACTTCACATCTGAAATGTTATAGCAGATTCTATGTGCTCAAAATGAGATTACCTTGCTTATAGCATACCTCAGTAATCCATAGATTAACTTGGTAAACCCTTTTGTTTACTCTGTTCCATGACTGTTCTTTGAAATCCTTCTCGGTGACCTCTGTGTCTCTAACAGTCACAATAATCAATGCTTCCTTATCTATTACACATGTCTTGCTTCATACACCCTCTCTTTTTTGATCCTCAATTCATGCTGTATAAATAGATCTCTTATGTCGGTGATCTGTTCATGCTTCGATCTTACAAGCATGACTCATCGAATGAATAACCATACAAAATATTTCATTGGATAGATGACCTCAAGATCATACAAAATCTTTAAGGTGCAATTTCCTAAGTGATAATGATTCCATGTTCCTCGATCTTATAAAACGTTTCCCATATGTGTCTAGGTTCAATGAATCTAGTAACACGTTTCACTCTGTGTGTGTTCACTCGGTATATCATTTTTGCTGCTCGGTAGACATGGAGTGTTACTCAGTACACAACTTGGTGTATACTAAGCTCTGTGACTACTTTCTTCTATAACCGACTGCTCTGTGCTTACCGACTGAATGTTTTGGTAGTAATAACCGACTAGAGTATATAGAATGACTTTGGACATAAAACTAATGGCAACTTAGTAAGTAGTAATAGCTTTTCCCAATGATCATATTATATATCAAAAACAACATGAATTTCAAAGTGAATTCCCTAAATGTCATATGAGTAGATATCGAATAGATCAAATAACAAAAAGGGTTCCTCGCAAGGTTCTTCCCTATATTCCCATTATTCCTCGTATGCAACAATTATTCAAGTGCACTAGCTTGGCACAATTTATGGATTACCATGCATGCAATAGAAGTCAAGATGACATTATTCAAATGCCTGTGGATGGTTCAACATTTATGGACATAGAGGAAAATTGGCCAAACTTTAAAGAAGAACCTCATAATCTCAGGCTTTCATTGGCAGTGAACGGTGTCGATCCATTTGGAGAGTTGAGATCTGTTTACTCAGTGTGGCCTATTTTTGTTATCAACAATAACATTCCTCCATGAATGTAAATAAAGAGGGAGCACATAATGTTGGAAATGATTGTTCCAGGTAATTTATCATTTAATAGTCGTCTACATTTAATTATAAATATTGCAGTAAAATGATCATAATAATTATGTAATGTTTTTGTTCATTCGATTAGGTAAGTACCAAGTTAAAGATATGAATGTATATATTGAGCCTCTTATCAACGATTTGTTGGAGCTATGGAATGGCGTCACTATGTATGACATCTCTAGACCAATAGGACAAAGACAATTTCAATTCCATGTGATGCTTGTATGGACAATACATGATGCCCTAGGGCTAACACATTTTTGTGGTATGTTATAGTATTCAAGTTGCGCATGATAATTATAATTAAAAAAATTAACATATTTAATCCAATTATACATTATCTTATAGGTCTTCAAACAAAGGGAAAATTTGCATGTCCAGTTTGTGGTCCAAAGATGAAATCTCATCATTCAAAAAGTTTAGGAAAGCAGGTGTTTGATGAGTATAGACTTTCTCCACAAAAATCATAAGTATCAAAATACTAAAAAACATCTTTTCAATGGGAAAGAAGAGAATACATCAAAGCCACAAAGAATGCCACCTCACCTATGGAAGTTGGAATATAATAGAATTAATCATCAAGGTAATGGCATTCCATCTAATGGTTTATGTCATAAAACATCTTTTCTATTGTGTTTTGTTTACTGATGACATGATTGATGATTATGAAGGTCGTCAAGGCATAAATGATTACCTTCCTAAGGGACTAAAAATTTATCCCCGACAATTTAGTAGGTTGCCCTACTACAAGAAGTTACAAATTGTGCATTTGTTTGATACTATGCATATTGGAAATAATATAACAGAGACATTATGGAAAATATTGGATGGAAGGCATGACAAAGAAAAAAATGTCAAAATTTGTAGTGACATTTAGGATTCCAATCATGCAATGAAAAATGTCATTCAATCAAATAGCCATGGAGACTAGATTAATATAAGTGACCTTCTTTGGTTATTAACATACCAACAAAGCAATGCTATAAAAGAAGTCATACGAAAACTTCGATTTCCCACAGGATTTGCTGCGAACATAAACAATCTCATCTCAATGAAAAGTGAATTTGGGCCAGTGATGAAAATGCATGATTGGTATAACTTAATTAAGGTAATTCATGTTCTTGTGTTTTCACTATATATTTGTATACTGCGCATGTACGTTTCATTGTATTATGTTAGAAAAAAATGAAAAGATAATTTTATAATTGTTGCAGTACGTTCTACCTCTATCTCTCCCAAACGACTTCGACAATAATGTCAAGCAAGTCATATATGATCTTGGAAAATACATGAGGTAAGTAGTGATATTTGTTTAGTTCGTTGTATAGATATTATATTTGTGATTTGTTTTACTTGTTATGTAATATATTTTTTAACATCTTGAATATCTTGTAGGTGGTTGTCATGTAAAGAAATCCATAAAGAAGATATAAAATATTGGAAGAGAAAAATTCCTCATCTAATGTGTGAAATGCAAAAGTGTCTACCTTCATCTTTTTTCAATGCACAAGAACAATACCTCATACACTAAGTTGAGGAGATTGAATTGTGCAGACCTGTACACACTAGGTCAATGTGGATGGTTGAGAGACACTTAAAATTTTTGAAGGCTTTGGTTCGAAAAAGAGCACATCCTGAGGGTTCTATGGTGGAGGGATATATGGTATACCAGACTATGATGTACATTTTTGAATATCTTCCTAAGTTTGCAGTAAAGACCCACGTGGATCACATTTGGGATCCCAACCCTATTAACAAATTCGAAGGGGAGTACTTGGCGGGGAAAGGTAGATTGAGGAAAGTGAGAGGTAATTATAAGATGTTATTGTAGTTAATTAATTCTTAATCTTCAAAATAAATCGGTTGTAAGACGTCTATTTATTTTTTATACAGTTGGTCGAGAGTGGGGTGCACTACATTTGTATAATGCAAACAATCTTGATTGGATGACGGTATGGATTGAATGTTGTCAACATTATTCTCGCATATTAGCATGGGAAGGTGTGGCTTCATTGGTTAAAGAAGCTCATTGTGATGGAGATTCCAATGTTACGCAAAGGGAAATTGATTTAGCATATGGTTTAAGAGATAAATAGGTAGGTATAAATAATTTAATCACCCACATGTTTATCAACTCATGATGCAATAATTTTTACATGTTTGACATATCTCAAGTCAAACACCACAATGCTATGTGCTGCAATGATCATAAATTTCACATCAAAAAGTTGGATGACACAAAGAAAACTTGTGATTCTGGGATAACTGCAGTCTTTGAGGTGACAAATATCTCATCGAGAAATGACATACACCCTCAAGAGTCTCAAAATCAATACTATGGCATTTTGGATGATATACTTGAGTGCGACTTTAATTCCTTCAAATTAGTTCTGCTCATCGTCAAATGGTACAGGATACGATTGAATAAAAATGATACCAATAGAACTATGATTGAACATGATTATGGTTTTACAATGGTTAATACAAGGTCATTTGAACTAGTTGGGGATGAGTCCTATGTTCTTCCAAGCCAATGTGAGCAGGCATTTTACTCAGAGGTTCCACATAAATCGGGTTGGTCATTTGTTGTTAGACATGATCCAAGAGGAAGGCCGATAAAGTATAATGTGATGGAAGAAGAAGATACCGAAGAAGTAGAAGATGATGTAGATGATGATCACAATCGACAGTTACTTGATGATGATGAAGAAGAAGAATCTCCTGATGATGATGATGATGATGATGATGATGATGATGATGATGATGATGATGATGGCGGTGATGGTGATGGTGATGGTGATGGTGATGGTGATGGTGATGGTGATGGTGATGATGATGGTGATGACGATGATGAAGACAATGGTGGTGGTGGTGGTGGTGGTGATGATGATGATGATGATGATGATGATGATGATGATGATGATGGTGATGATGATCATGATGGTAATGATGATGAATGAAATGTATGAGGTATGCGATTAGTATATTATCTATTTAATATTGATTTCTTGATATAATTTTTTTTGACTTATATGGAAACATAATTAATTCATTATGTTTTGAATTCTAATGCCATTACATAGTTAATTCATGATGCACCTTTTAATGTTTTTAATTCATGTTCCATGACCTCTAGCAAGTCCTTATAGTAGAACTATGCCACCCCGAGGAGATGGAGATAGGGAGAGTGACTATTTATGTGACATTTTTTAAACTTTGTGTTTATTTATGGAATTTGGATTGTTTATTAGCTATGTGATGGATGTTGATTTAAAATACATATGTGATGGATTACATGTTTATGATGATGCATGTGACATTTTTTGAACTTTGTGTTTATTTATAGAATGTGGATTGTTTATTACCTATGTGATGGATGGTGATTTATGATACATATGTGATGGATTACACGTTTATGATGACACATATGTGATGCTAATTATGATGCTCAATTACATATATGATGATACATCATGTGATGCTTATGATGCTTATGATACACATGTATTTATTGTTTATCAACTTACAAATGTAATGCTTATGATGCTTAATTGATGGTGTTGATTTCATGTATAGTCCTTGTGTGATGCTGTCACCCTTGGTGGAAATAGGTCATTCACTACAGACATCGTCAACCCTTTAGTTGAGGATCCTGCATAGTCTACATAAAGTAAAGGTAAGGAATTAAATTTTTTACAATGATTATAATGACAACATCTTTTTTTTATTTAATACTCTTTTTGTCTACAAAGTTCATGTTGTTCATGTTGTGTACTATGTAATTTTTAGCTAACATAAGATAATTGAATTACATGTGTAGGAATCTGAACCCCTTTGACGAGGATCCTGCACAGTCTCATGGATCGACATGTATAAGTCAATACACCCTATAGAAATAATTTATTTTTAAAAAATTACTTGGAAAACAAACTTCCTTGGTTTTTCAAATCTTGACATTAGCAGCAAATCTAATACAATTATCAACACTTGAGGCCCCAATTGGACTTATCCAAATTTTAATCTGAACATCAACTTTAGGGCCGACTTCTTCATCAACATTACCCTCATTTGCAAAATATATCTCTCATTACCAACTAACTCTCTCATTTGATGGAGTGCAGGTACCACCAAATAGATATTTGTTAGATGTGTCTTCCTCGAGTGAGGGAAATGTAGGATTAAAAAACAAAAGTGAGACATATAGTAGGTCTACAATAGGGAGATCAACTAGAGGTCAAAAGATTAGAAGAAAATTCAATAAACGCATGAAATTTTTCCTTGCTCAAGGAGGGTCATGTTCTTATGATGATGTGACCAAAGGAGACATTGAGGTTCCCTTGAGGTACAAACATCTACAAAAACAATGGGTACCCAAGGAACTTCCTCCAATAAACACCAATTTTTGTGTTAATGATAGGATATATGGCATAGCACCTTCATCGTTATATGGTTTGGGCCTATTTTCCATGGACGGCATAAAGGTTTGTTACAACAAAGTTTCTGAATTGATGGAGTTTGTTGGACCTTGTTACAATTATAATAATTGCATGCTGATTTTTTGATATAAAAAAGGTATGCGTAGGTATGCACTATCAGCAAATTATATACAATAGAAAGATAATGATCAAAGTAAATGAGTGGCTATACACATTGATGGAAAGCCAAAAGTAACAAGGAATATTGTAGGTTTTATAAATACTAAGTGACCTGGGTCAACTAATAAACAACCCAATTGCATATTTGAGGCACGTGAGGGAAATCATGTATTCATATGTGAGATAAAATCAATAAGTGCAAGGGAAGAGCTGCTAATCGATTACAATTTGAATCGTATAGATACAAACAAAGTTACTATCATGGGGGTGGTGCATACTATATACCATTTAAATTAACCAACCTCCAATTAATGACTTCAATGTACATTTTATTATGAAGTTTTTTTGCTAAGTCTATTGGTTTAATTTTGCTAACATTTTTATATTTTTTCTTTGTCATAGGGCGATATGGATCCATCACATAGCACAGACAGGGATGTAGGTCACAACACTTCTACCAAGTAGGTAAACCTTATTGTAATTGTACAAATTAGATAGAAGCAAACTGTTACATTATTATGTTATTTTTTTGAGTGTTTTAGACTAATTTTGTAATTGTTAATGATATTCTTGTCATAGACAAATGTTCAGGGAAAGGGAAAGGGAGCTGCAGTACCTAAGCACCTCTCTAGGGATGTGGACTCAACAAGATTAAGTGCTGATGACCCTGAAAATTCCACAAACCCTATGGAATTGATAAAAAAAGTCTATTAGAAAAATTAGTAGAGAGATTGTTGCTTTGACATCCGTGGAGCCTCAGAATGATGAGATATGAGAGAAGGTGCAAAAATTGATTCAGACAGTAGACAACTTGCAAGTAAGTAGTAATAAAAGATTTAATTATAACAAAAGTTCAATAATGGTTTATATTTTATACTCTTTTATGTCATTAACTAAATTATGTATGTGTTGTTTTTACAACAATTTATGCGTCCTCATGAAACTAGTGACCATGATCAGGGTGTTGCAGGTAGTTTAGGTGATGATGCTTTTCTTGGCCTATCACTTGCTTGGCTTATCACTTTGAGTACCCAAAATACATCATACTTGATACTGTCAATGTTCATAATAAAGGTTTATCCTTGTTTACAATTCTTGCACTTTTCATATATTTAATGTTTTATTCTTCAGGTGTTGTCAATGTTCTTGTGCAAATTTCACCGACGCCTCATCAAAGGTTAGCCCCACCTGTATTGCCGACTGCAATGTCGGCAACACATAGCATGCAGACATCCTCTACTACACGTCATACTAGCCCACCCACTGTTGGTAGATCCTTCTTTTACTCTATCTTCTGTTATGTGTTTATTTCCCTTCAAGCATTCTTTCTTGGGGGCATTTCATAGTAGATTCATTTTCTACAGCAGGAGATGCACACGAGGATACGCTAGAGGTGACTATTGCTAATAACATACCATTATTTCCTAGATCTTCTCATATTGCTAGTACGAGAACATTGCAGGCCATATTGGTGGTGAGCGACAAAGAAATAATTCCCTTAAAGATACAGAAGGTTCCGGGTACTTTAAAATTATTATTATATACATTCTAATTATAATTTACTTTTTGATCACTCGTTTTGGACTAATGATCCCATGAATTTTTGCAGGAAATGATATTTTTTATAAAAATCTTAGTGACATTGTATTGCAGATATTTGGGCCCACCATACGTAAAAGGTGGTGTGAACTAACCTTAATCCACTATTTTGATTTCATATCATTGCTGGAATAGTTTTCCTTTGATCCATTTCTTGAACTATAATAAATGTAGCTTCAGTTCATTTCTAAATCTAACAGGTTTGTTTTTTCTTTAAAAGGTGGAATGACCAAGAAAAAAGGTTAAAAGATGAATTGACAAACCATATGGTTGATTGGTTTGGAAATGACACCTTTGACAAAACCAAGCTCCTTGAAAAAGCTGGCACATATCTAAAGTATGTGAGGGACCAATACAAGACCCATTTAGAGAAGAACATAAAGTACGAGTGTCCCCCCATGATTCCAGAGAGGGATTGGAAGGACCTAATTTTGGATGCCAAGGAGAGAATTGAAATGAAAAAAGGAAATACACCACCAGATGCCAAAATAAGGTATGGGATACTATTAAAAATGTAATTATTTACTAATTAATTACTCTTTATATTTATATAATCTAACATATTTCAAACTTTTCATAGACTGAGTGACACGTCAAAGGCAACCAAGGCAAGACAAGAAAAGCATGGGCAACACAAACTCGGCTTTGGTGGTTATATGAAACCTGTCGCACGAATTATAAGTATCTGTAAATGAAATATCGCATCAAAATATTTATAAATTGAAAATGATTTTTTGATCAAACAATGCAAGAAAAAATGCAGGGCTCTGAATTCAATAGAGTGCCCATAGAAGATGACAAGGGAATTGCCTACCAGCAAGGCTATACAACCGTGGTTGATCAGCTATGAGAATTGAGTGGGCAAACACAAGATTTTGGTGCATCCGTCACACAGGTAAATAAGCTAAATGAAAATTGTTTCAAATTGAATACTTTACCAATAATCTAATTGATGTTGAGTTCCAACATAAAGTGACTATATTTGTTTTAAATAAACAAGCAATGATAACAATTTGCATGACATTGGAATGCAGCTTGCTAATCGTGAAACACCACCTGCACATGAAGGTCCAGATGTGCATCCTAGTAGTGGAGATATTCATTTGCTATTCAAATTTATTTATGTAATTATTAATACAGTTAAACATAATTTTTAATTAGAGTAGTAATTAATGTAACCCTTTTTGTTAATATTTTAGAGCATGTAGTCGGTGGTGACCAAGTGGAGCATGATCCGGGTACACAACATCAGGAACGTGATATTCCCCAATTAGGTAAAGAGGACCACTGTTATTCCTTTAAACAAATTTAATTGCAATTCGTGTTCAACATTAATGTAACCTTTAGTATTTCAACTCCAGATGATCTAGAGGGTGTTCAACATGTTGAGGTTGAGGCTAGACAAAATGATGTGGCCCCATCAGGTAAAGAGCGCAATAGTTATGTTCTCTAAATTATTGAAATACTTGTAACAATAATAAAAAATATTTTGAATTTAACCCATTTCTTTGTTATTGTAGAGGACCCCCCTTCGCTTCAGTGTCCTCATCCTCAGTATAGGACTAGGCATACATCGAGATCACGAGAAGTGGGTGGAACAACTGAACATGGGGGAAATGATGAAGAAAATGATGTTCCACTTAGTCTTTTCATAGCTTCAAAGAAAAAACAAAAAAACAAATGATTGTAATCTACCTTATTTGATAATGACTGATTTTTATGTGTTAATGAATGTAATTATGTGCTAATGAATGGTTATGAATGATATTTATTAATTAATATTGATGAATGTTGCATGTTAATTAATGTTAATCAATGTTATGTGTTAATGAATGTTATGTGATATTAATGAATGAATTTTATATTTTATTAATGGTAGAAAGAATGAATGAATGAATGTTAGATGTTAACGAGGAATTTAGAGTGATGTTAGTGGGGGGGGAGGGGCCAAATGAGCTTCCACCTTCCCGTGGTTGGCCCTGTTAAGTAAAGAATATTAAACTATTCTCGAAACCAAGCGAAGCTCAATAAGATAACACACTTTTCAATATTTCACTATGTTGCACAGTTAATCTTATTGAATAATGTATATTCAATCTTAATTGCAGGGTCCAATAGAGCCAACATGAACAACAACACCACACATTGCTGGGTATAATGAAGTCCTATATTGTCTTGTATGTACACTAACAATATGAGTTGCTTCTAGTGTTGATATCCATGGCAGGATTGCAAAAGTTATGAATATGCCTCATCCTTGTAATTTTTTTTTACTTGACATTTTCTTTAGCATTTTGTTACTTCATGAATGAGATGTTTTCAGATGTCTATTCCATGAATACCTCTCTCTTGTATGCTTCATGATTGATGTGTCTTTAGCATGTCCACTCCATGAAAACCTTTCTCATATATGCTTGTACCTTATGTGTATTTATGTATTACTTCATGGTTTACATGTATGATTCATGCCTTGCATGTATTCATATGTATGGTTTGTGTTTTATATAGCTCCTTCATGCCTTAAGAACATTACTTCATGCTTTGCAGTCTTCTCAAAATATTGCAAAATCATTCAACAAGAAAAAGAGTAGTAGAGGCTACATACCAAAATAAATTAGATCTCCCTCTTTATTTCCTCACTTTCTTCCCTATTTTCTTCCTCCCTTCTTTATCAATTCCCTTTTTCTTTATTTTTCCTTGATATAACTAACCTTTTCTCCTTAATGTTCTTCATGATTTCAAAGACTCCTTTACACTCCCCACTTTACATCCATGACAACTACCTCCATAACTTCACTTAGTGTGAAGTAAATATTCTCTTCTACCATGGCCTTCATATATCTTTTCAAATATTACCATCCATATATATATATATATAATGACCTCATTCTAAGACTTTGAATTTGCTTTGCCCAATTCTTCTTCACATTTATCTTATGTAACAACAAAATGTGAGGATTTAAGAGAAGCTTCAAATCATAATAGCCCTTAGCATCGGTTCAGAAAGAGTCTCATATTATGCCTCCTAGATTGGAAGGCTCTAATCCTCATCACACTATTTAGCTTTGTCCTCCTCACTGGATTGTTTGCACTCATGATGACATAATTGTGAAGATTATATTTCAACATTTTTTTTTTCTCGCTTCTGATTCAACAAGAATTGGTTAAGATATCCTTTCGGTGAAATATTTTTGTCCACCTTTGGTCAATGAAAACAAATGTATTGTCATGTATAAAAGAGAGGATGGATGGTGGGAATGTAGTCCCACAAAGAGATTTAATACAATATATATTAAGATGTACGATCTAAAAAAGTCCACAATATATATTAAACTACCATATGAAATTGAAGAGTAGAAAGTCAATCTTTCCTATCCCTAGCCTATTGTGCCTTGTTACACAATATGATTAGAACCTTAGCATCATTGATCATACTCACCACTTTTTATTTTAAAATTTAAAATCAACATCTGCCTCATTTCTAATGCTGGTAAGGTTCACTATTTTTAAAAGAGTATTAGATTAAAGCTTTGATGGGACAAAATTGATAGAGGAAAATAATAACAACATTATATTTTAGATATTAAATGTTTTTTAATATATATTTTCTATATGATAATTAATATTTTGGGAGTAGTTAAGGATAAGGAGATCATTCTTCTATTTGATAGTCTATCGCCATCCTTATGTTATATTGTACTTTTATTCTACGAAAGCTTTTGATCTTTTGCATTAGTGTGGGTTTTTTAAGGTGACTCTTTATATGTCCTAAAATTGTATGAGCCTAATAGCTTCTACTCTTGTTGATAGTTTGGTAGCTCTGAATAATGGCTCCTTTGAAGAAGCACGATCCTTCTAATTTTGGCCTTCCATGGTGTAAAAAGAGGTTATGTTACGAATAATGGTCCACATGATTTCGTTATTTATTATTATGTTGAGTATGAGTAAATTTGGGCTTCCTTGGCTATGGTCACTATTTTCTACTAACTATTGTGATTTATTGTGATTTGAGCATGGACTTCAAATAATCAAGAGGATGGAAACAATCTTCAAGTGTTAGGGGGTACGCGGCCTTGACCAAGGGATGAAAGTATCAGGAAAGTACAATTGATTCATGTGTAGATCAATGTATCATTCACCTATTAATTCCTAGAAACATTATCAAATAAACAAGCAAAGAGGTATGCTGAGTGCATATACATTTTATGTTGCCCTGATATAAGTAAGATATCAAACATGTAACTTAGATTGATTTGCAATTTCATTCATAAATATTAGATTTTCTTGTGGATTTTTGAATGCATAATGTCTCGTTGATTTCAATATCTTTATTGCAAGTAATCTTTTCAGCATGAAACTCCACTCATTGAGGTCTCTTACTAAATGCAAGTCAGTTATCCTATCAATGATGATACATTTTGCATGCATTTTATGGGGAAATCTTATTAATAGCTATGGTTGGGTTGTTCATTGTTTTGTGAAAATATATACAAGTAGGTTGGGACATTAGAGTTATAATGATAGTACATTATCTAGAAATTCAATAAATAGATAATTATTAATTAGTGAGTATATTATTAGGAGGGCATGCAAAAAATTATGAACAAATTAATAGAATGATCAGGTAGTGATCTATCAAGTATAACACGATATATGACCTTGATTGTGCACTCAACTAATTGTTTCAATATTATAATTTATAAATGATTATATAGTATGTTATATTATTCTAACTCATATTTTTAGGGATATATAAGATATGACAAAATAAGAATAATATATATATATATATATATATATATATATATATATATATGTTATATTATTCTAACTCATATTTTTAGGGATCTATAAGATATGACAAAATAAGAATACTATATATATATATATGTGGTAGAGTAAATATTTAAAGTTGATGAAGATGTAGAGTTGGTCAATTTTAATGATGGGGCATAGAGCTACGACTCTTCTCAAGTCAAGAATTCATGACTGTGTAAACATTACACCTTATCAGGTACAAGGGTGGAGCACACCAATGTGCCATTACATTTCAGCTGCTCAAGGTCTTAGATAGGCCATAAATTTATTACAGTCCAATGCCTACAGAGGTGATGGTCTTGTCAAAATAAGTAAAGACTAAATCCTTTCTATGCATAGGTTGTTATGTTGACACATCATAGAGTAGATAAGGTTGAAATGAGGTTAATGTAAGAGTGATGGACAACTAAGAGAGAAGGAAATAAATAGGCATTTAACGAAATCAATTTCCTCGATTCCACTGGGCAGACAAAAGGCATTTATGAGGCATGGAGTCCCACGATTAGGATAGGGGGAGTTTTCAGGCCAAGGACTAAGGAGACTGACAATGAGCATGTAGGGGATGGGCACCCTATAACTCAGTACGGCCTGCTTAATTTGAGGGGATACAAAAAGAGAAGTGTAGGGGAAGGAGATTAATGGCTGATAGTGAATTGCAGGAGATGACTTTCCTCCAGGGGCATCGACCTAACATATCACATTGCCCTGCCTATGCTTCCATGTTTTGCATACATGTCTGCTAGGACATAGGAATGATGCTAGCAAGGGTTGTTGAATCTGCTTTTATACCTGCCAATCACATTTTCTTGAAAGATTCTAAAGCCTTTTTAACAAACCCATCCTATGCTTATCTTGTAATCATAACGTTTCATGAGGTGACAACAACTATGAGTTTTAGGGGTGGGTACGTTGAGAGTGTCGTCTGGTGTTGGTGTAGCATTCAGGTCTATATTCAAAGATTTCAAACAAAAGAGGACTTTGGAGTTGTCATCAGGTGACCCCTTTAAATTTACGAGGTAGGCTTTGTCTAGAAAACCTTATTCTCTGTCAATATCACAAGCTACTCATGTATAATTAAAAAAATAAAATAAAAAAACTAATCTTTTAAGAAAATTGATTTATTAGTACCTATTCTGGTTATTAATGAAAAGTGTGTTTATTACAACATTGGATCATATGGGTCATGGCCCATAATTTATCAACAAAACAAGACTAAAATATTGTGTATTACCAGTTGGACATGACTGGAAGAATGTTTGAAATGGTCATGGCCAGAAAAAAAATTATGTAGTGTGGAGTTAGACTAAATGTGTGGGTGAAACTAATTAATCCCGTAGTTGTCTGAAAAATATATAATGGGCTCTAAGAATTGAGAAGCATATCACACTACCATATATCTTGACATTGGTTAGTGCTGCTCGACAATCATTTCTGGCAACCATTAAATATCAACTTGATCATAGACACCATTGCTTAAGAACCCTCCCTATGTTGTTAGTTAAGATGTTATGACAATCAGTGACACTATTTCTATAGAACCTTCCATACTTCTAGGTAAAATTCTGTTATCTACTGAGAATTGAAACCACATTTAATATGATCTCAAACAATGATGATTTTGTATTTTGAGCAAGAAAGCTAAGTACACAATAGTTCACATTTGATTAGACTAATATTTAAAGTCATAGCAATTAATTCTTATTAAATCCTGACACATTATCATTATTTGTCTTTATTATAATAAGATTTTATTCCAAGTTTGAGATCCTTAATAATTCTCATTCTTCTTGAGGTTCCTAAGTATCACATTTGTAATGTCATATGTTGATTTATTATGATGGTTTTAGGACCATTTCTTCCTACTAGATGATTGAAATGATGTCAAATTTAGGTATATTATATTGATCTTGTTTTGATTATCAACATTATTATATGATTCCATGATGCAAATTGAGTGGGGTATTCATTAGGGGGTAACTAGTATTGGTTAATGATCATGTTTAATAGATATGAGCATAATCATGTACTTTATATCACTTGACAATTGTAAGCTTTAAGAGTCATTCTTATCATGAGAGTTGTAAGAATCAAAATTGTGTTTATAACTTTTGGAAGATCACATAAGTGTGGTAGAGATAATCCATTGATGAAGCATATAGACTGGTTTTACTTTTATCACTATTTTACAATCAACATTGGTTTATGGGTTATAGATGGACCTTTTGTTTTAGCTAGGTTATTGTTTCTGTTTCACCTAAGTGGGTGGCAGTCGACGAGAAAATTGTCTGGGGTAAAGGGACCCTAGAAATGGTTGCATACCCACTCCTTTATATACCATCATGTTAGATGAGTTTTAAATAGTTTCAAGAACTATGAAGTCTCTGCACCTTCACATAGGCAAGGCCATCTGTGATGAGCCCCCGAGACACTAGGTTTGGCCCTTAGGTTTTGCAATTCTAAGTTTGGTTTAGTCTCGCCACTCCTTCAAAATATTATGTATTCTCTATTTATCTATGCCCTCTTGATTCAGTTGTGCTAGCTTTTTGAAATGAATTTCTCTATCCTTTCTATCGAATCGCTTTATCAATGTCTCGTTGAAATATTCTAAGGTAGTGGTTGAATCTTTCCCCTAGGCCATCATGCCATGATACTACCATTTGTGAGTCATCCCTTCAAGATGCAAGTTGGAAAACTTGATGGCCTCTTCTTCAAACTTAGGATTCAAAAGGAAACATGCACCCAATTTTTACAGCCAATCTCTTGCTGAAGAGCTATCAGATATAGAAAAGGTGGGAATGGTGATCTTTCCAAAGCAGTTGTAATAACCCACTTAACTTAATCCAAAACTCAACTGATTTTTTTTTTAATATATAAAAATATTCATTTCTTATTCTTACTTATTCTTATTTATTTTTTATTCAATGACACACTTAGGTACATGTATCCAAACGAGATAGGCATCCATCCAACCGGGATGGGCATCTAACCATACAGGTTAGGCATCTATCCATATGGGACTAGGCATCTAACCATATGGGTTAAGCATCTTACCATACAGGTTAGGCATCTAGCCATATGGGTTAGGCATCTGTCCATATGAGACATGAGGTTTCATCTATCCAATCTGGGATAGGCATCTACCCAAATGGGGTAGGCATCTATTCATAAGAATAGGATATGCTCTAGCCAGAGACTTTAGACTCATCGGGACCATCCGGGTCCTGAGCCACTCTCTAAAGACTACACTCCCCTACTAGGAGTGCATTGAGGTCGCCGTCCTTAGGAGTATTAAAATAATTACATAAACAAGCTTGAGTTCCGCCTCAAAATTCAGCCTAAATCCTCGAGAAGTCAAGCGAATCCACACGAGATTCCTTCTGAGTATGCATTGAATTAATTTTAACCTTTCAATTAGTATTTGCACCATTTGATTAAAAGACCAAGGAGCTTCAAGAACCAACTACTCACCCATAGCCATATCCTAATCCCCATCCCCGAACACCTGATACAAGGGACAACTCCATCCTTAGACTGCCTACATACCCGTTTTGACACGAGATCAAGGCGTAAAGTATGTAGTTTTGGTTTCTAACTATGGTTTGATGTAAATTGTTTGGTGGGTACACAACCCTTTCTAGGGTCAATGTCCCAGATAGTTTATCTGCAGTTGCTACCCACGATGGTAACTCTATAGAAAAAAGGCTCAAGGTAGCCTTCCGCTTGTGTCCTAAAAATAAATAAGTCCTATTTCCTATTAAAAATGCCACCCTTGAACTGTTATCATGATCCTCTAAAAATTATCAAGATGGTTAAATTCTAAATCACTACACACCACCAAGCCCTAATGGGGTTTTCTAAGGTTTAACTGAGTGGATGTAAATTATTCATTTTAAAAATTATCCTTTTAGATTATCGATCCAAGGGGTATTACTCGTCCCTTGTATTTTAACTTCCAAATGATCCTTATTTCTCCCCGATGATTTATAGGGGCGATGCCATAGACGTCGTTGTTCAAGCTTTATTTGGTGTTAAGTGCAGTAGTTCAACACGACGACATTACCCATAAGTGTGACCTAGAGGCACCATAGATACCGAATGTTGCTAAGGTTTTGGTTTCAACTCCTCTTGTTTAGTTGTCTATCTAATAATTTAACTACAAATTCATGAAATCATAAATAAACATTATTCTAAAACAACTATGAAAAGTACCTATTATATGTGAGGAATTACTGCTTGAAAATAAAAACTAAGGTATAAGTAATACACGCTAAACAAATCATCCACTTTGGAAATAGTATTTTCTTAAAAGAAAACTTATGATAATAATTAAAATTCTAACACTTGATCTAAATACATGAAATTACTAATCACTTGTAAACTATGATGCTCGAAAGCTACTAAATTTCTTGAAAGAAAATTAAGCAATTAAACAACAAGACTTGGAATGAATTTAACACTTACTTGTTTGAAGAGAAAACCTATTTAATAATAACCTTGAGAATAACCACATTATTGTTAAACCAACTAGTTCTTCCATTTGAAGTAACATAAATTTTATCTTTAATTATTTTCTACAATGATAACCTTACTTTAAATATGAATCCTAATACTTGAAGGTCACTAAATTGCTTGAAAGAAATAGAGTGAAATAAATTATTTAATACTTCTTATTTGAAGGGAAACTATTTAACAATAATCTTGATTACCAATGTTGAAAATATGATTAGAAGGGAGTCTATTTACTTGTTGATTATTCAATATAAATAAGGATCCTAAATAGTTCTAAACAATCTACTTCTAGTTGCTCTCTTGAACTAAATACAAATCTTTTGAAAGATTATAAAGAGATAACTTACTATTCCTTCCACTTGAAGTAACGTTAACCCAATCCTTAGATATTTTCTACGATTGTTACCAACTTCAAGACCTTAGTTATTGAGGTCCATCAAGATTATGATTAATTAATGTCTACATTTTTACAAATAGAGAAGATGAGGTAAAATAGGATGGTCCACACTTTACAATTCATTTTTTTTTTTAATTTTCTAATAATAAAAAAAGAAAACATATTTCTGTCATTTCAAATTTACTTTTCAAAATTCATAAATCATTGATACATATTAATAACATTAAATATATGTTTCTAGATATCTATCTATCTATATGCATATTCAAAAATTTAATTTCTTCCACTTCTATTAATAACAAAACCTCTATAAAATAAATACACTACTTTTCAAACAAACAAAAAAAAAAAATCTAAGATAATTTGAAAATTATCTATTTGATACTTAAAAATACTAATTTTCAAAGAAAATTGTTATTAACCCCTTATCCTCATTTTATATATTATTACCTTTACTCATAAAAAAAGGGTTAAGTTTTAGTAAATTAGAATTCTTCTTACTGAATTTTGGGTGGTTCCTACTCCCCTCAACTTAAGATTTAAACTGCTATCTTTATTTTCTTACTATGTTTCTTTTCTTTTCCCTTAAAGGAATACCTATAGTTGGCAATTTTTGTTTATTATATATATATATATATATATATTAGATGTACCTTTCCTTCTGATCTAAGGAATCAAACTTAAAGTCTAGTCTTAAAATTAATATGAAAGGCAAAAGGAAAACGTGGCATGATTCTTTAGCCTTTTTCATAATTAGCAAAGTGCTCCACCTTCTACGAGGATTCTACAATCTAATTTTATTAGCAGATAGGGATGATTTAAAAGTCGAGATCTGACTACTATCAACATTAAATTGGAAATCTAGTTCTTTTAATTGAAATAATTTTATTACTTACTGACCATAAAGACATAAGGAAACTTAAGATATAAAGAAACTTATTCACTATGATTCATTCTTTTCTTAGCGATTAAATAACACTCAGTTTTGGGAAGACATTCTGAAAATTACTGGTGATGCTGACTGAAGCGATTCTGAAAATTAGGCTTGTGCTACTATAATGTGCAGGGTTTTAGATAATCAACAATAATAAATCGATGTCCATTAAAACATAACAACGGGGAATGAAGCACCATAACTATTTGACAAAATGCCGGCAGGAATATCATCTCATATTGATTCGCTGATTGCAATTTCGTGAAAAAATATTAATTGAAAAGTCTTTTGAAACTTTCAAACATACATTTTAAAGATGTAAAACCGCTTTCTTTGCCAATCACCCCACTACCTGAGCCAGAATGGAAGCTACAAATCGGGGTGCGGTCATCCTTTAGAGCTTAATGATAATGAGTTGTCAAATATTAGCATTAGAATTTACCCAATAGGTATGTATGCAAAAGTGGAAACATCTGGCAAGGCTGGTAAATTCCATGATGGGTTGTTCCAAGACATATGGTCTCTAGAAAAGAAAATTACCATATTAAGCTCCAATACCAGCTTAATATGGAGTCTCTGTTTTTGGTAATTTTTGTATCTAAATATCTTAATATTCAGAACATTCTTAAATATAAATTAAATAAACTTGAATCTACAAGCCAGTTTTAGAATATAAATTTAATTTAACAAAATATTTTTTTATTTTTATTTTATTTACTTTTATTCATATATTCTTAACCAACATAAATATGTATCTATATATATTCATATTTTTAAAACCTTTAAATAGCAAATAATTGGTTAATGAAGAAAAGGGGGTTTTCTCACAAATATGAATTTAATTAATAAGTGTATATTTGATTATACCCCCTTTTTTTAAAGAGTTAAATACTAATTTATTAATTTGAAAGAAGGAAGGTATATGTATGCATTGATAAGGCATAAACATATGCACATCTATTTTTTTAATCAAAAATCTGAAACAAAATAAGATTACTCTCTCTTTTTTTTTTAGAAATGAAATGACTATTCTACCCAACTCATCTTCTTCCAAATTAAACAAAATAACTAAATCTTTTAAAATACTTTAATCCTCTTGATTTTTCCCCAATAAATTATAGCATGCATGAAAATTAAAAAAAAACCCTCCCCTCTCTTCTCTTTCTTTTTTCTTGATAAAAAAAACATGCAAGGAAGAGGGGAACCTGATTTCTACAAGATGTATGAAAAACCCTTTTTGTTGATTTCGCTCCTTGTTTTCTGCAATACTTTTACAAAATTTCTCCTACCATTAACGTGATATTGAAGTTAAACTTATAAGAATTTCAAAGACTATTTTATCACAAAAACAATGGAATCCCCTTTTTTGAAAATTTAGAACTCAATATATAGAAAAGAGAGTCATTTTCCCACTACAAAATTGATTTCCATATTCTTTTCCCAAAATAATTTCATGCAAAATGATTAATTTTCATAGTGGGGGTTACATGCAAAAATTGAATTTGGAATTCTCTTCTAGAACCTTCTCATTTCCTCCTACAACATGTGCTAAATAGTATATTGAGAAAATAAACAATTTCTAAATTAATTTCATGCAAAAATGATTGTTGTCATAGTGGGGGTTACATTTAACCATGCATTCAAAATTCAAATTTGAATTCTCCTCCATTTTATCAAAATGTAGTTTGTAACTCCTTTGTCATAAAAATGCCATGAATAGAATTATTCTTGTCATAGAATAATTTTGTAACTCCCATGTCATATATTTGCTAAATATAATATTTTGAATTTAAAAATTCTTTTCTAGAATCTTCTTATTTCTCCTACACCATGTGCTCAATTAAGATATTGAGAAAATAAGTGATTTTGAAATAAATTATGACCTCATGTGTGTGTCACCAATTAAATTCCTTTTTATTTAAAAACTTCAACCTCATTTCAATTTATCTTTTCTTTCTAACATTACTCATAAAATTAATATTATAGTAGTAGTAGTAGTAGTAATAAAAAAAATTAAAAATAAAATATAAATAAATAATAATAATAATAATAATAACACTAATAATAATAATAGAAAGTCATATCAAGGTCCAAAAAGAGGGTTATGATAGTAGTGTTGAATGTCTTTTTGGGGTTGCTCATCACATCTTCTCCTCCTATTCCCATTCCTTGTCTTCATCTCATACTATTTTGTAAAGGAAGTGTCTCTTCATATGCCAACACTTAGGGCATTGTATTTATCATGAAGTCTTGCCATTTCATCTCCCTGATTGGGTTTCTCTTCTTCCATTGGTGATGTCCCTTCCTTTTCCAAAAAATTGTCTTTAAAGGCTCTTGTATTTGGGTTAGCTAATTCCCTATCAACACCAGAGCTACTCCCTTTGATCCCATTTTTAATAGGTTTACCAGTACTCAGTGGTTGATACAATCCTCTTAGGAGTTGGACCATCTCAACCATGGTGCCCCTCATATTAGCTTGGAACCTGTGCCCCTCATATGCATATTTAAAAATAAAAAATAAATATCCATTGGAATTTCAACGGCAACTAAACTTTGCACCGATGGCCAAACCATCAGACCAACAACATCCTCGTCGGTGCAGAGTTTCTGGCAGCCGTCGGAATTGCGACGCCAACTGATGAAACATCTGATGAGGATGTTGTATGTCTGACAACACTTTCTTGTCAAACAATCATTGATGCTTATTCATGGGGAGCGTCAGAATTTTGACGTCCATCTGACGATATTTTTGGCCAGAGGAGAAATCATGGGCGATCATGGCCACCGTCAAAAGAGTTCATGATGTCGTCAGAATTACGATGTTAAATGGCATCATCGGAAAGTCCGATTATGATTTTTTGACGACTTCATTTGTCGACAGTCCAATGAAAAGTAGTCAAAATTCCAATGATAGGCCGTCGGAAATTAGCCCTGAATGTACTAGTGCCAACATTGCAAACTGAGCATTTTGCTTTGTAATTTTGGTATTTTTCTTTTTCGTGACTCATGGTAAGCAAAACGTACTAGGCTAGTGATCATAGATTCTCTCTCTCTCTCTCATTATCTCATGATGTCCCTTTTATCTTGATGCTGGAGTAGTAAGATACTAAATTCCACTGGGGGCTTAGTGTGTCTTGCCTCTTTAATGTCTTGATGAAAGTTTTCAATATAAACCTTTGTACTTTACTGAGAGTATGCTTAGTCTCATACTCTTACTAAAGTGTGGGCTAAATGTAGCATCCTAAATTGTACTCCCTCATAATCTTGTCCTCATTTGGGCCCTCACCTTGGCATACATATCCTTAGGCCTAATTGTAACCCTGATTCTGTTCACACCATGCAAAATAACTCAAATTTTTTTATCATGCACACCTTTCTCCCAAACTTCTTGTGTCCTTGATTGGTCAGGATGAGGGTGCTAGCACTTTGGTCCTCCCAATTTGGGTCTCACAACAATCATTCAATTTGAGTGAGAATTTTAATCCTGTGTCGGCTCATGTCAGAAAATTAAGTTGTTTTTTGACAAAAATGCATAAAAGGAGGTCCATTCCTCTCATTTTGACAATCACTTATCAATTTAAAAGTTCAAGGAATCAAGCATTCATTCAAATTCAAGTGAGTAAGCAATCGGTCTTCTTTCAAGTATTGGAGCAGAAGCAAGGTCAAGATTCAAGCATTAGAGTTGACTTTCATGTTCCATGTTTATCAAGACTTCATGAAACCCTAATTCCTTGCGGAGACAAAATAGAAAATTCATAAAAAGCTATATCATTAGTGTTTTAGACATTATTCAACATTTTCCTCAAAAGGAAATCATTTCCAATACAACAATTCAATTATATTTTATTTCTATTTCATTGTTAATTCCAAAACCAGGGTTTGACCTAAGGCAAACCCCTATTCCCAACCATTTTCCCTTCTCTACTATGTGTAGGAACAAGTATGAAGCTGCAATTCTCAGGATCAGTTTATTCACAGAGATGAACAAATCTCCCTTTGGATGGAAAAAAGTGCAAAGGACAAGAGCGATGAGAATTCTGGTCCCAACATTCCCGGATGACCTTTTGGGAGCAAATCCAAACACTCACATATTGCTCGGATCTAGGTTCGTGGCTTTGTTTGATTACTATAGCTCACTATTTGTGCATACTTCAATTTCAACACATTTACCCTAATTTCAACATCTTCATAATTTAACTTAAAAGAGGGTATCAAATCCTAATCCAATGAATCCAATAAGAATTCTTAGCCCTATCCTTGCTGATTTGAAGCTAGATCTATTGGGTCCACCCCTCTTTAATGTGGTGGTCCCTAAGAAAAATATTAGTGGTCTTCATGCATCTAATGGTGGAAACCCTTATATTTTCACCATCACACTCTCACAAACGACATAATTTGCAGAGATGAACAAGATCAACTTTGGACAGTAAAAAATGTGGAGGACCAGAGTGACCGGTGCTTTCCTCCCAAAAATTCAGGTTGACCTTCTGGGAACAAATCCAAACACTCATATATTACTCAAATCCAAGTGTGTGGCTTCATTTGATGATAGTAACTCACTGTTTATGCATAATTGCTTCAATTTACACACATTTACCCTAATTTCAACATTTTCAAAATTCAACTTAGAGAGAGGGAATCAAATTCTAACAAATGAATCTAATCAAAGTTCTCAACCCTACCTTCATTGGATCGAGGCTAGATCTATTGGATTCACCCCTCTTTAATGTTATTGGTCCCTAAGCAAAATTAGTGGTCTTCTCACTTCTTGTGGTGGAAACCGAAATTTTCACCTTTACATTGTGGTGAACTCGACTCCTTACACCCTTATTTTTGATTTATGTCCTCATATTTGAGTATTCATGCATTTTCAAATTCAAATTTACTTTTGCAAGTTAAATTTTTAATGAACTACATACATTTAGAGGTTAAATTCATACAAATCCTAATTTATAATTCAAAAATTGAACTTGTGGGTTGCTTAATTTAGATTAATTATTTCATATATAATTTGGAAAAAATTTAATTTTTAATTTTGCACTCATAAATATTTTTTTAATCAAATTACATAAATTTAGAGGTTAAATTCATTAAAACCCTAATTTACTTTGGTTAATTTTTTGTGGGTTGCATAATTTTTCAATTACATTTTTAGATCTAATTGTTATGACATGTTATGTTCAGATTTAGATGCATTCAATCATTGTTTATGTACTTGAATAAGTGAAAACATCAGAAAATTGCACATTGTTATCTATTTTTATGTATTTTGCATATGCCACCATTTGAAAAAAGAAAACTATTGTCATAATGCATTTATTTTATAGATGTGGTACTGGGTTAGTCTCCCTTGTTTCATTTTATCCCTCTTAAAGATCCTCCTATCCATGAGGACATTTTAGAGACCATTAACACTTCTTTCAAAACTCTGTCTCTTAAGGATGAAGTTTTGAAAAATAATGTTGATATTTTTTTAAAAATGTTCCTCTCTCATGAGATTATTTTAGAGGAAGAGTATGATATCATAAACATATTCCTTAATGCTACCTTACCTTCCATATATGGTACCTCTCCTAGAGAAAAAAGTATTTATGGACATTGATTTATCCTCTCCTAAATTTGGTCTTATCAATGAGGGCACATTGGTGCAAGAAGAGATTATGAGAACTCCTTCAAAAAATTTCCTTCTTAAGGATGAATCTTTGAAAAATGATGTTCATCTTCCTCCTAAAATGTACCTCCCCTATGAGGATAATTTGGTGCAAGTGGATGATATTGTCACTACCTTTCCTAGTGGTATCATACCTTCTTTTTATTCCAATGAATTTCCCACTAGAGATGAGACATTAACGAGTTATGTTTGTCCTTCTCCTAAAGATTGTCTTACCCATAGAGACACCTTGGGGCAAGACGATGAAATTTTTAGTAATTTACTTGATGCTCTCCCTCCTAAAGATGTATCCTTGGAGAACAAAGAACCTAATCAAGTCAATAACTTTCATGTTTCTTGTTATGAAACACCTAAGACCAAAAAACTTCCCAATATCCTAAAAGTTGCACAATACATATGTGAAAGAGGTGACATGGAAAGGAAACTAGAACAAAAAATATAGTTTTGAAATAGATCACGCATTTAATTATTGTTCCAAAAAGAAAGATCCCAATGTTGTTTTTACCTCCCTTCCTTCCCCCCTCATCCTAAGAAACATGGTGATAGGGAAATGATCTTGCTGGGAAGCTTCATGATATCTTAGCTAATATTTCCCTTTGGGATTTGATTAAAACTTCACCTTAACATCATAAGTTGATCCAAGGAGCCTTAAAAAGGGTGGTTCCTCATACTTCTTCTAAAACAAATAATTCTCACAAGATGAATTTCATTCTATAGAGGTTAAAAATAGAGATGATCCCCTTATGATTACTCCTTGCATTTATAAACAAAAGATAAAAGGTACTTTAATTAATAATGGGATAGCACTTAAAATTTATTGTGTTGACTTATTAGATAAGGTAAATTAGGATTATTCTTCTATTCAACCCAATCTTCTTTGTGTACATGGCTTTGATAATGTTCCTAGAGAGTCACTTTGATGCAGAGCCAGACAAACAAACTAGGTGATAACCTTATCTCACCCACAACTACTATGTCCAAATCAAGTTGTTTTGTTTGTATAAGGTGTCAAACAACACACCTACCAAGTTCTCAACTCACACAACAATTTGTGTGACCGGATTCATAAAGGATTAGTATCTTTTGGTACCGATGGGATGGAAACACTCCCTTATGTGAATGGTAGACAATCTTCCGATACCGGTGGGATGAAAAAATATTGGATTTTATCTATTTGTGGTCCAACCAACACAAAAAATCCATAAGATCTAATTGTAAAATGTGTTAGGGGGTACTTGTCTTCACAATTGTCCTATTTGTCTAGTAGCCCTACCGATTGACTAGTAGCCCTATCGGTTGAGTTCTCCACACATAACTTAATACTCTTTCAAAGGAAAAGAAAAACTAAGGGCATATTTAGATACCCTTTATCAAGTTACACAATTCCCCAAAGGCTTAGACTCTAACCCTAGTTTTGAAAAGTCTATACCCTTTATGTCTTTCTAGACCTAATTAAGCCAATTAGGACTAATTTACAAAGAAAGTACCCCTTGTATTAGTCCCCCAACTAAAAAAACACTTCTGAAAGGTGGGATAAGATTTCAAATCATAAAATACAAGGTTTTAGGACTTGATCCCATCTCCTTTGTCTACTGCAAGTGATTTTCACTTCTATAATTCAGGCGGTCACATCGAGATGCCCACCTAGGGTCAATTAAATCTCTTTGGCCTTGGAGCCTCCCTGAAAACCAACAAAAAAAATTTATGGTATAATGGACCCTCTAACATTTTCCCATAGGTTTTTTGGTCCTCTGGTGAAAATGTCAGATTAAGGGTATCTTTTTAGTGAAACCCTAGGTGCTGGCAGGGTTTGTGACCAATCTGGATAGGTTTCAATGGATCTCTACAACCTCATTATTTAAAGACCTGAAAATTGATTCAAATGAAAGGTAAGAGACTTATCTAACTCATCCAATTGGTTTCAATAATCTACCAATTCGTAGAGGTCAAAAATGAACATCAAACACACAGAAGTTCAGGAAACTCCAAGTATATTGTATTGCTCCAAAACTCCAAAACATCACCAATTTCAACAAATTCAACAAAAAAAACCCTAGAATCAATCCAAGTGGGCCTAATATAGACTCCCTAATGGTTTCCAACCACTTTTCAAACTTTGGAACCATTGGTGGATTAGTTATCCCTTTTTACAATATTTTGCAATGACAACAAAAAATGTCAACTTGCACTTTTCAAATTTGGCGACTCCAAGGTGTATTCGGCCTATTGCAAGGATTTGTATGATGTTTCTAAGACCAATATTTATTTCTCGACTCAATCTTAGACTCCTACTTACCCACATGGTCATTTGTCCATGGTGGCTTACAATATTCAACCATGACAATGCCTTACATCAATTGGGTCTTATTGACTCACAAACCTATCAACCTACTACATATGATAATTTTAAACTCATGGGTGATATTAGACTCTTTAGGCTTCATTTGTGTCTTTGGGTTCTCCTGCACCACACTTGGTATAGTCATATTACCTATTAAAGTAGGACCTATAGCTTTAAATACCTACTCCTATTCATGTCATTCCCAACTATCTTAATTATAACCATCTTCTAGGTAGATCGTGGATTCATACTATGAAAGAAGTCCCTTACACCCTTCATTTCACAATCAAATTAATATATAATAATGGAATTCACACAATAAAGGCTAATCCTAATCCTTATAATTTTACTCATGATGATGCGGGATATATTTCCCCCTTTAGTACAATGATTCTTTTAACAACACCATCTCTTATCAATGACGCCTCTCTAGAAAGGATTTGGGGTAAAATAGACTTTACAACCTCCTTTAATTGGTATACAATCCCTCAATCTAAGAATGAATCCTTAAACGAGCCTTTTGTGTCTTTTATCCAAGCTTCTTCTAAACCAATTCCAACCTATCCTTCCAACACACGCCTTGATAATGATGGGGGATCTTTAGATTTTGATACTAAGAATGAACCATCTCCTCTAGAAATTTCAACATCTACACATGGATAAAATGGACATGGTTTAGGATGTGTGCAACAAAGTCTTGAAAGTCATGAGAAATCACACTTTTCTAATGAAAAGCCAGGTTTCCAACCTCTTCCTTTGACAACATCCCCTCATCCATTGTCTAGTGAATAGACATGTCTCATTTCAATATGATATTACACCAAGATAATATTTTGTCTGGTCTTCTTCATGCTAATTTAGTCTCTCTTCTTTGCCCTAAAATAAGAAAGAAACATAGACAACATCTTGAAAATTCTTCTTTTTGCAAGTATCATCAAATTCACGACCATTATACTAATGAGTGTCAAGATTTGAAAATAAAAATACAACATTATATTTGATTTAAGTATCATAAAAGAAACATGTGACAATGAATGACATTTTTCTCATAATCATTTCAGATAACATTCAAGTTCCTATTATGTTGCTCCTCACTATGTGACATTGTTAGCTTACCTATTGGGGTCTCATTGTCATTCATGGTGGTACAATTTCAGGTGCAATCATACTTAATGAGTAACATAATTTTATATTTATTCTTGTCTCTATGCCTAGGGGAAAGAATAGTTTTCTCTCTCTTTCCTCTTTCTTGGGATTCACTTTTTCCCTTATGGGTTGCATTTTTCATAGCATGATATTATTTCTTACATAGAATTATCCTTCATGTGAGTACATATGTATTCCTTGGTTAGGACCTATTATTTGTTTGAAATGGTCTGTATCTTATGAATAATATCTCTTTGAAAGTTGTGTAATTCTTCTCTTTATCCCTACGATTGGGGGGCATTGATATCTCCTACCCTTTCTAAGGATTCACTTTTTCTTTGTTGAGTGATGTTTGCTTATGATTTGATATCACTCATTGTGTGAAGTTATTGTTTTCTTGAATCTCTCTTATGTAAGAGGTGTTTATCCATGGCTACAACCTCTTCTTCACTTGGAACACATGTCAATTCAAGTCAATCTTCTGGGAACAAATTTGAACACTCATATGTTTCTTAGATCTAGGTTCATGGCTTTGTTTGACGATTGTAGCTCACTGTTTATATATAATTGCTTCAATTTACACACGTTTACACTAATTTGAACATTTTCACAATTCAACTTAGAAAGAGGGAATCAAATTCTAACTAGTGAATCTAATCATAATTATCAACCCTACCTTTGTTGGATTGAGGCTATATCTATTGGATTCACCGCTCTTTAATGTAATTGGTCCCTAAGAAAAAATAGTGGTCTTCTCACTTCTTGTGGTGGGAACCCTAATTTTCACCTTTACAACTTTAAATACTCTTTCCTACATATTTCAACTTCCACTATTGCCACCTTCCAAAAACACCATATATTCACTCAATATCACCACTAGATATCATAACAACATTTGAACAGTTGTTTCCAAACCATACATACCAAGCAATAATTAGGTTGACAATAATGTCTACAACTACACTGAAAACAAAGCGAAGCATCTACAACTTCCTCTTCACTTTTTAAATCAATACACACAAGTGTAACATTAATGACAACACTCAAAATCTTCCATGATAAAAAGTTTTACATCAATGATAACAAAAACTCATGTTTCCAACAGTCCTCCCTTTTTCATTGATGGCAACACTAGTACCACTAATTAGAAAAAGACTCTCCAACTATAACTCCCTCCTCGTTTGACATCTAGGACAAAGGGTACACCACTTAAAACCACAACTTCTTCAAATCATACTCCCTGTTTTGCGTATATCCTTGATATCTACAATACTTACCCTATCATAGATATCTATCTTCTTCACATATTTTTATGTAGCATGGAAACCACAACCTTCACTACTCACCTTGAGAGCATCCACCACATAAATCTAGGAGGAAAAATATGGACTCTTAATCTCCCCTTGGAAAGATGCACCACTTATATGCATCTAGTTTGAACTAGGATGGGCAATAACCCCTAATTTTTGTTGGAGATACTTAAATGTATCCTTTGACAACACCATAGTGAAAATATCTACAATCTAATCCTTTGTAGGTACATATTCCAATCCTACTTCCTTCTCTACAACCTTCTCTCTTAATAAATGATAGTAGATAGAAATGTGTTTAGTACTTGAATGCATCACCAAATTTTTTTAAATGTTGATTGCACCTCTATCATCACACATACTAGAAATTTCCACATCATACATCACCTTGATATCTTTCAGGGTTTGCTTCATCCACATAATTTGAGTGCAATAGGATGTTACTTCTATATACTCTACCTCATCTATAGGTAATGACACTGAATCCTACTTCTTGATCAGTTAAGAGATTGGTTTGTCTCCTTCAAAAAATGCACCACCACTTGTACTTCTATCATCAGTACATCTAGCCCAATCAATATTTGTGTAATTTTTTAAAAAGAAATAATCATTCTTGTTATACCACAAACTAAAATCGGTTGTTCCTTTCAAATATATAAATATCCTTCTCACTACTTGATCATGAGATTGCTTTAGATTAGCTTGATATCTGGAAACCAAACATACAACATGCATAATATCCGGTCTTGAATTAGTCAAATAAAACAATCCACTAATCATAGATTTATAAAGCTTCTAATCCACTTCCAAAGATTCACCATCCTTTCTTAAATAATAAACAATAACCATGGGGATTCCAACTAGCTTACAGTTCTCCATACCAAACTTCTTCAACATTTCCTTAATGTACTTGGCTTGGGAAATGAAAATACCATCTTCTGAATTTGTTACTTGAAGACCAAGGAAAAATGACAACTCACCAATCATTGACATATCAAATTCTTCATGTATTTGTTCTACAAACTTCTTACAAATATCTTTATCTCCACAAAAAATGATATCATCAACATAGACAACCACTATCAATAGTTTCCCATTCTGAACTTTGAAATAAATATTACTATTTTTGGTACCTTTCTTGAAGTTCTAATACAATAAATATCTATCAAACCTTGCATAATATCTCTAGGAGAATGCTTGAGTCTATAAAGTTCCTTCTTAAGTCTCCATACCATATCTAGATATTTTGACAACTGAAACCCATCTGGTCGATCAATACAAACTTCTTCAAGTTCTCCATTCAATACTGTTGACTTAACATCCATCTAATATACCTTAAAGTTCTTGTAAGTAGAAAATGCAAGGAACATCCTTATAACTCCCATATTAGCTATTGGAGAAATAGTTTCCTCAAAGTATATAACTTTTGAATAGCCTTTACATACTAGTCTTGCCATATTTCTTATGATTTCTCCATATTCATTTAGCTTGTTTCAGAGTAGCCTCTTTGTTCCTATCACATTCTTGTCCACCGATCTAGGTACCAATTCCCATGTCTGATTCTTTTCTATATGATTCAACTCTTCTTCCATTGCCTTCATCCATCCATCATCTTTTCTATGCTCTACAAAGGTATTTGGCTCCAACTTAGATAAGAAATAAAAATCTTCTTGTTGACTAGCCTCAATAAGTCTTCTTCTTGTTTGAACTCCTTTATCTTTATCTCCAATAATCTAATGTTCTAAATTATTCTTCTGCACATACTTTCTAGGTGTCTTAGGTTCTTTTTAAGGTTCCTTTTCTTTTGCATTTGTATTTTGGAATGAACTTCTATTTTAGAATAATAGAGGTATCTTCTATTTCAATCTCAAGTTCTGGTGCATCCTAATTCCATTCTTCACTTACTTTGACAATTATAATATCCATATTTTCTTTAGCCTCTTGTTGTAGCATTGGTATGCCTTACATTTTTTAGAGTATCCCAAAAATATTCCTTCATCAGATCTTGCATCAAAATTTCCTATATCCTCTTCATCTCTTCTTATGTAGCACTTGTTGGCAATTGACACTCAATCCGGTTTAGTTATGTTGTCATTGATGGCAACACACATCATTTTGGGTTGGACACTTAACCGGTACTCACCGATATTCATGATTCGACAACTGACATTCAAGTCATCTGGGAGACAAGGGAAACCGGCAAACTAGGAACCGATATATGAGGCCGACATAAGAGATTGATCCGACAGGTCTACATAGGAACAATCAGCGGCATCGGTCACAAAGTTAAATGAATTTTTTTTTTAGGATGACTGTAAATACATTGTAAGATCATTGTAAGTCGACATAAGGCATTCATGTTTATGTTTGGGAAAGGTATTTAAGTCAGTCTGGTTAGGTTATTTTGGATATACATATAGAGAGAAGGAATATATAATGGTGTGATATTGTGCGAGCAATGTTGATCGACTAAATACGAATATAATATTTTATAGTTGGTCTTGGTTATTGGTTTAGTGGTTTGGGATGCAAAGTAAGTTACTGGTAAAGGAGGACATAGTGAAAACTGGTACATATAGTGCTTGAACCAGAAATCATCCAGCATAGTAGATCATTCTCTGAGTTCATAATTTTGTTTGTAAACCAGTATTTGGTGTTTGTAGTCAGTGAGGCTCCTTTTGTGATGAGCAGTGCACTCTAGGATGTTGGCCTTCCTGCATGTGCATTCCCCTATTGTAATATTTATTCATTTGGCCAGTGGATAGATATTATGGGTCACCAATCCCACCGTGGTTTTTCCTCTTTGAGGTTTTCTATGTATAAATCTCTATGTTATGGTATATGTTCTTATGGTGGCATCATTTCTACTTATTGTTATATTCTTTTATGGTTACTGGTTAGTGAACTACTTTGTTAATAAGGTTAAAATTGATTTCACCAGTAGAACACTTATTCACCCCCCCTCTCAGTGTTGTTGGATTCCAACAATTGGTATCAGAGCTTGGTACCTTGGAGTAAGTCTAACAGCTTAAGGAAGATCCTGAATCCGAAATCCATGCAAATGATTTTGGATAAACAACTTGAAGTAGCACTTGAAGATTATGATGTTGAAAGGATTAAGAATTTGAAGTTGCAAGATGAGTTGAAATATGCAAAGGAATTCATTCTTATCCTACAAGAGAGGTTGCCATCTGCTCAAGATAGAAGGAAGAAACTTTTACAAAATCAGTATGATGAAGAAAAGAATTCCCTTAAAGAACAATGTCAGAAGATGAGTCAGGAGAATACTATCTTGAAGAATGAAATGCAAGCCCTAACTATGAGGATGTCCAAAGATATTGAAGACCAGAAGAAGAATTCAGAAAATATTGGTAAATCACTGAAAGACAGATCTGAGGAATACATTAGGCTGGCACATGAGAATGATTTGCTGAGAATTGAGCTGGTGCAAAGCCAGAATAATGAGCAGGAGTTGGAAAGATTGATAACAGTCCTAAGGGGAGATCTGAATACTACAAATGAATACAAAGACATGTTTAGGGATAGTTCTGCAAAAGATTGATGAGCTATTGAAGGAAGGAACTTTTACAAAATCAAGCTGATGAAGAAAAGAATGCCCTTAAAGAACAATGTCAGAAGCTGAGTCAGGAGAATACTATCATGAAGAATGAAATGCAAGCCCTAACCATGAGGATATGCAAGGATATTGAAGACCAAAAGAAGAATGCAAAAAATCTTGGCAAATCTCTAAAAGATAGATATGAGGAATGCATTAAGTTGACACATGAGAATGATATGTTGAGAACTGAGCTAGTGCAAACCCAGAATAATGAGCAAGAGTTGAGAAGATTGATTATAGTCCTAAGAGGAGATCTGGATACTGCAAATGAATACAAAGACAAGTTTAACGATAGTTTTGCAAATATTGATGAGCTATTGAAGGGTCAAAGGTGCAAAAGAGACACTAGAGGTCTTGGATTTGAGCTTGGAGTAAGCTCCAGTACTGCAAATGAAGTTGAAACAAATGATCAGAAGGAGAACCCACCTGTCAACTGGAACCATAAATCAATGGTAAGGCAACCCAATGCACATAAATTCAATGGTAGATGTTTTATTTGCAATAAATTTGGTCATATGGCAAGACATTGCCGAAATAGAGAAATCAGGACAATAATGTAGTTCCCAGTCAGTGTTCAAATTGTAAGAAATATGGCCATAAGAAAGAAGATTGTAGAATGAACGTGAAATTTCATGCATGTGGAAATTTTGGACATATGGCTAATCAATGTAGGTCAAGGAATTATCAAGGATATAGTAAAGCAATTCAGAAAAATAATGTCACTTGCTATGCATGCAACAAAATAGGACATATTGCTAAATTCTGCAAAGCAAGAACAATCCGGTAGGAAATGATGAGAAAGGAAAAAAAAAGGTTGATGATATCCGAAAGGAGCATGAGAAGAAATGGGTTAGGAAATTTGAAGATCAACCAATAAAGACAAACAACCTTGTTACTCAACCGACAGAGCAGAATGTTCTCGCACCGATAGGAAACTCATCCGGTAACTAAGGCATTAGCCTTAGGGGAAGGCAAATTAATGATAGATCTTGCATTACCTAGTAACGATCTGAAAGCTAGTTTCAAATCTTGGAGAAGTCACTCTGAAGGTTTTCTGGTACTAAGCTTATGGATTTTGAATTTGGTATGATAAGCCGACACACATTTATGTCAATATGAAATTATGGTTTTCGTAGAATAAGAGGGAAATGTTGGTTCATTTCTGATCACACAACATTCAGAGCAAAATAGAGTGAGTTCCAAGAGAGTCAAGGAGATCAAGAGCATTTTCAATTGAATTTCAGTGCATTTAGAGCGGATTTTCAAGAGATTTCAATGACAAAGGTTGTGAGTTATTTTATCAGTTTCTGAACTATCTTTTGTTTGCAATGGCTTCTAGATTAGCTCCCACTTTGGTAGGTTTGGATACCCCTGTTGTTGTTGACATCAAGGATTGTCCACGCCCAATTTTTGATCAATTCCCTTAGATTGTGAAGGTCGATGATTCAATTGACACATTTTCTAGGGTTCCAGACAGAGTTCTGTATATTGAAGATGCTCATGCATATATCCGTTGCACTCTAGAGGATTTAAGTTATGATGAAATCAAAACAATGTACATGACAAATCTCCTTGATAGGAAGGGATCAATGAAACCAGAATTCCAAATTCTGAAGGATTAGGGTTTCACAAACATTTTGGAGATGCCGAAATTTGAAGATGAAATGATCTGGTATGTGCTAAGCCATATCCACGGGGAATTCATGTGGCTAGACTGACCTTACAAAATCACCAAGGAGGCTATTCGTGCAATCACCAGTTTGCCCCAAACTAGTCAGACTCCCAAAAAGAAGAAAATATCTAACAATTAGGTGGAGAAGTTAACTGGTGCAACTTTTGACAACCGGTTAATGAGGATAAGCACTATCAGAGACAAATCTGTTCAATTTGCAAGCATGATCATCAGTTACAATGTAACCAAATCAAATCAATTGAACTCCATTTCTTGTTCATGTGTTTACTATGCTCATCAGATGGTCAAATAAAATGATAGGTATGATATCTATCAATGGATGTGTGAAGAACTTATTTCAAACCTAGGGAAGATTAAGGGTAAGAAGAAAGGTGTTTTCTGATATGGCAACCTTGTTGTTTGCTTGATGCTTTTCTTTCTAAATGAGTTACCGGGATCCAGTAAAACACAATGGGCATTTGATATGCCAGTAGGGAAACAAATAAAAGATTCTATAAGTGGCTTGATATAGGACAAGGAGAGAGACTCCATTTTGTGGGGTTATTTCAAATCTTTTCAGAAGATAATGAAGAAGAGAGAGAGAGTGCATAAGCATATTATTGATAAGTACTCTATAGAAATCTACTTTATGGTGAAGAAGGATGAAACATTTATGGAGGCAGTGCTACCATGAAAGATCTGGATCACTGAGATGGGTTATGAGGTTGATGCTAAGATCTTGGACTTATATGCCAAAATTTTTATTGATGCTCCGATTGATGAAGCTGCCAAAAGCTTTGGGACAACAAAGAAAAAGGAATCCGAAGTTCAGATAGGTTTCAACAAGAAGAAGAGGGAAGGAAAAATCAAGAAGGTTAGTGAAGATGTGGAGAAGATGTCCTCTAAAATCAAACAAATCATTAGACTAGCAGAAGGGTCATCTTGGACAGTAGTTTAGACTCCACCAACAACAACAACTGGCAAGGGTATATTGAAGAGGAAGAAACCAGAAACTTATATTGCCCCTGTTGAATCTGGCTCTTATACTGATGTTGTGCTCTCAAGGATTCCCAAGACTTACATCAGGATACCGAGGAAGAAGCCTGAGGAAGGAAAGAAACAAAAAGTGAAGATCACTCCTCCGGCAGCCCCAAAGAAAATTTTGAAGGAGAGGAAACCCACACAAAAGAGGAAACCAGTTAAAGAGTTTACTTATACCCCTGACAAGAAGAATTCAGATATAGATATGGCTCTCGAATCCGATAAGAGTATTGAAGTCATTCCTTCTCTCTTAGTTGTTGAATTGATAGATCAAATAACTAAAGATGGAATTTTGAGTAATATCCAACATTACTATGTACATATGGATGATAAAGATCAAATGGAGATTGAGGAAGTAGTTTTGTTATACTTAGATATATATAATAAGGCATTACTTGAGATTGAAAATCAAATACCAGGAGATTTGTACAATAAGATAGATGCTACGAGATTGTCTACAGTTGAAGAGGATAAAAATATAAAGATGCATGAGTTATTGACTGTTTGTGGTGCAATAACTGATGAGGAGTTGCAACAGTGCCTGAAATATGCAAATAAAACAATTTTTTGAAGCAGACACTGACATATGAGTCTAATGGTAGGTAGAGTAAATGAAATAGTTAAGGAGACCCACAAGGCATGGGTAAAATTATTTGTAGATAAACCTGATTTCTTTACTCCACCGATATTCCCTCCTAAGTCTGGTATTCAAGACACATCAGTTGATGGTAAAGGGAAAGGTATTTTAGGTTTGGATTCATCAGTTTTGGAACAAAAAACTAACAGAGGATATTCCTTCGGCAGTATCACCTATAAATAATGTAGAGAAACTGGTAGATTACACTGAAGTTGTGCATGATAACCAAGATACACTGGAACATAACATTCTAGATGTAGAGGTTATTGATGTAGATATAGAAAATAAATAGGCTGAAGATATTGAACCTCTGAGAACAAATGTACATACATAGGAGGTTAAGGTTGAGCAAGTTATTGCACCAAGTGGCAAAGCCACTGGTGCTAGTCAGAAGGTTGGAGAGTCCAGTAATTCATTGTTGGCACTTGGCTCTTCTAGTCTAGTTGATTTTGGACAGAGAAATATTGAGCAACTATGAAGTTTTGAATTGATGTATGTTGCAACTCAAAACTTAAGAAAGGAAGGAATAAAAGACAAGCAAGTCATTGAGCAAGCCATTCCGCTTCTGCAACAGCTAGTTCCAGGATACACTAGTCTGGTAGCTAGCCCCTTTGGTAAGCTTAAGAGTTTGACTGAACATATTGCAAAAGAGTTTCAAACTCTTCAATAGATATCAAACTGACAGTTAATAGAGAGATACAATGTAGCTAGGAAGGTCACCTGTGACAATATGATCATATCAGAGAAGGTGAAGATAATAGAGCAACTAAAAAAGATTTATGAGGCTCTTAATTAGTGTAGCTATATATATAGGTCTTGTACTAACACAGGCAAACTTACAATTGACCTGGAGGTAAAAACAAAAGTGAAAAAGGCCTAGTTGGAACATCTAGCTAACTCTTTTGATGGTACTCAGTCATTGACCAACGCTATTGATGGTAAAATTTTGGCTACAAAATATGAGATATCAGCCTTGGAGAAAGATATGGACAGGTTAATCCGGCGAGCTAGGGAATTGAGAGGATTGGTAAGTACCCAATTGAACACATTGTTACTTCATAAGCAGGAAAGTTTAGAATTGATGAATAAACCCACACCGATAGACCTAACTAAAGAAGAACTTAATGCATACATTCTTAATGGGTTTGTCTCTATTTTGAGAACATTGAAAATTGGTTGGGATCTTAAGGGTACTTACCTGGATATATTCAAGTACATCTAGATCTGGTAAACACATTTTGATTTCATTCTCTCATTCATTTTGCCCCAACCTTTTCCATTAATGTTAAGGGACATAAGAAGTAATGTATAGCTCAAGGGGAGTAGGGTTAGTTTTGGGAGGAACTGGGACAACACTTCAACGATCCATTTTTTCACATGAGTGTTGCCATCAATGTCAAAGGGGAGATTGTTGGAAATTGACACTCATCCGGTTTAGTTATGTTGTCATTGTTGGAAACACACATCATTTTGGGTTGGACAATTAACCAATACTCACCGATATTCATGATTCCGCAACCATCATTCAAGTCATCTGACAAACAAGGCAAACCGACAAACTAGGAACCGGTATATGAGGCTGACATAGGAGATTGATCCGACAGGTCTACATGGTAACAATTAGTGGCATCGGTCACAAAGTTTGATGTATTTATTTTTGTCTAGGCCAACATGTAAATAAATTGTAAAATCATTGTAAGCCGACATAAGGCATTCATGTTTATGTTTAGGAAAGGTATTTAAGTCAATCCAGTTAGGTTATTTTGGATATACATATAGAGAGAAGGAATATATAGTGGTGTGATATTGTGTGAGAAATGTTGATCGACTAAATGCGAATATAAGATTCTGTAGTCGGTCTTAGTTATTGGTTTAGAGGTTTGGGATGCGAAGTAAGTTACCGGTAAAGGAGGACATAGTGAAAATGGGTACACACAGTGCTTGAACCAAAACTCATCTAGCATAGTACATGCATTCTCTGAGTTTAGAATTTTGTTTGTAAACCAGTATTTGGTGTTTGTAGTCAGTGAGGCTCCTTTTGTGATGAGCAGTACACTCTAGGCTATTTCCCTTTCTGCATGTGCAAGCCCCTATTGTAATATTTATTCATTTGACCAGTGGATAGATATTGTGGGTCACCAATCTCACCATGGTTTTTCCTCTTTGAGGTTTTCCACATATAAATCTCTATGTTATGGTGTATGTTCTTATGGTGGCATCATTTCTACTTACTGTTATATTCTTTTATGGTTACCGGTTACTGAATTACTTTGTTAATAAGGTTAAAATTGATTTCACCGGTAGAACACTGATTCACACCCCCCCTCTCAGTGTTCTTGGATTCCAAGAACACTTACTTCCAAAGATTCTAAAATATTTAATTGTAGGTGATCTTGCATGTCATATCTCATAAGGTGTCTTTGTGTGATTCAATCTTAATTGTACCTCGTTAAGAATATATACAACAATATGCATGACTTGTTTCAAACATACACTAGACAGGTTAAAATATTTCAAATTTTAGCATCAAATCCAGAATTGTAGTGATGGATGAGGGGTGTCAGGATGGTTTTAGGTGGGATTCTTTAGTCACTTCATCAGCAAAATGTATGCCCCAAGGACATCTGGGGTTGGGCTACTCATCCCCTAAACTTGTTGGTGATGTAGATGACCAAGGGGATGTTGGATCCGAGGAGGGCGTGGATCCTAAATCAGGGTTTTAGGTGGACCCAGGTGATGGCCCCCCCTAGGGTAGAGATTCCAGGGGGGAGTAATCTTCATCTTGGTGATTCATGGGCTCCTTGTTTGGAGATATCCATCACAGGTCAATCAGAGCAGGTTTTCCAATCTGGTGTCATGGGTATTCGGTGGTCCTCTTTGTTTGGGGTTAAATCGACTTGGAAATAATCTTTCCCTCCACTTGTTATCTCTGATAAGAACAATGGTAAGGTTGCTCTTTTGATCACTGACCAAGTCATTGGTCATAATATTGCTGTCATGGATCTATCCCTTGTTGGTAAATTTTTGGGCCCTAGACCTAATATTGATCTATTTAGGTTTTTTTAAATAAAATGTGGAAGCTGAAGGGTTAGGTTGAGATTTATGCTATGCCTAGGGGATTCTTTTCCTTTGGTTTCTCCTATGCTGAGGATAACCCTATCATTCTTAGTGGGGGGCCTTGGATCATGGGGCGGTCTTCCCTTACCCTTAAAAATGGACCCCTAATATGGATATGTCTGAGTTCTTCTTTGATGTTGTGCCTGTTTGGGTTAGGTTCCTTGGTCTTCCCTTGGAATACTGGCACGAGGATGTATTTAAGGGTATTGCTGGAGTTTTTGGTGATTTGTTGTTGATTGACCCTATGATTGGTGTGTAAAAAAGAATGGTTTATGCTTGCATTTGTGTGGGGGTTAGTCAATCTAAGGATCTTCCCTCTTCAATTGACCTAGTTTCTAAGCTGGGTTCGATGACTTAGGCTATTGAATATGAGTCACTGCCTTTTTTTTGTTTTGTGTGTAAGAAAGCTGGACATTGGGTGAAAAGATGCCCTCCAAATGGAAAAAAGATGATCCTAAACCTAATGGGCCTAGAGTATGGAAGCACAAAGCTAAGAAGGATGAGGCAGGGGAATATCCTAAGGTATACTTGCATGCAGAGGTTTTCATTGTTCCTATAAAGGAAAACCATGATGGGATGAAAACCCCTCCTATTCAGATGGTCACAACTACAAAGATGACCAATACACAAAAGAAGGTTGATGATGGCAAGGAAGATTTGATTGAGAGGATGACAAAAAGTAATGACAAGGATAAGATCAATAACAAAGATGGGAAATTGGTTGTTTATCTATCCCTTGATGTTGGATTTAGTAACATTTTTCTCGGTAATAATCGAGCTGATCTTGAGAGTTTGGTGCACTCAAATGGCCATTTGGAGTGTTCTTTCAAGGATAAACAATCCTCACCTATGCTTGGTTCATATTTTGGCATGTTGAAGTTTGATGGGGGTAGGATTTCTTACCCTGAGGTTTCTTCTGTTGGCAATTGACACTCATTGGATTCATATGTTTTCATTGATGGCAACATGGTAACTTAGCAACAAGATTCATAAGGAAGCATAGACTGGCATACACCGACATTATGAGGCATTCACCAACAAACACCAACATTGGAGTATCCAGGGTTACATCGACACCGACATCCAACACTTCAATGAAGCCGACATCAATCTTGGACCCGAAGGAAGTTTTATTTGTAAAATAATTTTGTAATTATTGTATAAGGCTGACATTGTATATCTTTTCTAATGTATTATAAGCTGACATAAGACATATTGTTTGTGAAGGGTATGCAGGTCAGTTTGTTAAGGTCATTATAAAAAGTGATGTGAAATATTGTAATAAGGATATAGGAGACTATGTAATGTGAAGTATATGTATGTAGATCATTTGTATGCGAATGTTATATCATGAAATGATCTGTAGATAGTTTGGAAATCATTCTTGGAGGAGAGGAGATACTGGTAGAAGTGTTTAGGGTTTATGAACCGGTACAGAGAAAAACTATAACCAAAACTCTTTTTGGCATAGCAGATGCATTTTGTGAGTTCATTATTACTGTTTTATTTCAGAAGAAGCTTGTAGTCAGTGAGACTCTTTTGTGATGAGTAGTGTGCTCTAGGCAGTGTGTCTTCCTGCATGTGCAAGCCCCCATTTTATGTAATATCTTTCATATGGCCAGTGAACTGATATTGTGGGTCACAAATCCCACCATGGTTTTTCCTCTTTGAGTTTTTCCACGTATAAATTCTGTGTGTTATGGTGTTCATTTATGTGGATGCTTAATTTGCTTCAAGTTATATGTTTCTTCATTTACTGGTTTATATATGTATGTTATAAAAGTGTAAAATCATATCTTACTGGCAAAACACTGATTCACCCCCCCCTCTCAGTGTTCTTGGATCCCAACAATTGGTATCAGAGCCTGGTTCCTCGGAAGAAGTTTAACAGCTTGAGGAAGATCCTGAAACCAGAATCATTGAATATGGCAATGGAGAAGCAACTTGAGATGGCTCTTGAGGATTATGATGTTGAAAGGATGAAGAATTTAAAATTGCAAGATGAATTGAATTCTGCTAAGGAATTCATTCTTGTCCTGCAAGAAAGGTTATCATCAGCTCAAGCTAATAGAAAAAAACTTTTGCAAATCCAAGATGATGAAGAGAAAAATGCACTTAAGGAACAATGTCAGAAACTGAGACAAACAAACATGATCATGAAGAATGAAATGCAAGACCTGGCTATGAGGTTATCAAAATATATTGAGGACAAAAAGAAGAAGAAAGAAAATCTTGTTATATCTCTAAAGAACAAATTTGATGAATGTGGTAGATTGACTCATGAGAATAATCTGTTGAGAAATGATTTAGTACACTCCTGAAATAATGAACAAGAGCTTGAAAGACAAATAACTACTTTGAGAGATGATTTGACTACTGCAAGTGAGTATAAAGAAAAAATTAGGATTAGTGCTGCATGGTTGGATGACGTATTGAAAAGACAAAGGTAGAATGATGATTCTAGAGGACTTGTATTTGCACAAGGTGAAAGCTCAGATACTGCAAATGAAGATCAGATAACAGGTATGCAGAACTCATCAGACTAGAGGAAACCGGTAAGGCAATCTAATGCTTATAAATTCAATTGTAGATGTTTTGTTTGTAATAAATTTGGGCATATGACTAAACAATGTAGAAATAGAGCAAATCAAAACTACAATTTTGTTCTCGGTCAATGCACAAATTGCAAGAAATATGGTCATAAATCAGAAGATTATAGAATTAATGTCAAATGTCATTCATGTGGAAAGTTTGGTCATTTGGCTAATCAATGTAGGTCAAGGAATGACACCGGATATGTTAAAGAAATTCAAAAGAACAATGTTACATGTTATGCATGCAACAAAATAGGTCATATTGCTGAGTATTGCAGAAGAAAGACTCAACCGGTTAGAAATGATAAAGCAAATGAGAAAGGAAAGAAGAAGGTAGATGAAATACAACAAGATCACACCAAGAGATGGGTTAGAAAGTCTAAAGAACCAAGTGGAGATGGATCTACACTGGTAACTCCACCAGTAGAACAGAGCATTCCTACATCGGCAGGAAATTCCACTGATAACTGAGGAATATGTCTTAGGGGGTGGAATTTGTTTTGCAAATCTTGCATATTCCCTAGAGGAAATATGAAAGAGATATAGAGAGTTGTCTTAATCATTGATGAAGGTTTACCCGACATAAGACTATGAAACCAACATTTGGTAGGGTACATCGTGAAGCATTTATGACAGTGAAGGATTAGGGTTTACTCACTGATAAAAAGGGAAAGTGAATTCATTTTCACCCACCCAATATTCAAACAATCCAGAGTGAAGAAAAGGTGAATATAAAGCAATTAAGAGCGAGCAAAGGCATTCTGAAAGGATTTCCAGAAATCATCTGAGAAGTAATCAAATATTCACACCAACGATCATTTTTCAGGTATTTCTTCGAAATGGCATCCAAATCATCTGCTCCTACTTTCATTGCAAATCCCACCATTGTTGAAGTTAAGGATAGGCTGAGACCCATTTTCAAGGAAGTTCCCCAAATAGCTAAGAAAGAAAACTCTGTGAGCACATTCTCTAGGATTCCCGACAGTGTAGTGTATGTTGAAGATATAAGGGCATATATTCACTACACCTTGAAGGATCTAGCTACATAAGAGATAAAGGGCATGTATCAATCTGTGATACTAGGAAGCTTTGAAACAATCAAGCCAGAATATAAGATCATCGAGGATCTAGGGTTAACCAGTATCCTATATATACCAAAATTCAAAGATGAGGTGATCAGATATTTTCTGAGCAGTGTTCACAATGAGTTAATTTGGCTGGATCGGTCCTACATGATCACAAAGGAAGCAGTTCAAGTAGTCACCGGCTTACCCAAAGTCGAACAAGAACGTGGCAAGAAAATTTCCAACACAGAGGTTGAGAAGCTCACCAACGCAACCCATGACGGCAACTCAATGAGGATCAACACAATCAAGGACATAGATGTGAAGTTTATCATCATGATCATCAGTTATAAGGTAACTCAATCTAGTTGATTGAACTCTGTTGCCAGTTCCTACATTCATGCTGCACACCAAATGCTAAGGAATAATGGAAAATATTACTTATGTGAATGGCTGAGAAGTGAACTAATGCTAAATCTTGGAAAGATTAAGAGTGCTAAGAAATGAACTTTTAGGTTTGGAAATCATATTGTTTGTTTAATGCTTTACTTCATAAATGAGCTACTTGGTCTAGGGAAGAAGCGTTGGGCTCATGACATACTGATAGGTATGCAAATCAAGGAAGCAATCACTAGTCTTGGTACTGGCAGGGATAAAAAGGTTTGGGGCTATTTCAAAACATTTCAAGAAAATATGAGAGAGAGGGAAAGATATCAAAGCACATTGTGGAGAAGTACTCCATTGATATCTGTTTTATGGTGAATACTAATGAAACTCTTATGGAGGAAATAGAACCTAGGACCATATGGGTCACTGAGCTTGGATATGAAGTGGATGATAGAGTTTTTGAACTTTATGCAAAAATGCTGCTTGAAGCTCCATTGGATGATAAGACAAAACACTTTGCTACTACTGAGGAAAAGGCTCTTGAAGTCAATATTGGATTCAACGGGAAAATAAGAGAGAAGAAAATTGATAAGATGTCTGCATTTGTACAGAATGTAATCCATAAGATAGACATTGAACTGGGTTCTGGATCCAAATCGACAAAGGAACCAACAATGGTTAGTGCTCCTGAGGCAAAGAGGCCTGAAACTTTCATTTCTTCTGTCACTTCTAACTCTGATCTAGAGGATAATGAACCTCTAGCATTCAGAAGGGTACAAAGAAAGAAAGATGACTAGCCTCCAGTAGAGGAGAAGAAGGTGGAGCTAAAGAGGAAGATTGTGAGAAAAGTAACAAAACCTATTGCACCCCCACCTCTGGAAAGAAAACCTATTCAGAAGAGGAAACCAGTCACATCCACTTCGACAACCCCTAGCAAGAAGAAGAAGAGTGATGACGCTACTGAATATGTTAAGGATATAATGACCTGTGCTGAATTTATTGATGAAATAACTAAGGATGAAATTTTGAAGAATGTATCCATTTATTTTAAAGATATAGAGGATAATGAGCAGAATGAGATTGAAGAGGCAATTTTGTTACACACACACACACACACACACACACACACACAGAGAGAGAGAGAGAGAGAGAGAGAGAGAGAGAGAGAGAGAGAGAGAGAGAGAGAGAGAGAGAGAGAGAGAGAGAGAGAGAGAGAAAAGAAAGCCTTAGTAGAAATTTTGAAGGATATTCCTCTATCATTGTACAATAAATTAGATACTAGAAGACTTGATGCAGTCAAGAGGGATAGAGAAATTAAGGAAGTACAACTTTTGAGTATGTGTGGTTCAATAAACAATGAGGAAATGAAATGATGCATTGATGTTGCAAACAAAATAATTTTTAGTAGCAAACCTCGGCAAATAAGCTTAATGATGGGTAGGGTAAATGAAGTAGTACATGAGACCAGAGATGGCTGGACAAAATTCTTCCAAAAGAATCTTGATTTTCTCACCTCCCAAGAAGAATTTGTAAAAGAAACAACTTCCACCATACTGAACATATCTAAAGGGAAACGTATTTTGGGTAGTTCAACTCCAATTTTGAATAAAGCGATAGTAACTATAAGTATACAGACACCATCGACAATAAAGGAGAGTGTACAGTCAATACCGACAGAGACAAATTTTGAACAAGGCAATGTACAAGGTACTGACAATATTGTGGATAATACTCCACCGACAGTAATTGATACTGCACCAAGTGGAAAAGCCACTGGTGCTAAGGAGGATAAGGTAAAGGGAACTGAGACTATACCAGCAATTAATATTGATTCCCCGACAAAGGTTTTGGCAATTGACACTTCTCAAGTTGAGAAGAAATCAATCACTGAGATGAGTCCCATCGAGTTAATGATGATGGCTACTCAAAAACTAATAAAGGAGGGATCAACAGATAAAGGAATAATAGATCACTCAATCATAGTTTGCACAAAATAATTCTTGATTGTAAGATTGAAAATGAAGCAAGCCCTTACGGAAAGCTTAAGGCATTAATTGAGCATATATCTAACAACTTTCAATCTTTGCAGCAAATTTCAGACCGACAAGCACTTGAGAGATTTACTATGGCTAAGAGAGCCGCTTTTGATTAGATTATTGAAACAGAGAAGAAGAAAATTGAAGGAAAATTGATTCTTATTGAGAATTGTTTAAAATAGTGTACAAATATCTACAGGGTCTGTTGTAACATAGAAACTCTTACAACAAATGTAAATAGAAGATTAAAGGAGTTACATGATAAGGTTGCTGATATTACAAATTATTTTGATGGATTAACCTCACTAACAACATCTGTTGATGGACAAATTTTGTCTTTGGAGAACCAATTTTTTTCTTTTGAAAAGGAAAGAGACAAGATCATTCGGAGAGCAAGGAGTCTTAGAGGATTGGTGAATCCAAGATTGGATTCACTTGGTGTACATAAGAGGGAATGCATGGATATGATTGATAAGCCCACACCGGTAAAAGTCAAGGAGAAGGAAACACTTGCACACTTACTGAGTGGACTTGTATCCATATCTGAAACATTCAAAACCAATGGGATACATATTTACATTCTAGAAAAGGCTTACCCAGAAATTTTGAAATTGGTCAAGCTCCAGTAAAGTAATATGTATTTATTCTTTCTTTTTCTACACCAAATTCTTTCAATTCTTTCACGATTCTTTGGCATTAATGCCAAAGGGGGAGTGTATATAATGGCAAATATCAGACAAAAAAATATGGGAAGGATATCAGAAAGGAGTGTATTGCTCAGGGGGAGCATACTTCAGGTTGAACTAACACATAATCCATTTTTTCACATGAGTGTTGCCATCAATGCCAAAGGGGGAGATTGTTGGCAATTGACACTCATTGGATTCATATGTTGTCATTGATGGAAACATGGTAACTTGGCAACAAGATTCATAAGGAAGCATACACTAGCATACACCGACATTGGGAGGCATTCACCAGCAGACACTGACATTGGAGTATCCAAGGTTACACCGGTACCAACACCAACATCCAGCACTTCACTGAAGCTGACATCAGTCTTGGACCCAAAGGAAGTTTTATTTATAAAATCATTTTATAATTATTGTATAAGGCCAACATTGTATATCTTTTCTAATGCATTATAAGCCGACATAAGGCATATTGTTTGTGAAGGGTATATAGGTCAGTTTGTTAAGGTCATTATAAAAAGTGATGTGAAAGATTGTAATAAGGATATAGGAGATTGTGTAATGTGAAGTATATGTATGTAGATCATTTGTATGTGAATGTTATATCATGCAATGATCTGTAGATAGTTTGGAAAGTATTCTTGGAGGAGAGGAGATACCGATAGAAGTGTTCAAGGTTTATGAACCGGTACAGAGCAGAACTATAACCAAAACTCTTTTTGGCATAGCAAATGCATTTTGTGAGTTCATTATTAGTGTTTATTTCAGTAGAAGCTTGTAGTCAGTGAGGATCTTTTGTGATGAGCAGTGTGTCTTCCTGCATGTGCAAGCCCCCATTTTATGTAATATCTTTCATATGGCCAGTTAACTGATATTGTGGGTCACAAATCTCATTGTGTTTTTTCCTCTTTGAGGTTTTTCACATATAAATTCTCTGTGTTATGGTGTTTATTTATGTGGATGGTTTATTTGATTCAAGTTATATGTTTCTTCATTTTCCGGTTTATATATGTATGTTATAAAAGGGTAAAATCATATGTTACCGGCATAACATTGATTCACCCCCCTCTCTTAGTGTTCTTGGATCCCAACATCTTCAACTCTGAATATCAAGGAAATTCTCTTAGGTGTGGATCCAAATATCATTGAACCAGACTCTGTTAATTCAATCTCCTATGGATGTGCATAGTAGAGATGAAAAAGAGAGTATTAATCTTGAATATATTGAGTTTGATGAAGATATGTCCTACACTAAAGTAGAAAGGAGAAGGAAGAAATCGAGTAGGTCCCTAGGATAGGGGTGTCCACTCAGAATATAACTAAAGCGGATTGTGGGACTACATGAAGTGTAGGCAAAATATCAACAAAATGGCAAAGAGAGTAGGAATGACTCTAGGATATTGTTGATGGATCATAGAAGACGATCCATGAAAGTCTTTTCAACTCCTTTGGTAAGAAATGAAAATTTTATCTTGGAATATTAGGGGGCTTAATAGTACCCACAAACAAGACATTCTGCACAATTTTGCTAGGGATCATAGATTGGATATTCTTCTTATCCAAGAAACTAAAATGCCTAAGGATAGAGTTGAGAAACTTAAATTTTTCAAGTTTTGTGAAACTCAAGGTAGTAGGTCTAATGGTGCCTTCGGGGGTGTTGTTACTCGATGGAACTCACATTTTGTTCAAGCTACCCCTATCTGTGATTACGACAACCATGTTACCATGTTTTTCAAGTACACTAGAGATGGATTTGCCTAGATTATGTCTAATATTTATGCTCCCAACAATAAGGCTTCCAGAAGGAGATTTTGGATAAAATTGTCCTCTTTTTGTAGAAACCATCCTGATGTTCCTTGGCTTATTATGGGAGATTTTAAAACTCCTCTTCAAGAATCTAAACATTTTGGAGGGTCTCAAATTTAGATGGATAGTAAACAGGATTTGGCTGATTTTATTAATGATCAGTGCCTCATAGACCTTGAGCTATTGGGTGATAAATACACCTCAACCAATAGAAGGGTGGATGATGAGCTCATCTAAGTGAGGCTAGATAGGACCCTTATTTCCACAGATTGGATTCATCACTATTTTTTCTCTTTGAATGCAATTTCCAGAATCAGATTTGATCATTTTCTTGTCAATTTTTTGGTGGAACCTAAAGGTTGGAGAAGGCGATTCCCTTTTAGATTTGAAAAAATGTGGCTTTCTCACCCGAGTTTGCATAGTTCTATAGAGAGTTGGTGGGATGTTGAGATTGATGGTACTACTTTGTTTCGCATAGCCAAAAAGCTTAGAGTTGTGAAGGAGACAGTCAGAAAAAGGAACAAGGAAACCTTTGGTGACATATTTATGATGAAATCTGCCCTTCAGTTTGAGCTTAATCTTATTCGGGATAAAATTCAAAGAGAAGGATATATGGGGGATAATTTTTCCAAGGAATTTCTATCAAAATATCATAATATTATTTCGAGAGAGGAAATTTTTTGGAAGCAGTGATCTAGGTCTCTTTGGTTAAATGTTGGAGATAAAAACACTAGATTTTTTCATGTTACCACATTAAGCATAGAGCTACAAATATAATTGATCATATTATCAAAGGAGGAATCAAACTCGAGTGTGAGGAGGAGATTAGTAAAGCTATTGTGGAATTTTTTGCTAACCTTTTAAAGGCTGATCCTTTGCTGGACTTGGAGGCCTAGAACAGCCTTGTGGATTCCATCCCAAAAAAATTGTGTGAAGATCAGGAAACAAATTGTTGGCTACTATCCCTTGTAATGAGGAGATCAAGAAAGCTATTTTCTCCTTTAAGGGAAACAAGCCTCCTAGCCCAGATGGCTTCCCCATGTTCTTTTTAAAGGCCTTCTGGGATATTGTGGGAGTTGATGTTACTAGTGTTGTCAAGGAATTTTTTGGGGCTAGATCTCTACTTAAAGAACTCAATGCTACTTTTATTGTTCTTATTTCGAAGATGCAGGGAGACAACTCCTTGGATGCCTTCTTTCCTATTAGTTTGTGTAACTAATTTTATAAAATCATCTCGAAGGTGTTAAGCTCAAGACTATTGAGGATTATGCCTCTTCTAATTTCTCCTCAACAAAATGGATTTGTTCAAGGTAGACAGATCTTGGATTCTATCATTACAGTTCATGTGAACATTTATTCCTTGATTTTCTCTAAATCCCAAGGCTTTTTGTTGAAACTTGATATTTCAAAGGCTTATGATAGGGTGGACTAGGATTTCCTTATGAAATTTATTGCTACCTTTGGTTTCTCTGATAGGGTTATTCAACTTATTTGGCAGCTTATTTCCATAGTTTCATTGGGTGTAATTGTTAATGGCTCCCCATCCCATTTTTAAAATTTCTCTAGGGGTCTTAGACAAGGGGAACCTATCTCTCCTATCCTATTCACCATCATGGATGAGAGTTTTTGGAGACTTATTCAGAAGTAGGTTGCTAATGATTCCTTAAAAGGTTTGAAATCTTCTTTAGCTGGTTCGATCTGTTCTCACTAGCGATTTATTGGCAATACTATTTTGATGGGGAGTTTGACTATTGGAGAAGCTATGGTTACTAAGAATATCCTTAGTCTTTATGAGAGAGCCTCAAGACAAATGGTGAACAAAGCTAAAAGTTCTATCTTTTTTCTCAATACTCCTGAGGCTAGATAGAAGAAGATTGCTGATGGCCTTAGCTGTTCGGTGGGGGTGTTTCCCTCTACTTATTTGGGACTGCCTTTAGGACCGAAGCCTCCTGATTCTTTCTAGCTCTCCTTTAATGATAGGTTCAACAAAAAATTAGCAGGTTGGAAAGTTGTTTTGTTGAGCCAGGATGGTAAAGTTCAACTTTTGAAATCCACTCTTCAAAATCTACCTATGTATGCATTAAGTTGATTCAAGATCCCCTCCAAGTACACATATAGTATTGAGAGAATTCAAAAACACTTTCTATTGTCAGGTGTGGAGGAGAGGAAAAAATATCCTTTGGTGGCATGGGAGAGTGTGTACAAACCCAAACAGTTTGAAGGATTGGGGCTTAGGTGTATCAAAATCCTTAATTCTGCTCTCCTTGTTAAGCAAGTTTGGAGAAATTTTGGTTGCAGACGTGAATGGAATACTTTATGGCATAACAAGTATCTTCATGGTTTTCAGAACTTTCATGTTTTTGTTAATTCCCCACAAATCCTAGTTGGATCTCATCCATGGAATAATATCATCAAGGTGAGGGGGGTTTCCTTACCGGGGTCCAATTGGAAGTTGGGAGATGGTAGGAGCATTCTTTTCTGGGAAGACTACTGGATTGGTAAGACTCTGCTGGCCTTAGATCCTGTTCTTGGTGTTCTTAAAGAGGAATGTATTGCCTTATTTGTCTTAAGAGTGGCAGATTATTGGGTTGATGGGGGGTGGGTTAATCTATCTCTGGTTAGTCCCGCCCTTGGCCCTCTGCAGTCATCTTTGAACTCCTTCTCTCTAGAGAAAGTTAACTCTAAGGATTCTTTAGTGTGGAGTTGTTCTTCTTTTGGGTCTTTCTTTGTTGCTTCAATGGTGTGTTAGTCTGTTAGATCACCTCCTTCCTGGTGGTCCAAAATATGGACCAAACATTTGATTCCAAAAATCAATGTCTTTTTTTGGCTTCTTTAATTGAACAAGATTCTTACCATATATAATCTTTGCAAGAAATTTTTTTCTATCCCTAATAGGTGTTTTCTCTATTTGAAAGATGCTAAATCTGTTGATCATTTATTTTTGCACTGCCCTTTCACTGCTGGTGTTTGGTTTCAAGTCTTACAACGATGGGAATTATGTTGGATCTTTCTAGAATCAATCAAAGATTTTATTTTTCATTGGAAGGTGCCTACCAAGAACCATATCTTACAAACTCTATGGTCTTTTGTGTTCTCTCATGTTGCATGGGGTATTTGGAAAGTGCACAATAACCATATTTTTAGGGATTCTTATCTTCAACTTGATATTGTCTAAAAAAAAATCATTCGTGCTATCAATGATAACCTTTCTACTATGAACCTTTGGTCGAATTTCAATAATAGATTGGTTTGCAATGACTATGAGCTTAGAGTTTCTAAGACTTGGGAGGTGCAAGCGTATATCTCTTTGGCCTTGAAATCTAATCCCTAATGCAAAGATGTTAAAGCTTGGAGTAGGCCTCCTCAGGGATGGGTCAAGATTAATTTTCAGGGGGCAGCTAAAGGTAACCCTGGGCTGGTTGGATGTGGGGAAGTGTTAAGAGATCATAATGGTAATTCTCATTTCAGTGGTGGCAGTCCCCTTGGGAACCCAGTCCAACCACCTTGCTGAAGCCATTGGGGCTTTCAAAGGCCCAAATATTGCTAAGCAACATAATTTCAAATATGTTTGGATAGAGGGAGATTCCAAGAATATTGCACATCATTTCAAAGGTATTTCTAAGCCGTCATGGAATGTGGAAGGTTGGATAAATAAGGCTAGGGATATTATTAATTATTTTGAGAAATATATTATTTTGCATATTTATAGGGAATCTAATGTTGTGGTTGATTACCTTTCTAACAAAGGTGTTGATAGTGCCAGGCGAGTGACATGGACCAAGGAAGATAAGGTGGAAACTGAATTCAACATGATAATGTTGCATGATAGAATTTGGGGTGAGATTATTTGCTTTAAGGATAATGAGTAAGGAGGCATTTATGACAAGAATTGATTATGAAAATATCACCATCCTTTTCTACTTGGCATGCGTTGGTAGCAGGTGGATTAATCATTGCACCAGAGTTTGGCATGCTTTGTGGGTTGCCATTTTATCTGCTTGGGACTTTCTCTTCAGTTTGTTTGCTGCTAACTTTTTGAGCTCCAGGGTTAATTTCAAAATGGGGGGCACTAGAAAATGGGTTGAGCCTCTAAATTATGAGAATCTGAAGAAAAATCAGGACATCTGGAAGCTACTCGAGAAAGGGGATATGGTTCCTTACATTTAAAGATTGCAGGGAATTAACAAATTTGTCATAGAATATTTTGAAAAGAATTGGAGGGATGGAACCATCATCCTGCATGGGCACAAGGTGACTATGGATGAAAATTTGATAGTGGATGTTATAGGCCTTTCTACTAATGGCATGATGTACTACAGGGACATGAAGTACATTGATACTGCGGTGCAAAAATTTTCAAAAATTGAGAAGGAAAGGGAGGAGATGGTGAAGAAGACCTCTAGTTATTATGAGGTTGGTGTTCTTAAAGATATATGGGCTTAGCTCCATAAGGTACTTATGGAATATATTACCCTTGATGGGCATTTTACTAGGGTTTATGGTCATCATTTTGTTTTGTTAAAACATTTTAGACATCACATTAGGGTCTCTTTTTCTTTTTATTTGTTGTCTTCCCTCCGAGCTAGCTTCAGAGACCATAAGAAAGAACTAGCTAAGTATCCTATCCTTCATGAAGGGTTACTTGTTTTAATTGATGCTCATTTTCATGCCCTCCTTGCCCCTTATACTTACATACCTACCTCCTTTGGTGATCATACCAGTGCGGGGGAGTCAGATAATGAGGAGTCATTTTTTAGAATCAGAGGATGAGGTTTTTTCTCCTCCCAAGATAGCTAAAACTGATAATATCCCAAAGGCTAATCCCTTTTCTGGACAATGGTAAGAAAGTTTCAAAGCAAGTTGTTATTTCTTCCTATTCTTGTTGGCAATATGTTGGATTTGGTTAAGTATTGTCATTGATGTCAACATTGTATCCTTGTTGGATATGGTTCTACTATCCCGGTTGGACCTATCCCTGTTAGACTTGGTGTTTATGTTGGTTTTGGCCGCGATTCTGATTCGGTATGATCATATCCCTAGTTTTTCATTTTTGGATACTTATTCAAGATTGTTATATGCTTTTCATATTCTATTGGTTCATGATTTGGTGCTCTGGTAGCTATTGCTTATATTCCCGGTTGGTATTTCCTAGTACCGGTTAGCGATATTTGATTATTTGGTTAGATGATTTTGGTCTGGCTTATGGAAATGGTTTCAAGCATGATGAAGGTGCTTATTGATCATGTCCTAATCGTGTCCTAATTGTTTGGTGGCTTTGCATTGGCTAGCATGTTGTTATGGTGGTCCTATTTGAATCCAGTTAGTCTTTCTATGTTATTGCACCGAGGGTTTCTACCGATTGGTGAAACATGTTGGTGATTGGTCTTAGCATAATTTTTCAGTCGATATAATTGTTTGGCAATTTGTTTTAGGTCAATTCTATGTAATGTAAATCATAATATTGGTCTACTGATGTCGTGTGATGTAATTTTTGTAATTATGGGTTTAGGGTTTAGCTGACCTTATCAATAAGGTTGATGATCTGTATTTATAGGTGACTTATTCATGTATTTGGATATGGTTTATGGGATCTATGGTTATGTCTACATTATCAGAGGAAGGTTTATGTGCAAACATTGTTATATCATTCAACGAAAGGTTTTGGTGTTGCAGGACAGACATCTATGCTTAACCGAAACTATATCAAGCATTAGGAGATGCTACTTTCACAGTTCATTCTTTCCGGATTGTAGTCTGATGCTTTTGTAAGTGAGTGAGACTTATATTTTGTGATGAGGAGTGAGCTCTAGGTTATTGGCCTGATTGCAAGTGCAATCCCTATTATATTTATTTCACATACTTCTACAAAAGTATTATTTGATTGTGGGTAGGGTTTCCCACCATGGTTTTTCCCTTTACCAGATTTTCCATGTCAAAATATTAGTGTTGTGTGTACTATGCTTTCATGTTTTATCTTTCATTCTGTTGGTTTCTTTATGCTCCAATTTAAAGGTTTTAATCTGTAATAGTTATGATTTATGATAGTAAACTGACTCACCCACCCCCCTCTCAGTTTACTCCTAGTATCAGATCTATCTAATAGTTCTACCTTTGCGAGTAACGATTCCCCTGTGTCTAGTGGCCAAAAGGGGACTTTTAGGGCTGAGGAATCTAGTAAGCCTACATGCTCAGATCATGGTATTCAGACCAATAAGGTCCCTCCTTATCCTCTTAATCAAGATATCTTCAAAGGGTCTAGGTCTGCTGCTGCTCAGAAGGGCCTTGATGTTAACTGCTTGAAGCTTAATTCCAAGAGGGATGACTTTGTTGATATTCTGGGTATGGCACAAGATCATACCTTTGATACCTTCACCCTTTTTAAATGGCTCTTTCATGAACTTAAGGAGGTTAAACTTAACTAGAGGGCAATGAGCTGCAACCTAGAGGCTATTCCCACTCCCACTAGTCAGGACAATCAGAATGGTGGTGCTCAATGGATAGAGTAGGAGAAAAAGTTTGTTGTGTCTTGCATCAACAAAGTTGTTGAAGCTATTGATCACATGAAAAAAGGGGTTGGGGACAGATTTATCCAAATGGAGGAGAATAGAAAGAAGATTCAGACCACCCTTATGACTATAATGTCTAAGAGTCACCGTATTGTTAAACAGACTACTAAGATGATGAACATTATGGTGAATAATCTTGATAGTGTTCAATAGGACAAGATGTTGGTTGATTTGGAGGAGGATAAAGACAAGATCCAGGTGGATTCTGGCCCTTGTAAGAGGACTAGGGGTACATGAAGAGGAAAGGTGCCTCCCAATCTGTGGATTATTAGGAATTAAAGTTTGTTGCTAATAAAATGAGTCAATTGGAGGTTGAAGTTGTAGAGACCTTAAATATCCTCATGTAGTTATTTTTTTGGTTTTGTCTCTCTGTTAGTGCTGGTTCTTGGTTCGTTGTTGCTGGTTTTTGGTGCCTTTCTGGGTTTTTGCTGGTTTTTTGGTTGTAGGTTGTATTTTTCTATTTTTAGTAGCTTGTTTTGTCTTGTTGTTATATTATGGGCTTAATTCTCTGATTCTAAACCTTTTATAATCTTCTTTGTAAAGGGTTTTAGGGCCCCTTCAAAACCCATTTTTGCCTTAATCCAAAACATCTATCAACATAGTTCTAGACATTTCAATAATAGTATATTCTTTCTTTTAACATTCCCATTTTGTTGTGGAGTTCTCAGTGTAGACAATTGCCTTCTAATTCCATGCTCTTCGCAAAATATATGAAATTCATTTGATGTAAATTTTCCACCTCTATTAGACCTTAAATATTTTATCTTAGCTTCTATTGATTCTCAACCATAGATTTCAACATCTTAAATCTATCTAGTGCTTTTGATTTCTCCTTTAAGAAAGTAACCCATGTCATTCTAAAATAATGATCAATGAGCAACATAAAAAACCTTTCACCATTTAGTTTTCTTATTTTTGTAGGTCCACATAGGTAAGTATGAATCAACTCCAAAGGCCTTGTAGTAGAATACTCCTTGCTTTTGGGTTTGTTCCTTTTTTTCTTTCCCATTTGACATTTCTTACACACTATATTGGCAGGTTTGATAATCTTTGGAAAATATCTCATAACATGAGTTGAATTTATCTTCACCATGTTGTCAAAGTTAATGTGTCCCATCCTTTTGTACCATGACCAACATTCACTACTTTGCACCAGCAAATAATTACTTCTTTTATTCTCCTTTACATAATAGACATCTCCATTTGTTCTTATACAATCTGCAACTAACCTTCCAGAACCTCTTTTTCTGATCTTACATCTAGAACCATGAAATATGAGCTTGTAGACTTTACCGCACATCTAAATCACACTCAAAATATTATGTCTCAGACCTTTAACATAATAAACAATATTTATCTTGTGCTTATCATCAATGGATATGGTTCCTTTGCCACATATAGGTGCAACTTCATCATGAACAAACTTCACTGATCTCCCATTATGCTTTTCAAAGTCTATGAACTTCCTTTTGTCACCTATCATATAATTTGATCATCCAAAATAAATTATCCAAGCTTTAGTTACAATCATTGATCTTTCACTATTCTTTTCATCATGCAGACTACCAGACCTTTCACTATCCTTTTCTTCTATGACCAAAAATATGATTCATCATTTGAGTCATCACAATCCTCTTCTTTAGAGAAATAGGTTTCCATTGAACAAAATCTCTTTTTAGGCTTGTCTTTGTCATCTATTTTTTTGTTTTTGTCATTTCTTTTATTATTATCATTTCTCTTGCTATCATCATCTGATCTCTTATAATTATCTTCCTTGAAAGTACATCTAGCATCATAATGACCAATTCTTTCATAATTAAAACATTTAAAGAGAATCTTACCTTTTTATTTTCTAAATCCTTTGTTTAGTCTTCTAACAAAGTTTGCTTCAACATCATCCAAATCATTGCTTGTTTCAGGTACATCTTCAATCTTCTTGATGGCTTTGAGTGCAACTTCCTTATTGAAATTATGTAGCTCCTTCAACTCCAATATCTCAAAGGCAGAGAGCGATCATTAAATATGATTCAAGGTATATGTATCCATGTTATGACTTTCTTCAATAGCACACAACTTAGGTTTATAAAATCTAGGTAGTGTCCTCATTACTTTTCTCACAACTTCATTTTCTATTAGTAAACTGCTAATTGATTGCCCCTACTTTCTCATTCACTTAGTGCAGGTAACCTTCAATTATCTCATCTTCAAACATCCTCAGTGTCTCAAACTGATACTTTAGATTCTACATGCTGACTTACTTGGTCTTCTAATCTCCTTTATAAATGCTGCTGAACTTATCCCAATTTTTCTTTGTAGTTTTGTAGCCCATGACCTTAAAGAACTCAGAGTCACTCAAACTACAGAAAATTGCATTTCTTGCCTTGACATTATTCTCATGATCGCTGAACTCATTTTTATTATAAAGACCACCAGTTGGAGCAATGTAACTAGTCTTAACAATATCTCATATTCCAAGTGATAAAGAATTCAAGCGATTTTCTATTTGCACTTTCCAAAAGGAATAATTTGCGCCATCAAACTTTGGTACTTTGTAACTATTATCTTGTGCCATATCAAACCTTCCTCAAGTGGTTAATCTTATCATAGAGGAACCTTATTTGATACCAATTGTTGAACACACCATGAGATTGAGAGGGGGGAGTAAATGAGTCTTGACCAAATCCTTAAACTTCTTCAATGATGAACACATCAATTATCATTAACCAGCTAAACATTAATAAAGGATGAAACAACAAACACCAAACACATGAACACCAAAATTTTATGTTGAAAACCCAATATGGAAAAAACCACAATGAGAATTACATTCGCAATATAAATAACTAAATACAATATTTTAGGCACAAGGCCAAGGAAGTACACTACTTTTGATTTGGACTTGGAGGATAAGGTGCATAGACTTAGGGAGAGATAAAAAGGACTTGAATACTGAAGCTCATTTCTCTAGAGAAAGATACAAAAGACTTGTAGTACTAAGACACAAAATACCAAGGCAAGATATAGATCTACACAAGATACCAAACAAACACACTATCTTCCGATAACTAGAAAGAAAAAATGAATTGAATCCGAATAGGATCTCTTGATCATAAACACATCACAAATTGATATTCACACTTTTGCTTCCACACATATATTTGTACATCATCCTCAATAAATCCACACAACAACTCATACAACCACACATCTATATATATATGAACTTATTCATCAAAACACTCAAGTAGGTCAACCACAAGCAAAGTGAACATAAATTACACAAAGTCGGCCACCATGAGAAATCGCACAAAATGAGGTCGACTCTAGGAGATAAAGGGGACCCAAATACATCAAAACATGTCTTCCTAAGTCAATTTCAATAAACCAAACACACCAACACATCAGGCCAAAGTCAACATCAAATGTAGTGTGTAGATAAATAATAAAGCACATTAACAATTCGACTGAAATTTTTTATCCAATGCAAATAACTTAATGTGGATCTTTAAATTCCATGATAAGACCTATAAAAACACCTTAACTCAACCTCCAATATATATTCATACCAAAAGAGTATGAACCAAACATGAAAGACCAATCGAGTCAACTAGAGACCAACACAATAGATAATGCCAAACAACATATCAATATAAATTGACTTGCAAAGCAAACCAACACTTGAATTTTGAATAGGAACATTGCATGAGCAATGTGAACATGTCCTCCAAGCTACAACACTTTAACCAACACTATGGAGCAATGTAGAGCATTTTTTAGACTAGTCCTGATAAACAATCTCATTATCAGTAGATTGCAACAACCAACTTCAACACTTGAACAATTGAGGACCTAAAAACATAATAGTGCAACATCCATAGAACATACAAATTAAATCCAGAAACATAAGACATCAACTAAAAAAGTGTTGGGAAAATGGTGTCTCAACCTTGCATTTACATGAGGTTACTATTTAGAGTAATTTTTTATTTGAGCATGAAATGGCATAAAATTTTACCTAAAGCTTTGGATTGGGTAGATAAGCATGTTGGTAAATTTTCATTGCAAGATCATAACTAGTTTTGAAGATATTAAAATTTTTATTTTTGAATGGTGTGATGAAAGGTTTAAATTTAATTTTCAGGACTTTAGAGGCTCCAAAATGCCTTGAAAAGTGGGCGCAACTAGCATAATAGGCTACGAGGTGATAGATGACTACATGATCTTTCTGGTGATTCAAACAGTTCGTCAATTGAACACACGGTTCGCAAGTTATGGTCTTCAAATGTTTGGACTCCTGAAATAGAAAATAAAAAATGCATCAGACACAAAAATGAGCTATAAAAGGGAGAAACACATGTTGATGTGTGTTTTGACATTTCATAAGGCATCTATATTGGACATACAGTTGGCTCCACTTTATTGGGTGGTTTTAGCCCATGGTTTTGTAATACCATTTGATAGTTTATTGTATTGTATCTCCTATATATGAGGTAAATGAGATAGAGGTTGTGTGTAAGAGTCTGATAGTTATTGAGTTACCTTTGAATATCTAATTAGTGATACTCTTGTGAAGAGATTTCTCTATAAGTATATTGTAATATGTTATTGATTTTTGAAAAAGATATTGGGCAACTTTTGGAGTGATGGGTTTTCCTCCCTAAAGGGTTTTCCCCATGTAAATCACTATGTTGTGGTATGCATGATGTTATGCCTATCTTTGTTAACTTTCTCTAACTATTGTAACGATATGTAAATTTGTTTGCATTATCCTCCTCTCAAGGTTAGTGTAGGAAGTTATTCCACAACTTAACTTCCTTACAAGTGGTATTAGAGCCTAATCACCTTTGGTTTTAGTTGTGGGTTGTTGGGTTTTTTGAACTAATACAGATTTGAGTGAAAGCTTATGTAGAATATACTTTTTGATCTTGTTGCAAGAATTTTTAGATGGCAAGTTCATTAGGGAGAATAATAGTGGAAATTTTTTTTGGAAGTAATTTTGAGATGTGGAAGTTGAAGATGGAGTATCTGCTAATAGATCGAGATTTGTGGGATGCTCTTGATGCGAATGTCTCAAGACCTATAGATCCTATTGTAGCTACTCAGTATGATGTTATGGACTGAAAAGCCAAGGGTCTAATCAGATTGTGCTTGACAGACTATTCAAATCAATGTCCACAAAGAGAACTCTGCACAGAAGCTATGGACTAAGCTTGGTGAAATGTATCAAATGAAATCTTTATTGAATAATATTTTCTTGAGGAAGAAATTATATTCCTTGAGAATAGAAGAGTGTGGATGAATTACAGATCACTTGGAAGCATTTAATATGTTGGTGGCTCAATTGGTATATGTTGGTGTTAAGATAGACAGAGAGAAGAAATGCCAGATCTTGCTTTGTTCTTTGTCTGATTCATGGGATTCTCTTGTTATGGGTATCAGTAGTACTTCTCTTGTTTTGAAGTTTGAAGATGTGGTGGGTGCCCTACTTGGTGAAGAGATAAAGAGGAAGGTATCCATCGGTTCGAAGGAAGCCCTAACTATTTGTGGAAGACCTGTGGAAAAAGACAAGAAGAATGAGAAGCGCAATAACTCCAAATCCAGAGGGAGATCGAAATCTCTTGGAAATTCCAAAAACATTTGCTAGAATTGTGGTAAATTAGGTCACAATCGTAAGGATTTCAATGAAGAAAAGAAGAAGAAAAAGAAGTCTGATTCTAATTTTGAGTCCGAGAAGAAAGATGGTGATGCATTCATTGAAAATTTGGCTACTCATGAAGATAATGATGCATGGTTAATTGACCGAGGTGCATCTTTTCATATGAATTCTAATAGAGATTGGATTTCTAAATATGAAGAATTTAATAGAGGTAAGGTGTACTTGGGTGATGATTCACATTTAGATATTGTTGGTCGAGGTAAAGTTAGGATCAGGTTTCCTAATGGTATAATTAAAAGGATTAGTGGTGTGTTGCATATCCCTAGATTAAAACAAAAACTATTATCTATGAGTAAACTGATAGATGTGGGTGTCCAGATAGTCTTTTCTAATACAAGATGTAAGATGATTAAGGGTGCTATGGTGATTGCTAGAGGTGTCAAGTTAGACACTTTGTATAAGTTAGACACATACACTGTTGATTGTAATAACACTTGTAAAAAGTAAATTTATGGATACTTCCTTGGAAGATTTGAGGGTTTCACCATGGTTTCACCTTTAGCGGATGGACATGGATTTTGGGTACCTAAGAGTGCTCTTTCTTCTAAAGAAAAGTTATCAGCAAAGAAGACTATGGTATGGCACAAGAGACTTGACCACATTGGAGAAAAGAGTCTAAGGACCTTAAAAATTAAAAACCTTGTTGAAGGTTTGAATGATTGTAATCTTGACTTTGATTTTTGTGAGCATTGCATTTATGAAAAACAAAACCACGTTTAGTTTTACTCAAGTTCTCATAAATCTTGTGGTGTTTTGGATCTTATTCATTTTGATGTGCTTGGTCCTGTAGATGTTCCTTCCATTGGAAAATCTACATATTATGTTTCATTTATTGATATTTTTCAAAGATTAAATCTAAAAATTTTAGTTGATTTAAAGAATTTAAAGTAATGGTCGAGTTGCAGACTGGAAATAAAACTAAATGTTTGAGGACTGAGAATGGTGGCAAATTTTTCTGTAATGTTTTTGATAGATTCTATAAAGACTGTGGCATTAATAGATAGAAGGAAAATTCGTATTCTCCATAGTAGAATGGATTTACATAAAGAATGAACATGACACAGATGGAGAAGGCAAGGAGTATGCTGAGTGGTGCTGGTCTAGAACAAAGTTTTTGGGCTGAAGCTATTGCCAGTACTTCCTACCTGATTAACAAGTCTCCTACATCAACTGTTGTTGAAAAAATGCCTATGGAAGCATGGTCGGGTCACAATATTTCATTGTGACATCTTAGAGTTTTTGGTTGCAAGGCATATGCACATGTGCCAAAGGAGAAGCAAACAAAGATGGAGAGAAAGGTTGTGAAATTCATCTTCATCGGATACAATTATGGTGTGAAAGGATACAAGCTTTGGGACCCTATTTTAGAGAAGGTAATACATAGTAGACGTGTTATTTTTAGAGAAATTAATTCTCCTTCTAATACATTGCAACCAAAATAGACTAAATAGGAAGATATGATTCAATTCCCTTCTATGCCTGAAAGAGTTGAATCGAGACCAATTGATAGGCAAGAAGTTGAGGAGAGCTCATCTATCTTTGAATCTTTAGAAGAGGAGGAAGAACCTCCATCTCAAATTGTTTAAACATCTACAAGACATAGAAAACCACCTGAAAGGTATTCACGTGATGATTAAAGATGTATTTTTTCTTTGAATACTAATATGGATGAACCTAGATTTGTAGAAGATGCATTAGGTATGAATGATATAGAATCCTAGAAGATTGCTATGGAAGAAGAAATGGTATCTTTTAAAAATAATGATACATGAGATCTTGTACCATTTCCTAAAGGATGGAAACGTGTTGGTTGTAAATGGGTGTTCAAGAAAAAGATTTTTTTAGATGAAGGCATTGCGAAGTTTAAAGCAAGGTTGATTGCAAAAGGCTACTCTCAGGTTGCGGGTGTTGATTATGGCGAGATATTTTCTCTTGTTGCAAAAATGACATCCAATATATTTTTGCTTTCTATTGCTACTGCTTATAATTTAGAGGTTGAGCAAATGGATGTGAAAACTGCTTTCCTTCACAGTGATTTGGAAGAGGATATTTATATGACACCGCCATATTACTATATGGTGAAAGGTAAAAGTAGTTTGGTCTGTAAATTAAAGAAATTTTTGTATGACATCAAATAGAGTCCTAGGATGTGGTACCAAAAATTTGATACACATGCGTTAAGTTTGGGATTTGAACATTCTAAATTAGATCACTGTGTTTATTATAAATTTGATGGTGATCATTTCCTGTACATTGCTTTATATGTTGATGATATGTTATTCATTGGTAAAGGGAAAGGTATGATTTCAAAACTAAAGTCTTAGCTTGCTTCTAAATTTGAAATGAAATATCTTGGTCAATGAAACACATTCTTGGGATAGAAATTAGAAGAGATAGTGTGAATATAAATCTATGGCTAGGCTAGGGTAAGTATGTAAATTTAGTTTTACAGAGGTTCAACATGCAAGATTGTAGACCATTATGTGTTCCCTTTACAATTGAAATGAAATTATCTATTTAAGATTGTCCTACATCCCCATCAGTGATGGAAGACATGAGCGAAGTGCCTTACCAGAGTGTAGTTGGAAGTTTAATGTATGCTATGGTCTGTACTAGACCAAACATTTCCCTAGTAGTAGGAGATCTTTCAAGATATATGTCTAATCATGGTAGAGTTCATTGGGATGTAGTAAAAAAAAGTCTTCAAATATGAAGGGTACCTTAGAGTATTCTTTGTGTTATCATCGTAATTTGGTAGGAGATGTGATTTCCCTTGATATTCATGGTTTTTTGGATTTAGACTAGGTAGGTTATATTGATAGTAGAATATCCACCAATGGTTATGTGTTTACTTTATTTGGTGGTGTAATTAGTTGGATGAGTAAGCGACAGGCTGTGGTTTCTTTGCCCACTATGGAATCAGAGTATATGGAAACCCATTCTTGTACAGAATCCATTTGGCTTAAGAGACTGTGTTCAAATATTGGAATAAAACAAGGTGCAATGAAAATTTATTATGATAGTCAGAGTGCGATTTTCCTAGCTAAGAACCCGACATTTCATGCCCAGACTAGACACATTGATGTTCAGTATCATTTTGTCAAAGATATGGTTGAAGATGGCAGGGTGAAGTTGGCTAAGTTATAAAATTTGATGAATGTTGTAGATTCTCTTACTAAGGATGTGAGCATATAGAAGTTCAGATGGTGTTCAGAGTCTATGGGCCTCATGGCCCCTAACGATTCATTTATTGTGTACATACTCCCTTTTCTCTTGCAAGGCATTCGACAAGTGGGAGAATGTTGGAAAAATGGTGTCTCAACATTGAATTTATATGAGGTTACTATTTATAGTAATTTTTTATTTGAGCACAAAATGGTGCAAAATTTTTGTTGCATGCTAATAAATGTTCGTTGCAAGATCATAACTAGTTTTGAAGATATTTAAGTTTCTATTTTTGAAGGGTGATGAAAGATTTAAATTTAATTTTGAGGACTTTAGAGGCTCCGAATCACCCTAAAAAGTGGGCGTAACGAGCATAATGGGTTACAAGGTGATAAAGTACTTCATGAGCTTTCTAGTGCTTCAAATAGTTCATCAATCAGACACATATTTCACAAGTTATGGTCTCCAAAAGATTGGGCTCCTAAAATAGGAAATATGAAATGCATCGGATGCATAAATGAGCTGCAAAAGGGAGCAACACGTGTTGATGTGTGTTTTGACACATGTCATATGACAAGTAGATTGGAGATAAGGTTGGTTGTACTTTATTGGGTGGTTTAAGCCCATGGTTTTGTAATACCATTTGACAATTTCTTGTATTGTATCTCCTATATATGAGGTGTGTGAGATAGAGGTTGTGTGTAAGAGTTTGATAGCTATTGAGTTGCCTCTGAATCTCTGATTAGTGGTACTCCTGTGAAGAGCTTTCTCTAAAAGTATATTGTAATTTTTTATTGATTTTTTAATAATATATTGGGTGGCTTTTGGAGTGTGGGGGTTTTCTCCCAAAATGGTTTTCCCCATGTAAATCTCTGTGTTGTGGTATGCATACTATTATGTCTATTTTTGTTAAGTTTTTGTAATTGTTGTAACGATCTATAAAAGTTTTTGCATTATCCTCCTCTCAAGGTTAGTGTAGGAATTTTTTCCACTATTTAACTTTAAAAAGTGGAGGAATTTGGAGCATTCTTCGCATAAAGACTTTAAATACTCTTTTCTATTGAGGCTGGAGCTTTGCCTTTCTTCATGTGAAAGACTACATCTTCCAATTCCTAAAGCATAGTTGGATTTATGAGAGCCTCATTCATCTCTCTAGAAACCAATGAGGAGATGCAATAACAAATAGAGATATCATCTTTGCTAGTAGGGGATAGTCCTCTATAAAAAGAGCATAAAAATAACAAGAAGCCTCTTGAGAGATATCACCCTTTGAGAAAAGTTGGGCTCCTTCTGACGACATGAGAGAGGTAATAAGGTTGCTATTTCTTCTAGATTTATATAATTTAGCTTCCACTATTGTAACCTTCTAGAAACACCACATGCTCACTCAATATCACCACCATACATCATAACAACATTTGAGCACTCATTTATGGACTATACATACCAAGCAATAATTAGATTGACAACAATAACCATAAATACAATGAAAACATAATCAAACATCTGCAAATTCCTCTTTATCTTTGTCATCAATACACACAAGTGTGACATTAATGACAATACCAACAATCTTCCATGTCAATATTTTTGACATCAATGACAACACAAACTCATGTTTCTGAAAAATCTAACTATTTTAATGGAATGATATAATTAAATGAAATAAATTATTCAAAAATATAAATGTAATCTAAAAACACATAATGAAAGATATAACAATCCATGGATTTTTTTTCTTTTTTACTTTTTGAAATCAAAAGAAAATGAACATACAATTTAGAAATGATTCAAGTACATCAGGTTTAGCAAAATGTTTAGCATGAAAAAGGGATGGACCAAACTAGCTATCAAATCAACTAGGATCAAACCCTCTTTCATTAAACATTGGAATAAAAACCACAAAGGGGTTCATGCTTGAATTTATGTTACTCAAATAGAGTCAAGTAATCCCTAGTTCTATTCCTTTGTCTCTTGAAAGATTTATTGATTGATTCAAATGTGAAGTAACTAGGTTGTAAGCATGTATCATTGACCACATGAACTAATAAAACTAATAGACAAAGAAACTAAAAGCTACATAAGAGTACACAAATGTAATAGAGACTCATAATTTACACTTGTGATAGAAAGAAAAGCTAAAACTAGGTGGACACTATGGCTAGGCTCCCTAGTCCTAATTTATGCTTTATTGGATAAGAAAAATAGATCTTAAACTCAGAGCCTTTTTTCTATTTTCCTACCAAATTACAACCTAAATAGGGAAGACTATGGTGCTAGGTGCCCTAGTCTAGAGGGCATAGGTGCTTGTTGCCATTGTGTAGGCCCTTTCTGATCATTTTTTTGAGATTTTTTGTCTTTGCACACTGAGAAATCCTATATCTTCAAACTTTGGCTAAGATGTTTTTTTGAACTTGCAAAATAGAGAGAAGATGGGGTTGTGGCTATATAGGGGCTTTCTTCAATCAAGCCCCCATTTTCAAAATTTCAACTTCCTTGGATAGCCAAGTTGAATTTGAAAATAATAGTGTGTGCTCTGAATGTTAAGTGTGTCTAAGATTGTGACAAGCATAAATGCATAAACATAAAATAAGAGTCCTACTCAAGTGTATTAGAGTCAAACCTAAATGAGACAATCAAGGGGGATGGATGAATTAACTCAAGAATAAATGAATCACATAACACATGATAAAACTCAGATTTGGAGGTAAATTAAAAAAATGTAAGAATGCCATGAAATCATACCCAACCCCTTAGGGAAAGGTACAACCAATCATTAGTAGGTAATTCCATATCAACCTCCAACATTCCTTGAAGCTTCCATCATGGTGAACAAATGTTGATGAAGACTTGATGTTTGATGATTATACCTTAAATTTGTAGACCTGTAGCTTCACTTTTTGTAGAGCTCTGTCATCATAAAGATTGTACTTCAATTACCTACCAAATGAGGAAAACTAACTTTCTTATATATGAGTTACAAGATTTGAATTGATAAAATGCAGAGTTACAATGGTTATATCCCAATTTTGAGACCATATCCAAAATTGTTAAGGCTAACACATTACTCTCCCAAAATTTTAATAAAAAAGTGTTAGACACTTCGTACTTTGAATAGTGTCCCAACAAAATAGGCCCAAATTTTAAGTAAAGCGAGATAATAGGGGCCTAATATCAAACAACATTTAAGTGGGGAATAAGGTTATTTGAAATTTAAAATAGGGTAGAGCCCCAAATGAATTAAAAAATGATATAGGAGAAAGGGCACACTAAAGTAAGGGACCAAATTTGAATTTTAAAGTTTTAAAATATGATAGGACTCATATTCTTGAATTAAGGGTTAATTCAATGCGAGAAATGGTCCTAAGATGCACAGAGGAATGTAAAACTAAAATGAGTTCTATGAGAGTGTGAAATTAGACTCAATAATCAAAGGAGTACAATTCACAACATTACAAGATGTTATTCCATAATAACATTCACCATACATACTAGATCAATAAACACTCCACATGAGAGTTTATCTTTAATTTTCACAGTAATGTATAAAGGAACATTAGGTGATTTTATGATATCACTTGACGGTTAAGGTAATGTTATGCTCAAGTTTAGGCTTAGGTTTCTTCTGGTCAATCAAGTTCACAATATTGTTGGCTTCATTATCAATAGCTATAAAGCCTCTATCATTATGCTCAAAAACATTGGTAGAATGGGATGACAAAGGATAGGTAAAGATTTGTAAATTTTGACTAGGAGGTGCTATGGATTTATTCCCTTTATCAATCACAACATCAACCATGATAGCATTAGCATGATGAGATCTTGATTTCCATGCTTTAGATGCAAATATTTCTTTGTATCATATTTGAGTTGATGATGGTATTTGCAAAATGCTTTTTAGTCAAAGAAAAGTGGTAAAGGTTTGGAAGTGTCTATAGAATAGACATGAGGAAGATTCATCAAATTATTGTTAATCAATTGAAGAATGATGCTATGAAAGGACTTGGAAAGGGGTGTAAACTTGTGATGCTTGAATTTGGAAGAAAAGTAAGCTATAACAAGTGTTGTTGTAGCTGCAACTTCGTATCAATACGATTGGAAGAGTTGTTGCTATTGATCTTAATGAAGCTTTTTTTTTTGAAGTTTTGAAATTTTTGATGAGCACCTTAATTCCTATCAACTAGAGTCAAAGATGAAAAAGATTCAAATTAACTAACTTGAAGTTGATAATTATGAAGTGCTATGCATAATTATGTGAAAGGTGCAAATTCACAAAATAATTTTTTCTAATGTTTTTTATAAATTATTAATGAAAATCTTTTGAATATCAACTTTGTGAATGGTTTAAGAAATTTGCGCATACAAATGTTTATATGTACCAACAAAATTAGTCACTTTTTCCTTAACAACTTGTTTGTAATACAATAAATCAATCAAAGTAACTAGTGGCCCAATATTATTTTGAAAATGTTGTAATAATGCATTTGCTAATTTCTAAAATCAACAATTGAATAACTAGGCAAGGATAAAAACCATTCCTAAGCTTTGTCTTTTAAGGAATGGAGGAAGAGTTTTGCAAGAATATTTTGGTCATAGTGAAGTCATTGCATAAAGTGAAAAATGTTTTTGTATGAATGTGGGGGTCACCATGTCCACTATATGTTTCCAAACATGAAACCTCAATGTATAGTGGAAGTTGGGTGTAAAGGATATCAATAGAAAGTATTCTATTTGAAAAATATGTAGGGATGGTAGATTTGCATTGGGTCATGTTGACCAATTGTTGTTGCAAGGATGTTTTTGTTTACAAGTTCTTTATGGTAGCTTCAGTGGATGAATTGGATTCTGAAAGTTTAGATTGTGATAGAGGATTTAAAGGTTTAGTATGGTAGGTGGGTGGAGGAGATGGTTGGAAGACAAAAGGGAGATTAGTTGAAGGTGGAACATAAACATATTGATTGACATGATTATCCCCACTAATAACATGGATAAAATTACCATTTTGTGTAGCATAGCCATCATGGAAGATGTATATGTAGGAACATTGGCCATAGATGTAGGTATAGGCATGGATATCTCAACTTGGGTTGAGGAGTGGAATGTCCAAGAACTTCGTTGCAACTAGCCAACTTCATAGTGTTATCATCCACCATGTGAGCTATAACACATAGAACATCCACACCACATCTCATCATTTTGAATAAACTTCCCTAAACCTTTAATCAAAGGGTTTGCCTCTCCAACCAAGTGTTGTTAACTCATAAATGGCTGACTATATTCCAATTCATTGTCAATCTTCCCTAGATTTTCGATAGACACTTGAGTTGAATAGTTATCCTCATCAAGAGAAGAATGAAGGGAAGGATTATCAATAATGCTAGGCAAGGTAGGTGCTGGATTAAGAGAAGAGGATTTACCCAAGCTCCTTTGTGGGAATATGTTAACAACCAACTTAGGTTAAACAACCTCAGTGTTCAAACCATGAGAAGCCATGAGTCTATAGTTTATTATCATATATTGGATTCAAAATAATGGGTTATGAAACTCATACACAATCACAAGATCCAACAACATACAATTTTTCTTAGGAAACAAATAAGGAAGATTAGAGGAAAAGGAATTGGTTTATGCTCTCATTTCCGTTTAAATGATTGTGAATGGAAATGCAAGAAATTAACAAATGATGATCAATTTAGAAATGAAACACATGGTTAATCAATGAAATATAGAAACAAAATGATAAATTAACCACTCATAAGCAATATGAGCTAAATAAATGATGATTAAATCACATAAGAGATGAATTTGAACAATCAATGTCTCTAAATCTAAAAGTTGTGCACAATTAAACTCAGATATAAACATCAAAATTAGAAATTATGCAAGCAATATTGGGTTCACCAGAATGAAAAGGTAGAAAAATGGGTTTTCACTAGTCTAAACATGCAAATTACAAACCATTCTCAATCCCATCAATTTTATTGGGGAACAATCGATTAGGTCCAACTTCTTTCCCTTAGGAGAGTTGGACACTATGATTAATTGTTCTCTTTTGTTGTTGATATGATTGTATATGTTAAAGCCAAGAAAAGATACAAAAACTAGGTAAAGTGATAGGAAATTGACCAAAATAAACATAAACATAAAGATATAGAACCAAAAATAAAAAAATAAGCTCAGGTTCAAAAATGAGATACACAACAAAACTTATCACTTCAATGTAGGATTGAAAGTTTCTGTCTATGGAATGAGATGCCCTAGACTAGAGGTTTTTTTGTTAGCTTTGATGTGCAAATTTTGGATTAGTGTTCTCTATTAATCATTCTCTTTAAATTTAATTAGAAAAGTGTCAATCATTGGAGTGACACTCCATAGACTAGTGTTTTTGCTTGTTCAAAATATGGAACTATGTGTCTCTATTTGTATTTTGTGAACATACAATTCTCTACTATAGGATTTGAAACCTACACACATAAAAGAGGGGAAAGTGTTGGTTTGTATAGGGGCTTGCCTAAGAAACCAATGTAAAAATGAACCCCTACTATAGAAATGATGATTAGAAAAGAGAGCCTACTCTTGGTAGTGTAGAGGATGAAAACCTTAAGGAAATGTAGAATTGAAAAGCGATACGTTTGCTATGATCTTCTTGTTTTGAAGACTCATGTAAGGTTGATGTTGTTTGATAGGAGTTCACACATACCTTCACTCACAGATGAAACACAAAAAAATGATCATGTCCATGTTAACATGAATGTTTGAATCATATCTCTCCTTCACTGACTTGAAGATGCCTAATTTCTTTGTTCAAATAAAGTGTAAATTAGATTTGAATTATTGTAGATAGATGCTAAAATGAGGGGGTTAGAGTTGTATTTATATACAACTTCATGAAACATGTTGAAAATTTTGAAGAAGGTCGACATGGGGAGCACTTTATTTCTTAATAATTTCTTGACCATTGGAGGTTCAAATTTGGGCACATTTTGACTAGACCATGATACTAGGCACCATAGACTAAGAGGAATAGGGCACTAGGTGCCATAGTCTTGGCATCTTGAGCCAAAATCTAGGTTAGTGAATATGGATTAGTGCTGAGATTCTAGATTTGATCATGGCTTGAGAACAATAAATTGTGAATTAGGGGCATGAAGGGTAAACCACCAAAGTGAGCCACAAATGAGTGTGAATTGTATGAGGATATAATTTACAACACTACAAATAATTTTCTCCTCTTCTGTCATATTTGTAGTGTTTTCATCCAAGATTTTAAGTAAGTTATACTTGCCAGTTATATCTTATTGTCTTTTAATTAGCTTATCATTTTGGTCATATTTTATTTTATAGTTCAAACAATGGTTATGGACCACTTTGATTCTATAATATTGGTGAATGTCATATATTTGAACATTCAGTTACCTCAATTCTAAAGATTTCTTAAATTGTAGGTCCCTTTTAGCACCTTCTATAGATGTCTCTAACACCTCTATCCTTTTTTAGTATCTTTCTTCTTTTTTATGAATCTATTTTTCTCTTCTTTCTTGTTTTGTTCTCTTGTCACCATGATCATATTATGGCTTTCATCTAATACTATTTTAATTTTAGTATCAAATTTTCTTCTATTCTTACTATATCATCTTGTCATATAAAATAATTGAATCTATCCATTTTTAATCTCATTTTATCTTATCCACCCCAAGCATTAGATTATATTTCTATTTCAGGTTATATCCTTTTGGATCTCCCCCACTCCATGGTCACCCCCTAGATGCCTAATCCCTTGCCAATGGTTAGCACCTAGTGTGTGCTATCAATGTCTCTTAATTATTGTAATAAATTTCTCTAATAGTCCTTTTCTTAATAGTAAATTGTTTACCACAACTTCATCATGTTTTTTGTAGCTTCTTCTTATTCTGAGGAGGAAGTTGAGGAGAACAAGAAGGATGAGGGTCAGGATAAAGAGGGGGAGGAAAACCTGGTGATGGGAAACATTGAGGGTTTGAACACTATAAGTCTACAAAAGGAGGATAAAGGGGATAAAAGTGGTATCGGTGATAATGATACTATAAAAGCTTTCTGTGATACCATCAAAACCATGGTGAAGGATATTAACAGTTTGAAGATTGATATGAAGACTATTTCAAGAGTTACGGTTGGTGATAAACCCCTAGCAGAGCATGTTAAGGAACTGGTTGCTGTACTTCACAATACGGAAGCTATTGAATGTATGGTGGGTAAAATCATAGCAACAGAAAAAAATGTCAATGAGATGGAAGATAACAAGGAGATTAAAGGAATGGAAAACAAAATGAACAATCTGGGTAGCAGAATCGATAGAATGGAACTCAATGTTAAGAAGATAGCAGATTAAAATTTTCAGATCCTCAAAGCTTCGGTGGATAACATGAACATCCTGATCAATAGATTTGAGAACAATGCAGAGAAGGATGGTGATAAAGATCAACTGGACAAGAAGGGCCATGAAAAGAGGACCAGAGCTAATACAAGGACGAAGGGAGACATCAAAGGTCGTGAGTTGGAGGAATTAAAGACCTCGGTGAACAACATGAAACAAATGGTTGTCCATGCTGAGGATATCATGAAAAGTATTTAGGTCTCTGTCTCTGTATCTGCAGGGGTTCTAGGTTTTGTCTTTTTGTTGTCCTTTCGCTGTTTGTTTCTAGTTTTTTATGTTATGTAGGCTGATCCCTTTTTGTTCGGGTGGGATCTTTCTATTTTTTGAAGTGATCAGGCACATTTCTTTCATGTTCTTCTGATCTCCTGGCTTGTACAAGGTTCAGGTACCTATAAAATACCTTCTTTTACTTAATCAAAATAAATTGGGGTCTTATCAATAGAATTAAGTATTGACAATAAATATAATACTAAGGTCTAAATTATCTATGTAAGAGAAATCAACCCTAAGGTGATGCAGTGAGAAGGAAACAATAATAATTCAATAGATAACACATGTGTGTAACATAAATAAGAAAGTAAATTTATACATTCATATGAACCATATGGTCTATTTGGTCACATATTCTTTGTCTAATATACTATTGTAAGTATGAGTTCTGGTTGTCATTGATGTCAAACTTGTTGGTTTGGAAGAGATAGCAGCTCTCTGGATTCAAAGATGGTTCTGACTTGAGAAGTTAATGTTGGTGCAAAAGACATGTAGTTGTACGGAGTATGTGTATACATTTTTATGGTAACATATTATGAAGTGTTATGATATTTACAAAGATCTATTGGTGTTTTGTGTATATCAGTATGATGTTAAGTCGTGCTTAACTATTCTGATGAACATTCGGTCATATAGTTTGATAAGATACATGACAAATATGCATCTGATAGCTATGTTATTTCAAAGTAATGTTGGTGGACGTACATTCTCACTATATCTTGGTTTTCAAAAGGATAGGTGATCTATAGTTAGAGTAAATTAAGTCTGAGTTCCGGTTGATATTGTTGTAGAATAATGGTGTAGAAGAATACATTGCATTCCTTAGCTTACAGTTGATAAAGTGTTGTGGATGGTTGATTGAGGTTCCTTGTTGTATTATATTTCTTCCTTGGTCATCCAAAATTCTTGTTGGTGGTCCAAATTGATATTTGTTTTTTTTGTATTGGTATGAGTTCTCTTTTTTTATCTTTTAAGATTGATTTATGTGTTTTTGGTCCATTCAACAGTGTGTGGTTAAATGAGAGCTATTTTGGGAGTATTTGGAAGATGTGTTGACATGGCGTGACCCTTCACACATTTCCTTTGTATTTTGCATTTGCCTTTGAGACTATTTTGGGCCTATGGTTTTGTATGAACACATTACATCTTATTAGGTTGACCTAATGGATGTTATTGAGGTTGTGGTTGATATTTAAAGGACAAAATTATTGTATAGATTTGTGTATGGTGTGGATGTGGTATTCAAAGTTATTGTGGTAAATTTTAGAGGTTCAAATGCATAATAGAGGAGAGAGGAACATTGTTTCTAATGTGTACTAAATTGTGAGCTATAATCAACATTTTGGTAGATATTTTTTCTACAGTTTAATCTTTTTGATCTATCATTGTATTAGAAAAATTATATCTTGCCCTGAAGAAGTGATCTTTAGTGTGTGTAAGTAATCATTGTATCTTGCCCTAAGGTTGTGCGCCTTAGCCTGCAAGTCATCTTTCAATGCAATGAGCTCCCTAGCCTTTGGCCTAAACTCTATAATTAGTTTTATATATATTGTAAGTTTGATTCTCACCATGGTTTTTCCCAGTTTGGGTTTCCCAAGTAAAAATATTGGTTTTTCCCAGTTTCTAGTATTTGTTGTTTCACCTTCCCTCTTAGAAATCCAGTAGTGTTCAAAAATTCGTATCAGAGCTTGGTTCCTAAAGAAGTAGCTTAACTATTGAGGTAGATTTAGGATTTGAACACTATATTTGAAGAAGAGAATATGGATCTGAATGAATGAGATCCTAAATTTTTTGTTGATATGGAAAGAGAAATAAGATATGCTTTGGAAGATTTGGATGAAAGTAGAAATAAATGCAAGAAATAAAAATAAAATATTGCCAAACCGAGGAAGTTAAGTGATGAAGGAAGAAAGAATATAGATGATCTAAAAATAAATCTAAATGAAAAGACTAAAGAATGTACTAAGCTTGGAAAGGAAGTGGCTATACTAAAGAAGGAATTGAAAGATGCAAAAGAGAAGATTGACAAATTATTGAACTTTAAAGGTGGTAGTGAAGTGCTTGATGTAAGGTTGAGTGCTTAGAAACATAATAAAGATAAAGGAGAACTTGGTTTTGGTGAAGGCGAAAGATATAAAGTTCCAACCAAAGAAGATAAAGGAAAGGAAAAAGTCAAGGATGAATTGATGAACAATAATGGTGATCAACAAGGTTTCGATAAGGTCTTAAAAAATAATAATTTCAGAAAGACTCCTCTCGCTCAAGCTAGGTACTCATCAACCTTCAATGGTAACTATTTTTCATGCAAAAAGTTTAGATATAGAGCTAGTGAATGTAGAAGTTAGATTAGATCTCAATATTTTAATGGTCAATGTTACAATTTAAATAATTTTACACATAAGGAAAATAAATGCAAAAGTAGGATGAATTGAAATGGATATGGAAATACTAGTTACGGTATAAATTCTCAATCCTTCATGGATATTATTAGTCTTGCAACTTGCATGGGCATAAGGTTGTTGTGTGTAAATCTAATTTCAGATTGAATGAGAATATAAATGGAAATGGTTCATGGAAAGGTCCAATATGCTACAACTGTCACAAATTCAGACATTTTGTTAAATTCAACAAAGGAAGAAATGTGAAGAATGGTCCCAAAAAGATTATTGATATCAATGTGGAAAATGAGAAGATGCAAAAGATGTGGGTAAATAAATCTGATGGAAATATGGAGGAAAAGATTGAGGATGGGTCTACACCTACTATTACTGTTGATTTCTCTTCTAATAACTAAGCAAGTATGTACTGGTTGAGGGGGATAATTGAATACAGATCATATATACCCCCTTTAAATTTGGATGATGAGTTATTTTTAGCATGGTAAAGATTAGGAGTATATTTTTGGAGGTTACCAGATGATTTCTTTGGTTTGGAGCGTTGTTTGTGAAAATTGGTAACTTTTATGTTAAAATGGTAAAATACATTTATGGTAAAGCAACCCTAGTTGGTGAATAAAATGGATAAATTGGTATGTTGAGTTCATTTCATGCATTCTCATGGGTGTCAATCTACTATGTTTAGACCGAAGATGTAAGAGCATATATTCATGCTGACATAGAAGAGGCGAGCCATTTTAAATTCTAGGATGATTGGGATAAGATTACTGAAAGTGATTCGCTGAATTTCAAAGATGTGTACAAGATCATTCCAGGATGAGAGTTAAATATTAGGAGAGAGTTCCCTGATGTCACCTATGAGATAGTGTGACTAAGAATTATTTTGAGCCAAATTCATGGAGATGTCATGTATTTGGGTAAACCCCACAAGATTACAGGAGAGGCTATTAGGGAATTAACCAAGTTGTGCACGTATGGGATGGTTTTGGTTAAGAAGTTGGTAAAGAAAGACATTGTTGTTGCCCTAATTGGGTCAAGGGAAGATGGAAGCGAAATGACTATTGAAGACATAAAGGATTCAAGAGTCAAGTATGTGACTATGTGTTTGGCCTACAAAGTTTACTTTTAGAATCTAGAGGGTTCGACCACTAGACAACAATATATATATATATATATATATATATATATATATATATTGTTGGGGTAATATGCAAATATGACTCTAGATTATTGGAGTGATCTGTTGTCATTAATGTCAATATTTTTCTATGTGTTCCAGTGTTGCAGTCAGATTAAGAGAGTTGGTTTGGCCAATGTGTTGCAGATGAGTTGTTGCGGATTAAAGGGTTTTAAAATAAGTATCTCTAGTTGATTCAACTCAGGTTTCTAAGGTTCGCATGAAGATTTGATTGAGTTATGAGATATGGTATTGTGGTTGGTTTTTCAGTTGTTCGATGTTGATCAATGTTCTGGATTCTGCTCCATATTGCTCTGCATTGCAATATCTTGGTTTCCAGATTTGGCAGAGTGTTTGGGACATTTTGGCGTGTCCTCAATATAGATGGTTCATGATTTGGAGGTCTGCAAGAGTATCTTTCAGTTTGACAGTCATTTTAGTTAGTGTTCTTGAAGTTCGATATAATAACAATGAAGATTCTAGTAAGTGGTGTTGGTGTGGTTGTTGCTATGGTAATTCATGATGGTTGTGGATGTTTATAGATCATTTCCTATCCATGTTGATGGTCTACATTAACTGTTGTGCATGATATTGATGATTTTCCTTGATCCAGTGGTGTTATTCATGTTCCTGGTGGATATGTTGATTGTAGTGTGTTGCGGATGTTCGAGGGATAATTCTTGGAGGTGCTTTCATGTTCAACGTGTTGTTTTAGGTCCATACTATGTCTTAACTGACATTGTTTTGGTATGCACGCAATGTTGTAGTGTGTATGGCGATATCTTTGTAATTTGTGATGTGTGTTGAGTCAAACTTGAAAGATAGGTTGATAATATGTATATATAAATGTAATAATTATGTGAGTGAGATGTGTGTGTGTGTGCAAATAATTTATTAATCATTCGGTAGCAAAGAAGAAGTGTGAAAGAGTAGAATATGTGCCTAATCAGAACTATAACCAAGCATAAGGATATGCTATTCTATTAGTTCATGATCTTTCAAATGTAATCTGAATATGTTTGTAAGGCAGTGAGTCTTCCCAAGGGTTGTAGCCCTCCTTGTTGTGTGTTTTGAGTAGTGAGCTCTAGGGAGTGTGCTCGAATGCATGTGCGTTCCCCATTGTAATATTTCATATACTTCTAATAGGGTATAATCATATTGTGGGTCGATTTCCACCGTGGTTTTTCCCTTGACCGGGTTTTCCACATCAAAATTCTAGTGTTATGTGTGTTCTTGTTGTGATGCTGATTTTTGCTTTCAGTGTCAATTAGAAGATGTGAAATTGAGTTTGAAGTTAAGTAAAGGTTTGTGAAAACTGATTCACCCCCGCCCTCTCATTTTTTTGTATTGTTGCAAACAATTGGTATCAGAGATAGATCATTCAAAAGAAGCTTGACCACTTGAGATGATCTGAGATGGAAACCTATGCTTACAAGAAGGATAGTCTGAGATTTGATGCAATGAATTACTCTCCTTGGAAAAACTAGATGGAGTGTCACTTGAGATGCATCGGTAAAGATTACTGGAATATTACTAAGAATGTGTATAATGTTCCTCCGAATGGTGCTGCAACTCTGGATGAGATAAAGGAAGATGAATACAATATTAGAGCTAAGGAAGCATTGTTGAGTGTCCTGACTGATTTTGAGATGACCAATGTTATGGATTTGTAGACTGCTCATGAGATCTGGAAGAAGCTAAAGACTTTGTATGAAGGTGACAACCATGTAAAAGTTGTTAAGTTGCAGAACCTAAAGGGAAAGTATGAGATGCTGAAATGGGTGAAGATAAGAATATTACCTCCTTTATGCAGAGAGTGAATGGGCTTGTGTTGAATATTAGATGTGCCGGTGGAGTGTTGGAAAAATCAGAGATTGTAGCTAAAGTGTTGAGATCCTTTCCTCCTTCTTACAAACACAAAGCTACTACTATTGAGGAGATTCAGACGGAGACAAATGTGACTAGAGACATGCTGATTGGAAAGCTTGCTACCTTTGAGCTGAGTGAATTTAGTGAATCTCTTCCTAAGTCAAAATATACATTCAAAGATATTGTTTCTGGGAAGCAAAAATATGATCCAGGAGAAATTTCTACAAGGGTGTCCAGATATGAGAAGGAGATGAGAATACTTGAAGAAGAAGAAAGAGAGCTTGAGGATCTTGAAGCCCTTATTTCCAGGAGATTGCCTAAAGGGGCCGATGTGATAGATGATGAATCTGATAAGGGAAATTTAGGAGATGAATGAGTGTTTATTTCTATCAAGTCATATGATCCATTGCCTACTAATTCTAATAGCTACATTAATGAGGAGAAAGCTTTGGCTGATAAAGTTGAAGAGAAAGATGAATAGGTTATTAATAGTGGCTACTCTCATCATATGACAGGTGATAAGAGTAAGTTTGTGAGTATGGAAAAGTATGATGGTGGTGTAGTAAGGTTTGGTGATGCATAATACTGATAATCTCTTGTATCTAGAAGGTCTAAAGCATAATATTTTGAGTGTTGGATAGATGGTTGACAAGGGATATGATTTACAATTCAAGAATGAAAAATGTAAGATCTTAAGTGGTTTTGGAATTGATATTGCATCATGGACAAAGACTAAAGGTAATATCTTTCACTTGAATGCTGGGGGTAAAAGTTGTTTGATTGCTCAGATTGATGAAAGTTGGTTATGACATAGAAGGATGTATCATGTGAATTTTGATTGCATGGTTAAGATAAGTTCTACTCAAGAAGTAAGAGATCTTCCTAAGCTAGTAAAGCCTACTAACCTGGTATGCGAGGAATATCAATTAAGAAAGAAGACAAGAGTTACTTTCAAAAGAAATTTTTTTTTTCTAATGGATTACTGGATCTTGTTCATACTAATTTGTGTGGGCCTTCTAGAGTGAGAAGCTTGCAGGGTTTCAAGTATTCTATGTTGCTGATTGATAACTATTCAAGGATGATGTGGGTTCCTTTCTTAAAGGAGAAATCTAAAGCATTGGAGAAGTTCAAGATTTTTGAAGCTATGGGTGAGATTGAGACTGGACTGAAGTTGAAGTGTTTGAGATCTGATAGAGGTGGTGAATTCATTTCTGGTGAGTTCAATGTATTTTGTGAAGAGCATGGAGTGAAGAGACATTTATCTGCTCCTATAAGCCCTCAACAGAATGGTGTTATGGAGAGAAAGAACATGACAATTCAAGAAGCTGCCACAACCATGATGTTGGAAGGAAATGTTCCGCATATCTATTGGAGAGAAGCTGTGAATACTATTGTATACACTTTTAATCGAGTTTATATCAAAAGTGATATAGGTAAGACTCCTTATGAATTATGGTTTGGCCATGTTCCTAGAGTTAGATATTTTAGAATATTTGGAAGTAAATGGTATATCACAAGAGATGAATATTTAGGAAAGTTTGATGCTAGATGTGATGAATGAATATTTCTTGGTTATTATACTAAGAGCAAGGCCTATCAATGTTATAACAAGAGATTGAGAAAGATATTTGAGAGTGCTATTGTGAAAGTTGATGAAAGAAATATGGGACAGATCAAATCTTGTGGATATGATTCAGATGATCAGGATGTTAGTTTAGGTAAAGGAAAGAAAATGAAGACCCACAATCAAATTTAGATTGTTCCGAAAAATCCTGAGAATGAAGGAGAAGGTACTAGTGCTAGTGCAAAAGTAAGAACTCAGGAGTTCAAAAATCAAGAAAATCCTAAGACTCCCAGGTATGCAAAATTGAATTATTCAAATAATCATATCATAGGTGATAAGAATAAAGGTGTGTAGACTAGAAGAAAAATTGTTGAAGAAACTTTATTGATTTCTATAATTGAACCTAAAGATGTTAGTGAAGCATGCAAAGATGAAAATTGGGTTAAAGCAATGGAAGAATAATTAAACCAGACTGAGAAGAGTAATGCATGGATTCTTGTTCTCAGACCTAAGGATAAAAATGTAATTGAAACTAAATGGGTCTTTAAGAACAAATTGAATGCGCAAGGTGAAGTTGTTAGAAATAAAGCAAGACTTGTTTGTAAGGGATATTCTTAGATGGAAGGAGTTGACTTTGAGGAGACTTTTACTTAGGTGGCAAGAATTAAAGATGTTAGATTATTTCTTGCTTATGTTACTTACAAAGACTTCAAAGTTTATCAGATGGATGTCAAGTTAACCTTTCTTAATGGAGAGTTGGAAGAGGAAGTTTATATAGAGCAACTAGATGGATTCTAGTTGATAGATTATGAAGATATGGTTTGCAGATTGAAGAAAGCATTGTATGGAATCAAGCAAGCCCCAAGGGCTTGGTATGCCAGATAGGATAAGTATTTGTTGAAGCTTGGATTCAATAAAGGTACTGTTGAAAATAATTAGTACTTCAAGATTGATCATGATAACATTTTTAAATATTGAGGTATTTGTTGATGATATTATTTTTGGTGGAGATGATAGTTTGTGCAAGAAGTTTGTTGATGAAATGAAAAATGAGTTTGGAATGTCTATGATTGGTAAGATGAAATTGTTTTTGGGATTGCAAATTACTCAGTTAGATAAAGGAATTTTTATATCTTAGTCCATGTATGTAAAAGAGTTGTTGAAGAAGTTTGGTTTGGATGACTCAAAACGAGTTGGTACTCCTATGGTGACCGGATATAAGTTATCTATGGATGATGATTCTTCGAAAGCAAATTAGACTAGATACAAATATATGATTGGTGGATTGTTATATTTAACTCATACTAGACCGAATATTATGAATGTTGTATGTCTTGTTGCAAGTTTTCAAGATGATCCTAAGGAATCTCATGTTGTAGCTGTGAAAAGGATTTTCAGATATTTGAAAGGGACAGATGATTTTGGTTTGTGGTACCCTAAAGATGATGACTTTACCTTGAGCGCTTTTACTGATGCTGATTGGGCAAGTGATTTTGATGACCATTAGAGTACTAGTGACGGTGAATTTTTCTTGGGAAAGATATTGGTTTCATGGATGAGTAAGAAGCATAATTTTATTTCTTTATCTACTATAGAGGTAGAATACATTGTGGCTGCTAGCAATTGTACTTGGGTGATGTGGATGAAGAAGATGTTGAAGGATATCAGAGTTGTTTATGATGAGCCTACTGCCATTTACTGTGATAATTCAAGTCCTATCAACATTTCTAATAATCCAGTGTTGCATTCAAAGACTGAGCATATATAAATCAAGTTTCATTTCTTGAGAGGAAAAGTGAATGAGAAGAAAGTTCGATTGGAGTATGTATCTACAAAGGAACAAGTTGTAGATATCTTCACTAAGAATTTTCCTAAAGATACTTTTGAGTATCTTAGAGAGAAGTTAAGGGTAATTACCCCCCCTGATGAGAACTAAGATGCATTGAGTTGCATCACTCTGGTAAATTTCACAGAGATATCTTGTGATCCAGATTGATGTGTGGTGACTGCTACTCAAAAGGAGTAGTCAAATGGCTAGATTTGTGAGATTTTGTGGTGCAAATATGTGCTTTTGCCATTGATGTCAAAGGGGGAGATAATCATGTGAAAAACTATGTAATAATCTAAGGGGGAGAAATTATTTGAAAGGGGGAGAGAAAATTTGTATAGAGTTGTTGATTTATTTGACATTGATTATTTTTCACATCATATGTTTTGATTAAGTAAAAACAGGTTTTTGAAAGGAACTCGAACCTTTTAAATATTAGGAAAAAGAGATAGCAATAGAGCTTAAAAGAACCATGCCTGATCACCCCATCAACACAAATTGATCCCACCCGAACCAAAAAGGGATCTCAAAACACATAACATAAAGATCTACAAAAAGACAACAAAAAGAAAGCAAAAGGACATCACAAAGACAAAGACAGAGACTGAGACCGAGACAACTAGATATTTTTCATAATATCTTCAGCGTGAACCACCATTTGCTTCATGTTGTTCGTAGAGGTCTTCAAATCATCCATCTCTCATCCTTTGATGTCGCCCTTTTTCCTAGTGTTGGCTCTAGTCCTCTTCTCATGACCCTTTTTATCCAACTGGTCCTTTTCGCCCTCTTTATCTTTGATGTTATCAAATCTGTTAATTAGAATGTTCATATTGCCCACAGAGGCTTTGAGAATCTAGAAGTTCTGTTCGACTATCTTATTCATAGTAAGTTCCATCCTATCAACTCTGTTGCCTAGGTTATTCATAGCAATTTCCAGCCCATTCACATCTTTATTTCCTTCCATCTCCTTAACCTTCTTCTTAGTTTCAAGAATTTTACTCACCATGTTTTCAATGGCTTCAATATTGTTGATTGCCACTGCCAATTCTTTAACGTTTTCAGACAGAGGTTTGTCACCTATCGTGGATTTTTTTATAACATTCATATTATTCTTCAGGCTATCTATGTATTTCACCATTATGCTAACTGTATCACAGAAACCCTTAATACTCTCATTATCCCCAACACAATCACTAGGTTTTCTCCTTTTATCCTCTTGGTCACCTTTCTGCAAACCTTGAGTATTGAAATCCTCATTACTACCCACAACCAGGATATCATCCCCCTCCTTACCCTGCACATTCTCATTTTTATTCTCCTCTACCTCCTCATCAGAAGCAATCAAAATTTGATTTATATCTTTGTTACCTCCCCTGCTGATGTTCTTCTTCCTCTGGGTTTTTTTTTTGGTCCCTTTACCTTTCTTGCTTTTGATGAATTTTCCATTGAAGGATTCATCCTCAAAATTTGAGATATCAGAATCAACCACTGTCCTCTTCCTCTTCCCCTTGTTCCTCCCCTTTTTGCTTAGCTAAACCGACTCATGTTCTGTTTTTGAGTCGAAGTTAAAACCACTATCCTTACTCTTTGTTTCCTCATCCCTTGCAGTTTTACCTCTAATAGGTTTATCGATGCATTTCCCTTTCAACAATTTATATACTAGAACCATAAGACCCTGATGAAGAGCATGGTTGCCCTTAGGGTCTTTCTGCATTTCTTTAATTGTGTGGTCCATGGAACAAGCAAGATAATAGGGCAAGCATACCTTTTCACCATGGGGAAAATGATTGAGCAGCACAAAATGGTTCCCATAAGCTCTCGTAAATCTCCCATCCAACGTAATGTAGGTAATTGTAGCATACCAAATGAACCTCCATGGCCTACAAATGTGTTTTAGGGAGTGATAGGAGTTGTTGACCTTCACCATTTTCTTCTTCTCACCATCTGTGATAGGAAATTTGTCCACTGCCTTATTAGAGACACTACGATCTCTATAGATTTAAAGCCCTTTGTCGCCATCCCCGTGGCTTCTGCAATAATCTCCTCATCCATTGTCATCATCTGGGTTCCCACCAAAACTTTGCCACTCTTCCAATTCTTTATAAAGTGCTTAGTGACCATTGGATCTTTACCACTAAGCCTCTCCATAAACACACTTAAACCCCCCTCCTCTAGAATCTCCCAAACCTCTCTATTCTTCTTCCAATCCGTGCAAGAGGTTGGTTCAAACCTTTTTTTGTTCCCTCCCATTTTTCCTTCACAGTCACTAGATTTCCTACTCTTTGCTCTGATTTTTCTTCTCTAGTTTTTATTATTGCCCTAAAAAATGGCCCTGAATCCGTGCCCAGTTAATATGATAAGACACTTAAAATAAATGCTCATCACCGCCGCTGTAGGCCTTCATCAAAATAAGTGGAAGAATCATTTAGGAATTATGATTGATGATTCCACATTTCCTCATCTGGATACAGTCCAGATCGAACAAGGATTTTGCCTCACAAGAAAGTTTGCTCTCACCATTAATAGTAATAATTTCCTCAGTTCGGCAGGCCAGGTTGGGTGCCCAGTCAGCACATGAGTTAGCTTCCCTATACACATGTGTGAAAACACACATATCAAATGTGTCACTTATTTTCTTCGCTGCTTTAATTGCATTGTTTATTGACCAAGAAGGTGGGAACACCTTATTCAAATAGTTTATGATATTCAAAGAGTCTCCTTCACACCAAACTCTGGTGCAATTGGCTTCCTTTGCAAGTATCATCCCATGATAAGCTGCCATAGCCTTAGCAATATGATTAGCTGATTTTCTATAGGTATGCATTTAATGATTTTGCATTTTCCCCATTCATCCCTTAAGACCACTCCACATCCCGCATTACCAAGGTTACCCTTTGAAGCACCATCAAAGTTGAATTTCATCCAACCATTGGGAGGACATTCCCATTTCACACCTTCTCTAGGATTAGTCTGAAAGAAATCTCGTCCCTTTAATCTCCAGTTCTTGAAGATCATTTGACCATCCTTATCTTGGGGATTAGCAATACCACCTATGATATTAACATTTTCCACTATGTTTCATTTTATTTTCTCAAAAATAATTTGAGCCTTAGACACCTTCTCTCTGAACACTCTTTCATTTCTCTCTTTCCATATTCCCCAGCAGATATGGGGTAAAGCCAATTTCCATAACAAAATTGTAGACTTATTCCTTGAGGGATGATGCCAAGAATTAAAAACCTCTTGAACTGATTTCGGGAAACTCCAACTGATATTGAAGTGATCCAGACATCTTCCCCAGATATCAACAAAGAATGGATAATGAAAGAACAAGTGGTTAATGGTCTCCTCATTATGCATACAAAGAAAACAAACACTAGGCATACAAATACCTCTTTTTCTAAGGTTATCAATAGTTAGAATTTTATCTTGAAGGGCAGTCCAGAAAAAAAATATTAATTTTAGGAATTAGGCCTTTCACCCAAGCCTTAGCCCAACAAGGACTCTCCACCTTAGAAAACTGCTGATTATAAAGATATGCCACAAAAAAATTACCATTTTCTGTAATTTTCTAGATTAGTTGATCTTCATCATCCACCACCACCATAGAGTTCATAATTTTGTTCAGATTACCAAGGGAGGGATCAACTTGGGATAATTCCTTCCACTGTCCATCATTCCAGTAGTCACCCACCATAGAGCCATATTTTTCCTTGCACCGATTCTGAAATTTACCCTAGTCAGGAGTTTCACTCAATGGGGAGTCAAGAAACCAGGAGTCTTCCCAGAATTTAATGAGGTTTCCTTTCCCCATCTTCCATTTCACACCTTTGGCAATTAGATCTCTAATTCTTGAAACATTTTTCCATATATTAGAGCCAATTGGGATATTCTCCCTGGGTGTTATAACCTCTCCAAATTTGCTTAGTCATAAGAAACTCATTCATGTCTCTTATTCTTCTAAAACCAAGACCTCCCTTTCTTATAGGTTTACAAACCTTATCCCATGCAATCAGATTCATTCTCTTCTTCTCCTCGACCCCTGTCCACATAAAATTTCTTTTAATTTTTTCAATAGCCTCCACAAACTTGGCAGGAATTCTGAAAAGGCTAATGGCATAAAGAGGAATACTCTAAAGAGTAGATTTAAAAAGCTGAACCTTACCAGCTTGGCTGAGAAGAGAACCTTTCCAACTGGCTAACTTCTTATGAAATTTATCCACAAGAGATCCCCAGAAAGTATCAGGAGGATCTTGACATAAAGGGAGCCCCAAATAGGAAGTAGGAAGATTCCCCAATTGACACCCCAAAATGTTGCTTATTTTTATTTGTCTTCTTTCCAGAGTATTGATGAAATAAATAAAGCTTTTAGACCAATTTATCAGTTGCCCAGTAGCTGTCCCATAACTATCCAATGCTTTCTTTAAACCCTTAGAATCTTGCACTGAAGCCTTCCCCATGTTAGGGTTTCAAGCAGATCCGAAGCAAATATGAACTAACAATTATATGCACATTTAAATACAAAAGATGAAGAAATAAAATAGGACACAGATAACATAGAGATTTAACGTGGTTCACCCAGAATGGGTTACGTCCACCATACACAGTTGTCCAATTTTTCTTATTATCTAGCAAAAAATAGTACATCAACCTCCCAATGCCTTAAGCATCCCAGCCGCTTATAACATGCATTTTTAGGGCAAAAACAAAGTCAACCTTTTTAGGGTTTTATTACAATGTAGATTTTCATCAAAAAAATACCCCAAATTTTTTTTCTCAGGGGCTCCCACCCCTGAACCCCTGCTTTTCTCGGGGGCTGCCGCCCCCAAACCCTTGCTCGGGGCCCGGCCCGACCTTGGACCCCGGCAAGGATACATGCTGAGTGTACAATACTTTTCTGATCAGTCACCACATTTCAACAATCTCCCACTTGGAGATTGATCATGCTCCACACCGAACAATCTCTAACTTGGAGACTAATACTACACAACACCACTATACATGCAGCATCTGCTGGATAAAACACTAGGACTCGACTGGTATAAATTCCACAATTATCAATCAAGAAGACCAACAAAAACTGATGAAGAAATCAGCTTCTCCTATGGAACTGGCTTCGTGAACATATCAACAGGATTCTCACTTGTGTGAATCTTCTCAAGCCATAATTGACCCTCCTCCAAAACAGTCCAGATGAAGTGGTACCTGAGCTGAATGTGTTTTGTCCTTGAATGAAAAGTAGAGTTCTTCACAAGATGAATGGCACTCTGGCTATCAGTATACAATGGGCTATCCTCTTGTGTCTGACCCAATTCCTCCAGAAAACATTGCAACCAAATCATCCCTTTCAATAGATGTTTGGAGTGAAGGATTTTCATCCCTTTCTCACTCATGTGCCCAAGCCTATGGTGCCACATTATTGAATCTATTCTTGCAACATCTATTGTTGTTGTCCTTGCAGTAACTTTATCTGTAGTAGCTAGGGTAGAGTAAGTGTTACCAGTACACAGATATAATGTGCCTACCTTCGCACTTTTAGCTACTACTAATGATCCTTTATTGACCTTCCAGATACTGTTTGAGAAGGTAACTATGCAACCTTCACTACCTAGTTGCCCTACAGAAATTAAATTTCTTCTTAAGTTAGGAACATGTCTTACCTCCTGTAGAAACCAGTCATTTCCATTCTACAACTTGATCTTTATCTTTCCTTTTCCAATAATTTGACAGGGCTCATCATCACCCAAATATACTTGTCCAAAATCACCTTGAACATAATCTAGAAAATATTTTCTATGGGGTGTAGCATGAAATGAAGCCCCAAAATCTATTACCCAGGAATCATTAACATTATCCAAACATAAGATTAAAGCATCTTGTAAAGTATTACTTGCAATATTAGCTTCCTTACTGTCATTTTCATTTTTGTCTCCCTCTTTGTTTTTCCGAGACCAACAGTCTTTCTTTAGATGACCAGGCTTTCTACAGTACCAGCAATCTTTCTTTCCTCTAGATTGAGAGCGTCCTTTCTTTGACTTCCCTCGTGACTTCTCATTCTCAGGGCCTTTTCCTCTTTCCTTTGATCTTCCTCTATTCTCCACATTCAAAACACTACCTGATGATGTTGGAGTCTCACTTGTGTTTTTCCTTCACATTTCCTCACTTAAGATAACACCAACAATATCATCAAATACCAAAGTATTTTTACCAGAGACAGAGTTACTTATAGCCATAACCAAGCTATTCCAGCTTTCTGGCAAATAACATAAAATCAAGAGAGCCCTAACCTCTTCTGCAAAGGTAATTTTTACCGAAGATAGTTGACTAGTAATTGTATTAAATTAATTTAAGTGCTCTGCTACAGATCCTCCCTCACTCATTTTCAACTTTGCCAATGTCGCATCAAATCTACAATCATTTTTGCTTCTGTTATATTGAATGCTACAGACGGTGCAGGGCACAATCAAATGGATCCCAGTGCCTTTCTATCTAAAATGTCCCACTCTTCATCTGACATTGTGGTCGCTTTCTTTGCCTTTCCTTCCAATGGCCGCCACAAATCCTTTTGATACAAGTAATCCTCCATCTGCATTTTCCATAACTAATAGTTCTGGCCATTAAAATTTTCGACCTTGAATTTGGAATCCTCCATTGCTCCCACTCAAATCTAAGAGTCCTGCCAATTTATAGAAAACCTCGCTCTGATACCAATTGTTAGGGTTTCAAGCAGATCCGAAGCAAATATGAACTAACAACTATATGCAGATTTAAATACAAAAGATAAAGAAATAAAACAGGACATAGATAACACAGAGATTTAACGTGGTTCACCCAGAATGGGTTACGTCCACCATACACAGTCATTGAATCTTTCTTATTATCCAGCGAAAAATAGTACATCAACCTCCCAATGCCTTAAGCATCCCAACCACTTATAACATGCATTTTTAGGGAAAAAACAAAGTCGACCTTTTTAGCGTTTTATTACAATGTCGGTTTTCATAAAAAAAATACCCAAAAAAAATTTCTCGGGGGCTCCCGCCCCTGAACCCCTGCCCGGGGCCCGGCCTGGCCCCAGACCCCGGCAAGGATACATGCTGAGTGTACAATACTTTTCTAATCAGTCGCCACATTTCAACACCCCATAATAATAGAATCATCCACAAACTACTGATGGGAGTAGACTTGATTCGTTGAAGATGGTTTCAACCCACAAAACTCTTCCTTCTCAACAAACTTTCCAATGCATCTCCCAGACATTCCGCCATGATAATAAAAATAACTGGGGATAGAGGATCCCCCTGTCTGAGACCCCTTGAGGACTTGAAGAAGGGGGAAGGAGACCCATTGATTAAGACAGAAAAAGAAGTAGAAGAGATTAATTGCAGAATAAGACTGATACTTCTAGAGCAAAAACCAAAAGCTGAGAGAACATCCATCATAAAATCCCAGTCCACTCTATCATAGGCTTTGGATAAGTCAAGATTTAAAAGAAAGCCTTCTTTTTTAGCACTGGAAAGAGAGTGAATGTTTTCATGGACCAAAATTATCGAATCCAATATTTGTTTCCGAGGAACAAAGCCACTTTGCTAGGGAAAAATGATAGAGGGAAGTAGCTTCAAGATTCTAGAAGTCAAAACCTTAGAGATGATCTTGTACAAAGAATTGCAAAGGTTTATAGGTCTAAATAGATCCATGGAATCGACTCCCATCTTTTTGGGAATAAGGGCAATAAAAGTGCCATTTAATTCTTTCAAAATTCTTCTAGCACCAAAAAAATCTTTCACAGCTCTGGAAACATCATCTCCAACAATATGTCAGTACATTTGAAAAAAGAACATAGGAAAACCATCCGGGCCCGACGCCCGGGGCCTTGCTACCTTCAAAGGAGTTGACAGCTTTCAGAATCTCATCATTGGATGGGATAGTAGTTAGATATGAGTTATGATCCGCATCCAAGATAGAGGGGATGCAATCCATTAGGTCCTTTTGAGCTTGCAAATCCAAATTCTGATCCTTAGAAAGGAGGTAGGAGAAAAACTCCATGGCAGCCTTCGTCATAGATTCTTCATCTTCAACAGTTCTACCATTAACTTTAATCCATGATATCCTATTGATGGCCTTGTGTTTTAAAGTGGACATATGAAAGTATTTAGTATTTCTTGACCTTTGTTTCCAGAAAGTTTCTTCTTTTGCTATTATGTCATGATATTTCATAAGAATCTCATCTTCAACATCTCTCGATACCTTAGTATTGATAACTCAATGATGAACCACTAGTACCAAACCAGTACTAAGAGGGGGGGGTGAATCAGTACAGACACAAAATGTGGTCCAAAACCGGTTTGACAGAAAACACTCAAAATGACTGATAAACATAGATATCGGTAAAACAGAGTGCAACCGGTAGCATCCAGAATAACTCAAACAGTCATGAATCAGTCACTTACTAAGCTTTTCTCTTAGCTCAATACCACACTATCATAGTATTCTCATGCATGAACTAGTAGACCTAACCATCAAATCTTCACAACAGCGAGTTCAATATGTTTTATAGATAGGCATAAAACATAGAAACTTCATGTGCTTAACAGATAAAACAAAGCATCACAAGACAAAAGCATTTCACATGACACGCATATTTTTCACGTGGAAACACAACTGGGAAAAACCACGGTGGGGATGAATACCCACAAGCTATTTTTTGAACTCTTTAGAAGTTCGCTCTATTAGGAGCCTTGTCCGGTTAAGAACATTACAATAGGTTCTGGTAGGAACCGATCCTGTTAGGGATCACCCAGTTAAGGGATACCCGGTTAAGGGTTAAACCCAGTAGGGTCACCTTGTTAGAGGATTTTAAGAACTCAATAGCTGAAAGGATCTCCTAAGCTTCTCTAGCTTCTCAGAACTCATTAGATTTAAGTTACCCGGTTAAGGGATTTACAGCAAGCCGGTTAAGACCACCCAATTTAAGGGATTTTGAATCAAGCCAGTTAAGGCTACCCTGTTAGGGGATTTTGCAACTGTTGAAGTGGTTAGAGATCAACAGGTATTACAATGATCTGTTAATAGTACTTAATACTAATACAGATCCATTTAGGCTCCTCTTTTCCTTTTGCACATACACTTTGCAGGTATCTCTTTTCTCCTATGGTCTGGCAAGAATCTTGTATCACTTTTGTTGGATACACACTCACAACTTTTTGCCAACAAATTTAGACAGAAACCTAACATTGACCTTATAGGGAACATATAGGTCGGTAGCAAAAACCCTAAACCCTAAACCTGTTAGGTTGAACAATTCAAACGGTTCGATCCTGACCATTAAAACATATTGCATTGGATGCACTAGTCTTGTGTCGATCTCAAGACATTCTCCATCGTCCATTATCCATCATTTTCATGGTGGATGATAACCCATCATGCGTTATCACAGTTTGATAGACTTCGTACATTCCCGAGGTAGATAGGAATAGTCTTCTTCATGCAAGATCCTTCATGCACACAGAGCTTACGTGGCAACATGATCTGTTCTTCATCATACTACTAACTCATCACACAAAGATCACCGATTGAGTCACACAGACTTGAGATACTCCAACCGGAAACCTTGAAGTGGAAGTTGCCTTACCAACCGGTAGTCATATAGTGCTTCCATGTGCCAGTTCCCATAACTACATGCCGGTTCACTTTGAACAAATGTGCCGCTTCACTTTGGCATATACCGGTTCACACATATACCGGTATCTCTTTCTTCACTTATCTCATGTGCCAGTTCACACTATTTCTCATATTGACATCAATGACAACACACAATATCATTATGTCTTCACGCTAGTTTTACATAAGGCTCATGCCGGTTCACATAATGCCAACAATCTCCCCCTTTGGCATTGATGGCAATATAGAAAAGATATCTTCTCTGCTTCACAACTTCTCCCCATTTGCTGCAGATGTCTTTTCGCTTCACTTCTTCTCCCCATTTGCTGTAGATATCTTTTTGCTTCACTTCTTCTCCCCCTTTGACAACAATGCCAAAGTGGAGGTACAATCACCACTATTTCCTTATGCTGCTCCCCCTGAGGAGTAGCATCCTTAAACACACCAATCAACCAAAGATTTGTCTATCCAATACTTGACTGATGTGGAACAACCACTTTTAGTTCACCTCCTGAAGGTGCAATACCCCTAATTCACCTCTCAAATGCACAAATGTTGTCTTTGGGAGAGGCTTGGTGAATATGTCTACTAACTGGTCCTTACTGGACACATGCTCTAGTGCAATCTCTTTATTCTGAACCTTTTCCCTCAAGAAATGATACTTAAGCTCAAAATGCTTGGTTCTAGAATGTAAAACCGGATTCTTTGATATATTGATAGCACTTGTGTTATCACAGAATATACTTACCAGTTCAGGTATAGGGATCTTGAAGCCTTCCAGTACATGCTTCATCCAGATTGTTTGAGTATAGTTCATGAAAGTTGCAACATACTCCGCTTTCGCTGTAGACTAAGAGATGCAACTCTACTTTTTACTCATCCATGAGACCAGTCTACCACCGAGAAAGAATGCACCACCAGTTTTGCTCTTCCGGTCATCCACATTACTGGCCCAATCATCATCTGTGAATACTTTTAGATTGAAATTATTGCTGTATGGGTACCACAATCCATAGTCAATTGTTCCCTTCAGATACCTAAGAATCCACTTGACTGCACTCAAGTGAGATTCTCTTGGACTCTTCTGGAACCTTGCAGTGATGCCAACTGCATGTGCAATATCCGGTCTGCTATGCACTACATAGTGCAACTTACCAATCATTGATTGGTATTCCTTCTCATCCACTAATGCGGAATCATCTTCCTTTGTCAATTTGCAACCGGTCACCATCGGTGTACCAACTGGTTTGCTATCTTCCATGCGAAAAGTCTTCAACACCTCTTTGACATATTTGGACTGAGTGATGAAGATTCCATCTTTCATCTACTGGATCTGCAGTCCAATGAAGAACTTAATCTCCCCTATGAGTGACATTTCAAACTCTTTCTTCATCTCATCAGCAAACTCATGACTCATCTTGTCATCTCCACCAAAGATGATGTCATCAACAAAGACTTCATAGATCAGGATCTGATCTTCTTCAGACTTCAAGTAGATATTACTATCTTCACTTGTTCTCTCAAATCCAATCTTCACAAGATGGGAATGTAGGCACTCATACCATGCCTTAGGTGCTTGCTTTAGACCATATAATGCTTTGTGTAGCCTACATACCATGTCACTGTCTTCAGATAGGGTAAACCCATCTGGTTGCTCAATATATACCTCTTCTTCAAGTACACCATTTAGGAATGCAGATTTTACATCCATTTGATACACCTTGAATCTCTTAAAAGATGCATATGCAAGAAGCATACGAACTCCTTCGAATCTGGCTACAGGAGCAAAGGTTTCCCCATAGTCTTCACCTTCTTCTTGAGCATATCCTTTGCATACCAGTCTGGCTTTATTCCTAATCACTGTGCCATTCTCATTCAACTTATTTTTGAACACCCATTTGGTCCAATGACATTCTTATGCTTTGGTCTGGGTACCAAGGACCATGTACCATTTTTCTCTATCTGGTCAAGTTCTTCTTCCATTGCCTTGATCCAGTCTTCATCATTATGAGCCTCTTTGAATGATTTAGGCTCAAATTCAGAGATCATGCATAAGTTTTCTCTAATCTTTCTTCTGGTAAGGATTCCTGCATCCTTATCACCTATGATCTGCTTGGGATCATGATTCAACTTGACATACTGAGGAATGGTCTTAATTGATTCTTCTTGCTTTTCTTCTTCATCCTTATCTTCGTCAGTATCAACATTCACCGGTTCAGGAACACTGTTACTGGTGCTCACTTGACTGACAACCGGTTCCTAGAAGGTTGCAACCGGTTCATTTACAACTTCCTCACTGCCGATTTTCTCAGTCTTCTTAGAGGATTCATCAACTCTTACATTGATGCTTTCCATAATTCTTTGAGTCCTATTGTTGTAGCACTTGAAAGCTTTACTCTTGGTGGAATATCCTAGAAATATTCCTTCTTCACATTTAGCTTCAAATTTGCCCTGATGTTCACTCCTCTTGATGTAACATTTGCTACCAAAGACCTTAAAATAATTTACCATAGGGGTCTTACCGGTCCAATACTCATAAGGAGTTTTGTCCTTGCCCTTTTTGATGAGTACCCGGTTCATAGTGTAAACTACAGTGCTCACCGCTTCTCTCCAAAAGGTGTGAGCAACCTTTCCTTGGATCAACATAGTTCTAGCTGCTTCAACCATAGTCCGGTTATTCCTCTCTGCTAGGCCATTCTGCTATGGAGTCCGGGGGGCAGACAACTGTCTCTTGATGCCAAATTCTTCACAGTACTTGTTGAATTCACTAGAAGTGAATTCCCCTCCTTGATCAGTTCTGAGACACTTGATCCTTTTACCGCTTTCCTTTTCCACTAATGCTCCGAAAGCTTTGAATTTCCCAAAAGCTTCAGACTTGTCTTTCAAGAATGTGACCCACATCATTCTTGAGTAGTCATAAGTGAGAATCATGAAGTACCTATCACCCTGCACACTTCTAGTTTTTATAGGACCACATAAATCAGTATGCACAAGATCAAGCAAGTTGTCAGCAGTGAAAGATTTACCTTTAAAAGTTGAGGAAGACATTTTCCCCAATTGACATTCTCTACACAAGGTATTATCCGGTTTTCTCAGCATCGGCAACCCTCTAACTGCCTTGATCTTACTAGCCTTCACAATGTTGTCAAAGTTCACATGGTAGAATCTCCTATGCCATATCCAGCTATCATCAAGCTTAGCCATAAGACATGTACTTATATTAGCATTTAGATGAAATAGGTTACCTTTAGCTTGCATGCCGGTGGCTACCAATTTACCATCTTTACCTTTGATTCTACAAACTCCATTTTTGAACTGCAGAGCGAGTCCACTGTCATTTAACTGGGCAACACTTAGAAGGTTGTGTCTGAGACCATCAACCCAATACATATTGTCAGCACTACTCTTTCCATTCAAGGAGATGGACCCTCTACCTTTGACCATGCATGGTGCATCATTGCCAAAGCAAACCACACCACCATCATACTCTTCTAATGATAGAAACTTGCTCCGGTCACCAGTCATATGGTGAGAGCAGCCACTGTCAATGATCCACTCATTGGAATCATCAAACCGAGAGACAAGAGCCTTCTTGTCTATCACATCTTCCTTTACAGCAATGAACACAATGTCTTCATTTTCTTCATCTTCGAATTCCTCATCTGTGACACCTTCATCAACTGCCACAAAACAATTTCTCTGGTTTCCTCCTTTGAGTTTCATGAACCTTTCTGGTTTGTCCTTGTTGTCACTATTAGGATAGTTCATAGCAATATGTCCTATCTGGTTGCAGGAGAAACATTTCAAAGGTAGTTTACCTTTGTATTTACCAGTTCCTTTTGGGAATCTCCTGGCCAGAAGAGCTTCAAATTCCATCAGAAACTCTTCATCCTTCATCTCTCTGTTTTGACTAGGTTCCCCATTAGTGCTAGCCTCTTTTCCTTTTCTGGATGGTATAGCAGAAGCTTTAAAAGCTGATTCTGACTTTTGAACACTACCATCAAAGCTATTTAGCTCATAGGCTATCAACTTGGCTATGATGGAGTCCAAGGATGCTTTAGACTTGTCTATTGATCTCAGCTCCTGAATAGCAGCAACCCTTATTGCATAGATCGGCAACAGGGATCTCAGGACTTTACTTACCATAGTGGAATCTTCTATTTTGCCACCTGCATTCTTTACTTCTCCAACAACTATTTTGATTCTTATTCCATACTGCTGAATGGTCTCTCCTTCAACCATTCAAACTTTCCTCTCAAGCTCTCTTCCTTAGCCTGTTTTACATGCTCATCACCACCATAGATATTTTCAAGAGCATCCCATACTTCTTTGGGATTTGCCTTGTCCTGAACATCAATAAACACAATGTCAGATAGACTATTGATGAGGGCTTCCATGACTTGCCCATTTTCTTGTATCTCTCTCTTTAGGTCATCGGTGAGAGTACCGGTAGGAACAACATATACATTTTCAACATAACTCTAGTGTTGAACACCCATCCTTTTGATGAATATCTTCATCCTGTTTTTCCATATACCAAAGTTTTCCCTGTTGAACTTTGGACCTTCCCTCTTCATCATTTGGCTAGGATCTTTTCTTCAAGCGGTTAAGCTTACAACACAGAGGACCTGGAGCACTCTGATACCAATTGATAACTCAATGATGAACCATTAGTACCAAACTGGTATTGAGAGGGGGGGGTGAATTAGTACAGACACAAAATGTGGTCCAAAACTGGTTTGACAGAAAACACTCACAATGACTGATAAACATAGATACCGGTAAAACAGAGTGCAACCGGTAGCATCCAGAATAACTCAAACAGTCATGAACTGGTCACTTACTAAGCTTTTCTCTTATCTTAATACCACATTATCATAATATTCTCATGCATGAACTAGTAGACCTAACCATCAAATCTTCACAACAATGAGCTCAATGTGTTTTATAGACAGGCATAAAACATAGAAACTTCATGTGCTTAATAGATAAAACAAAGCATCACAAGACAAAAGCATTTCACATGACACACATATTTTTCACATGGAAACCCAACTGGGAAAAACCACGGTGGGGATGAATACCCACAAGCTATTTTTTGAACTCTTTAGAAGTCTGCTCTGTTAGGAGCCTTGTTTGGTTAAGAACATTACAATAGGTTCTGGTAGGAATCGATCCTATTAGAGATCACCCGGTTAAGGGATACCCGGTTAAGGGTTAAACCTTGTAGGGTCACCTTGTTAGAGGATTTTAAGAACTCAATAGCTGAAAGGATCTCCTAAGCTTCTCTAGCTTCTCAGAACCCATTAGCTTCAAGTTACCCGGTTAAGGGATTTACAGCAAGCCGGATAAGACCACCCGATTTAAGGGGTTTTGAATCAAGCCAGTTAAGGCTACCCTGTTAGGGGATTTTGCAACTGTTGAAGTGGTTAGAGATCAACAGGTATTACAATGATATGTTAATAGTACTTAATACTAATACAGATCCATTTAGGCTCCTCTTTTCCTTCTGCACATACACTTTGCAGGTATCTCTTTTCTCCTATGGTCTGGCAAGAATCTTGTATCACTTTCATTGGATACACACTCACAACGTTCTGCCAACAACTTTAGACAGAAACCTAACATTGACCTTATAGGGAACATACACGTTGGTAGCAAAAACCCTAAACCCTAAACCTGTTAGGTTGAGCAATTCAAACAGTTCGATCTTGACCGTTTAAACATACTGCATTGGATGCACTAGTCTTGTGTTGATCTCAAGACATTCTCCATCGTCCATTATCCACCGTTTTCATGGTGGCTGATAACCCATCACGCGTTATCACAATTTGATAGACTTCACACATTCTTGAGGTAGATAGGAATAGTCTTCTTCATGCAAGTTCCTTCACGCGCACAGAGCTTACGTGGCAACATGATCTATCCGTCATCATACTACTAACTCATCACACAAAGATCACCGATTGAGTC